>NW_027187376.1:9527891-9608476 GCF_028583685.1 Petaurus breviceps papuanus | reverse complement strand
CTTCCTTCCTCCCTCCTTCCCTTCCTTCCTTCCATCCTCTCTCCCTCTATCCTTTCTTCTTTCTCTTTCTCCCTCTTTCCCTCCCTTCTTCCTTTTCTCCCTCCCTCCCTCGCTTCCTTCCTTCTTCCCTTCCTTCCTTTCAAAAACTAGGTGGGGTTGTCTTGGCTCTATATTATTTTACTTGTATTACAACAGTAGCATAAGGAATAGAGTAACTTTCTTGAAGGCATAGATTTTTATTTTTATCTTCGGATCATCAGTACCTAGTAGAGTACCTGGCACAGAGTACTTATAAACACTTAAATGTTTGTTGATTAATTGATTGGGGATGAGGGGAGGAGAAAGAGAAATAAGTGACCTTTAAGAGGAAGGAAGAGTTGAATATAAGATAGTATACTTAAAGTACTATATAGAGTTATATATTATTATATGACTGTATTGAATATTTTTATTCATAATCTCAATAAATATGTAACCACACAACTGTCAAATGTCCTTTTGCTATTTATTTTCAATTTATTTGAAATTTATTTCAATGAAGAGTGGCTATGGTGCAGTTCTCACTCCTATAACTTCTACCACAAGATAAAATCTTATAGGGCACATTCTCCAGAACAACAAAAAAAATCCTAAAATTAATTGAGCAGAAGAATGAAAACTTTAAGCTTCTGATTCCTAAATAAACTCATCAAAGTTTAACTTTAAGAAATAAGAGTTCTTGCCCATTGAACTAAAGCTTTCATGATATTTATTAGGAGGTATTTTTTGACATTGTATCATGAAGGGCACTGAATGGAGAGTCAGGAAGCATGAGTCTGGTTCTTGACTTTTTCACTTGTTTGGTCTGTGACCTTGAGCATAATAACTTCACCTTTCCAGTTCTCAGTTTCTTCATCAATAAGATGAGGAAATTAGAGTAAATCATTTGAAAGATCCATTTCACATCTATAATGATAGGAATGTGTGGGTTCTAACAGCATGCTGTAGTAGAAGGAACATTAGTCTTAAAGTCAAAGGAACAGATTTTGAGTTCTAGCTCTAATATTTTCTAGCCATGTGACTCTGGGCAAGTCACTTTTAGTGGCCTAAGTCTCAGTTTCATTATGCATAAAATGGAGGTAATAACATTAAGATTACCTACCTCACATAATTGTTGGGGTAAAAGGGCTTTGGAAGTGTTGAAGAAGCATGTAATAGCTTGTATTTATATATTGCTTTACAATTTACAAAATTTACCTATATATTTATATACACGTGTATACAGATACACATATACATTTGCATACATGCATATTTGATCTCCCTACATTGGGTATCCCTACAGGTTATTATTTTATTTTTTTTTTAAAGCAATTGGGGTTAAGTAACTTGCTCAAGGTTACATGGCCAGTTATTTCTGGGTAGGTGCTAAGTGTCTGAGCCCAGATTAGATCTCAGGTCATCATGACTCTGGGGCCGGTACTCTTACTCACTGTGCTACCTGGCTGCCCTGTAGGTGATATTATTAACCCCATTTTATAGATGAGGAAACTGAGGCACACAAAAGTTAAGTGCCTTGTCCCAGGGTCACACAGTTACTAAGTGTCTACGTAGTGTTATGCTGGAGCTGGCTTCCTACCTTGCAGGAACTGTCAAATTCTTAGTATAAGCATCTACATCTTGGAAATCAGTACCTACTACAAACCAGGACTTGATATATCATTTTGTTGATTATGTAAATATAATAATAGTTAGAATAATTATGTTCCAGGGGCTGTGCTAAGTGTGTCACAATTATTATCTCATTTTTAATCCTTACAGGGTAAGTAGCTTCTATTATTATCCTCCCTAGGAGGTAGGTACTATTATTATCCCCATTTTACAGTCGAGGAAACAGGTGAACCAAAGTCAAGTGACATATCCAGGGTCACACAGCAATCTGTATATGTGAGGTTGGATTTGAATTCAGATATTCTTGATTCCAAGTTTAAGAAAGTGATGGAGAAAAAAATTGTATAATGCAGATTAAACTTAAGAATGAGTTGTGTGTACATTTTTTTTCTTTTTGGAGAAATGATTGTTAAATATTCATCAGCACACTCCTACATGTACGTCATCCTGATTCCATATCAAGTGTTTTATCTATTGTGCCACCTAGCACCTTTAGAGAGATATGAATTATTGTCTACTAAGGCAAAGGTCTTTTTAAACATATAGGGTATTTTGCAAATTTATGTAGCAACAAAATTATCCTAAGTTTCCTTTAATATCATTGGCCCCCTTAGCAGAATATCTTACATCCCAACTGAATTTAATTGTATTTCTATAAGTGGAAAAATTGTTTTTTGATATAAACTTTTCTGTGGTGTCATTTGACAATAAATAATTTATGCCAGTGTAGATCAAGAGCTTTCTCTATTAACCCACCCCTCCACTCCCCTCCATTATAGTAGTCAGTGATGTCTGTGTAGTGGATAACATCATCCTGACATCCGTGCTGCTACATTTCTCAGAACCACAAAGCAAGCATTTTATCTGAAAATTCCAAATCCAAATGATTGTGTGTCATGAATAGCCCTTTGTATACTATGCAGAATCATTAGGGCAAGTACAGAGTCATCAATTTAGAAATCCCCTATATGACTGTTGTACAACTATTAGGGCAACATCACTTAGCTTTTTTAAATGTGGCCAATAAAACATTAACGCAAACAATCTCATTTGAAGAAATGAAATTATTCCCTTTTCTTAGTGGAAAAAAACCCAAACCAAACCAAACAAAAACCTCCCAGTAAATAAATCAACTTGTACTTTTCACCTTTAGTAACTAATAGTTCTTTACACAGGTACTTTCAATCAGCTTTTAAATCTCGGGCTACTCAGATGCAAGCTGACAGCTGTAATTTCTTTTTGTGGAAAGGCTGTTTTATGTGTTACAAGTGTTCAATACACGTTTGATAGAAGTTTGCAATGCAGTTGTGAAAGCCAACACCCCTGACCAGAAGGCAGAGAGATTCTCAGGCTGGGAACCTGCCGATACTGTCATGTTGGATATTTATCTTTTCCACTTGGGGTTCAGAAGTGAAACAGCTTCATAATGAGGTTCTGGCTGTTGTCTGGAGGTCTTAGAAAATGCACTCATGTAACTCCAAAATAGAGAAGAAGAGGAATAAAAAGCCCCCATCTGAACATTACTTCTAGAAGGTTTTCATGATAACCTCTGCCAAGGGCATAGCATCATCTGTGACTAGAATATAGCTTGAATGGTAGGCAGCGCACTTGCTTAGAAGTGCTCAGAGAAGTGTAACAGTGAAGTGGCAGATGACTAGATTCTGAGTGTAGAGTCTAGTAGGTAACCTAGAGGTTACAAAAGACGATCAGTGTCTAGGGTCTTTATAGCAGAGGAACTCCCAAGAGATGCAACTTAGCATTCAGTTAAAAACTCCAAATCAACAAATACTTGTTAAGCACCTGTTCCATACTCAGCAGACTTCTAGGTGATATGGAGGGTATAGAGAGCAGAATAGTCCTTGTTTACTAGAGATGCACCAAGTGATTTCAAATTCCAGAAGGACTTCAGCAACGTTTCAAAGTTCTTGGACAGTATTTTATTTATACTTGCATGATCTCAGGAATCCTCAAGATGTCATCTACTAGATCAGGGGTACTCAACTACTGTTGTATCATGGACCTATTTGACAGCCTGTTCAAGCCTATGGATTGCTTCTCCAAATTATATATGCATATATATGCATTTTATATATTCTTTTTTTTCTTTTATTTATTTTTAGATTTCAACATTCACTTCCATAAGATCAGAATAATATATTTTTAAACTTATAAAATACAAATGATTACAAAGGAAAGCAATGCTATTGACATATAGTTATCAAAATATTAAAAATTCCAAGTTCACAGACTCCTTTGGGGTCTGCAAACCCCACTTTTATCTGATCTAAAGTTTTAGAGTTGGAAAACATTTTAGAGATCACATCCCATCGCCCTCATTTTATAGGTGAGATGGCCAAGACCAAGTTACTTGCTTAAGGTCATATAGCTACATAATAGCATCGCCAGGATTAGACCCCACATCTTCAGAATTTAATGTAATTTCTCCTATCCCACAGTGCCAAACAGACAGTTATCTCCCTTATTCTTTAAATCTCTCTAGAGAATATTAGTCTACTGTTTCCTTCATTAAATCATTCCAGTATCTCTAACAACTTTTTCTCTTAGGAAATTTTTCTTACATCTAACCTAAATCCCTCCTGCTCCAGTTTAATCCCACTTTGTTCTGCTGTATCCTCAATGGAAACAAAAAGCAATCTAGTCACTGTCCTCTATAGTATTAATTTATTTTCTGGAAGCCCACCTCTTTTCACCTTTCCTCCCAAACCCAATTTGTCAAGTCTTTCATCACATAAAGAAGTATATTAAGGATTGAAAGAGTGCCAGAGCTTGTAAGCAAGCTAGATCTGAAGGAGGCATAGGGATTCTTTGTCTAAGCTTTCTTGTCCTCAAAAGACTTTACAAGGAAATATCAGGAGGGATATTTTTAGGGTAAAATTGTTAAACACTACTAAAATATTGAAATATTTTGCTTAAATCATTGTTATATGGTTTCCAGCTTTTCAATCTAGCATAATAGTGTATCTGTCATAATTAGGATATAATTGGAGTCAGGATAGGCCAGGCCAGAATGGGGCTAAATCTGACAGAATCCCAGGATGCAAGCAGGTAATATAAACATGCCAAAAGCAGGCAGTAGGAAGGTGTTCATGCAGATGGGCAGAAGGTGTCGTGGGTCTAGCCATAGACAACAGGTGGATTTCTCAGATGATAAGAGGGAGTACAGAATAACAGCAGTCATAAAACAGGAGGAATAGATATAAGTAAACATCTTGGAAACTGACAATAAATTAACAAAGATCCAGCTGTGGGAATTGAGCTTTAACTGGAAGGACTCCAGTCCAGGGCAGAGGTAGGAAGAGAAGCAGGTGAGAAGTAGGAACATAGTTTGGGAAAAGTTAGAGTTCTCAGTAAGGACTTCAGCGTGAGTTACTCAGTTAACTGAACTGAGCTTGGTCAAGGGAGAGGAAGGCAAGAGTTTGCTTACCATAAATTGAGTAGAGCAAGGCTGAGTTGAAGCTGAATCTTAGAGCCATTGACCTAGGTCTAACTAGGGTCAAGATAGTCCTGGAGTAATATGGGTGATGGAAGAACTTAATTATGGGAGTTAAATGGCTTCCACTGAGAAGATATGAAATGTACTGTAAGGGCAAGGATTTAAGCAGACCATGAGACTATCCATGATCCCGCTATGTTAGTTCTGAGTTGTTATTTTTTTTTAATTTATAAAAGTGAATGACATCAATTTTTAAATGGAGATATGGTAAACTGTATATAAAGGTATAAGAATTTTGTTATAGAAGCCTAGATAATAAACCCAATTTCAAAACAAAAATATCCCAGTTGAAATAGTATGATTTTCCATGAACCTACTTTTAAATAGGTTGCAAACAAATATATATCCATATGGGAACACATTTTAATTTGGTTTGCTCATTTAATCAGATCACCTTGCTAAGGAGGTGTGGTCATGGTTTTGATTTCTATATTTTCTTTCTTCTTTCTCTTTACTGCTGCCTACAATCCCTGTCTAGTGAATTAATGCTCTGGTCCTATCTGTTATTTTAGACCAGGGGTGGGGAATCTGTGGCCTCGAGGCCACATATGGCCCTCCAGGTTTTCACGTGTGGTTCTTTGAATGAATCCAAACTTCACAGAATGAATTCCCTTAATAAAAGAATTTGTTTTCAGTCAAAAGGATGAATCTAAGGACCTAGAAGGCCACATGTGGCCTTGAGGCTGCAGGTTCCCCATCCCTGACATGTCAACAAATCCTCCCACCTTCTGGAAAACAACCCAAATCATATGGTGTTGAGTCAGTTGTATCATCTTCATGGATTATACCAGTAATCCTAATGGTTCTCCCTCTTTCAAGTTCATCTCTGTTCTGACTCACCATCTGTGCAGCTGCCATATTAATATTTCTAAATCATATACCTTAGCTTGTCAATCTGTTACTCAGGAAGTTATAGAAAGCTCCCAATTTCCCCTAGGATAAAATACCTACTGCTTTGTTTGGCCTTTAAAACCCTTTACCACTTGGCTCCAGTCCAACTTTCTTTGCCTTATTATTATACCTTACTCCCCTTCATACACTTTACATTTCAATTAAACTTGCCTACCTGTGATTCTTTGGTGATGGCATTCCACTTCTTGCTTCCATGTCTTTGCACAGACTGTCTCCCAAGATTGGAATTTACCACCTCCTCATTTCTGTCTCCTGACATTCCTAAATTCTTTGAAGGCTCCCCTCAAGTACCACTTCTACATGAGGACTTTCCCTATACTCCCAGTTGTTGAAGCTAATGCTCACTTTCCTCTCCCAAAACGTTGTGGTATTCATATCATATATATTAAAAATTTAAACATATGCTTTAAGGTTATTTCCCCTAAATAAAAGGTAAATTCCTCGAAGGGAGGGACCATTTTGTTTTTGGTCTTTTTAACCCCTATATATAGAGTACACAGAATCTGGTACAAGGATGTTTGTTGAATGATTGAATGAAAAGATAGCACAACAAATTATAATCATGATTGACTTTTATGACAGGTACAGGGAGCGTTTGAGTAAGGAAACTAAGTCCCTTTACTCTTATAGATTTGTACCTTTCCTGCAACTTATGGTCATAGAGAATTGCCTTGATCACTGAGAGGTACAAACTGTCCCTATGTCACATAGCCATAATGTGTTAGAGACATGATTTGAACGCCTGTCTTTTTTTTTGGAGGAGGAAAAGCAGGGCAATTGGGGTTAAGTGACTTGCCCAAGGTCACACAGCTAGTATGTGTTAAATGCCTGAGGCCGGATTTGAACTCAGATCCTCCTGACTACAGGGCCGGTTCTCTATTCACTGTGCCACCTAATCGCCCCTGAACCCGTGTCTTTCTGACTCCAAAGCTGACACTGTATCTACTGTACCACTTTACCTTTTATGATTTTATGGGGAAACTTTATGTTGTAGATAATAGATCTCAGATATGCTATAGGTCACTTATTTTTTTTTTAAAATCTCTTTTCAGCATTCCTTCCGTCCCAAATTCCTTGGTGTTGCTGAACAACTACATAATGAAGGTTTCAAGGTATATTATTTTAATTTATTTTTTTTCCAAGTTGCTTTCTTTCAACACTGAAAATCTGGCCAGGAACCAGAACATTGACTTCTGCCTGTAATGAGAACCTCAGGGAAAAGCAACAGGGCCAAGCCATTCTCTTTCAAGCTGAGAGAAGAAAGGCTTTGGTATCGCCATCTTGGTATGCTCCAAACTTGAATAAATTAAAATAAATGGCAGGGGCAGCCTTTAAGTTCTAAAAATAGTTATTAACTAAATGAGAGTTGGGAGAGTAAAAACTCTGAAAAATTTCAGAAATGTGTGTTTAAACAAGTGAACATAGTGTACTAATAAAACTCCAATGCATTTCCATATTTTTTAACATCCTTTTCTTGGTTGCATAGGGAATAATGGTTGCTAGATGTTAAAGGTAAAAGCAAAGCCCCATTACAGTGGATACCATCACAAAAAGAGGTTCTTTGAAGCAAAGGCATTTCCATGGCTGGCCCACAGCAACTGTGCTTTGTTGATCTGATTACAATGAATTCTCCATAGCAAATAACAAAAGCTTTCTCTGGTTCTTATCCAAAACACCCTCTATTATGAAAGGATCTGATTATGTGCTATCAGCAGGTGGGGAAAGAGGGACTGGAGAACTGAGTAGGGTTGAATTTGAGTTGTTTATTGTTCTGACTGTGTTGTAACAGTAATGAGGGTTCCATTTATCCTTGGCCTTTACCTTCCTCTAACACTGAAATCACCTGGGCCTATGAAGCTCTAAAAATCTAAAAGACCCAAGTCACTTTCCTTTACCCTGCTAGGAACATTTATTTCACCTGTTACTTCACCATAGTTAGATAAGCACTTTCTTTCATTTTCTGCTCCACAAATGGAGAATGTAATTTTTTTAATGGTGTATTCATTATAACAAAATCTCAATACAACAAAATAATTAGGATGCTCCATAAAAATTGTTTTAACAAATGCTCAGGATAATGAGCTGACCTGAGCTATACTATAAACATCCTTTTTTAGTATTAGAACATCTTGACACTTATTTTGTTTCTTGAAAATATTCACACAGAGGAATAGTTCTAGTTTCTGAGAGATTAATTTATGGAAATTATTATAGAGCTAAAGAGATAATTCATATGAGGAACTTTGAGGGTATTTCTATCCTACATAATGTTAAGTTGCACAGTCCTTGGAGAATTTGGTACATCTGGCCTCCATTAAAGAAACCCAAAAGTCTAAATTTGCCAAACAGATCCAGAAAGGGGTAGATGATTTTCCTTCATTAAATAATCAATTACTTTACAGAAGCGCTCACTATGGTTTTCCTTTAAAGAGCCCTGGAATTGAAATCAGAAAATGCCTGGATTTTCTATGCACCTCAAGTACTTACTAACTGCTGTGTATACAATCCCCTTGACCTCAGTTTCCACATCTGTAAAATGGGTACAATAGTATTACCCTTAGGAATGTTGTAAAGTTCAAATAAGATAACTTCTAGAAAGTACTTTGTACACCTTAAATGACTTTACAAATGCCAACTATTTTTCCTTATTATTATTAGTCAGCTCTCTCTGCATTTAATCTGTGATTTGATTTAGAGAAATATGATTTCTTATAAACATAAATCACAGTAGGGCTGAATTTGTCAGGAGAAAACTGTAATCATTAAGGTTTACCTAGTATGTCCCCCCTTCTGTCCCCAGTTTTTAATAATTACATAGGATTTCCCCTTTATAATTTAATGCAAGAATTTTAGCACTAAGAGTACCGTGATATCTGGGCTCCTTGATGTGTTCATTGATCACTTGTGATGTCCACTCTAAGTTGTCTCCTTTATTTTCAAATGCAGCTCTTCGCCACAGAAGCAACTTCAGATTGGCTTAATGCAAACAACGTGCCAGCTACCCCTGTAGCATGGCCATCCCAAGAGGGACAGAACCCCAGCCTTTCTCCTATCAGAAAGTAAGAATTGGGTCAAGTTTGAGCTTATTGGGGAAGGTTTTCTTAGAGACAAACAAGAAGAGGTCAGGCCTGGGAATTAGTATTTGGGATTAGATGTGAAGCTTACTCTTTATGATTGTAGAGTGGTCCTTTTTAAATGAAGAAAACTCAGTAATTAAATATTTTGAAAAATATTTCATGGTAAAATAAAGTTTCATTATAAATCATCCTAGTCAACTATGGACCTGATCATTCATGAATCAAATCATGTTTGTTGTGTGCATGCTAATGTGGAGCCCAACGATATGGTAATAGCTTAGAGTAGGAGTCCCAAGACCTGGGTTGGAATCCTCCCCTTGATACTCACTGCCTCTGTGACCAAATCACTTCAGTCATTTGGGACTCCCTTTCCTCATGAATAAATAGCATGTCTATTATTTTCCTCAAAGGGCTTTGGTAAGACTCAAATGAGTTAATATCTGTAAAATGCTTGCAAACATTCAAATGATATATACATCATGGGATTTGTGACCTTATCAAAAGGGCAGCCCTCCAGTGATGCATATCACAGGCTTCTCTTCATTTACCTATCCTGTGAGCAACATGCTAAAGTGATACGGACCTATGTATCAGTGTGAACTCTTGTTTTGTGAAAGTCATTGTTCCAGGTTCTGTGATAATGTTGTTTGCCATTTGATTATAAGGACTGGTATTCCTAGGGGAGAGTGAGATTTCTACAGGATGGATTATTTCCAGCTTAGTGTGCATGCCTTCAGAGGTATCATTTCCATTCACATTAATGGAATTGTGTGGCAGAGATACAGCACACCTAGTTAAGGATATACATCCAGTCAGACAATTTTATTATTGCTGACCGAAGAGTTGTCATATTGTATACAGGGTTATATGCTTTGAGTTAGGGCTCTGGAGAAGTCAACCTGTAAATCAGCGTTAAATAAAAGCAGAAAAGGATGGCTTTGTATCTGCACCTTAGTTTCCTTCCCCAGATACTATGTGCCACTTGGCTGGGACTTTATCAAACAATAATTAGCACAACTTCATATGATTTGACATTTAAATGTCTCAGTCTGTGGCATCAAGGGAACAGACAAATAGAGAGTTTAATTCAAAATCAGGTTACTTGCTTCTTCATGCCATCTGCTAAGAGCCACTGGACTAGCAGGCAATGAAGCAAAGCTAATGCTGGAAAGGGGAGTAGTGGCCTTTTCTCAGAGAGAAATAATATCCTTGGGAAGCAGTGAATTGTCCATCAAGTTATCGATCACCTGATTATAGAATATTAGCATATTAAACAGAAAGCAACTCTTGTCAGACTTTCCTTTAAATGTCTTTCAGGAGCATAAGGATAAAAGTATCATTCACTATCATTCTCAAAGAAACATAACTCCAATCTTTAGTTAGGGATATAGGAAGTTGGATGGAAGTAGGGCCCCAGTGAAATTAATTTAAAAGGTCAATCAACTGGTCATGGAAATTTATTACTAAATGCACAGTAAACTTAGTCCCATGTATCTTCAGTGGGGTGTAATAGAAAAAAAGGAGTCATTGAACTAGGATTTAGAATATTAGGCTTTAGTCCTCTCTGTACCTCACACAAGGGAAATGTTGCCCAGCTTATTAGCCGTAGGGCCCTGGAAAATCATCTAACCCTTCTAAGCCTTTGTTTTCTCATCTGTCAAACAAGGGAGTTAGAGTAGATGCCTTCTAAGTTTCCTTCCAACCCTAAAACAGTGTGATCCCGTGAATAGGTGATCTTGCTCTGAGGTGCTAACATTCCTGTGCTGACATTCTATGATTCTCATTTTTCTCGCCCCCTCCTTTCCTGTCTAGGTTGATAAAAGAGGGAAGCATTGATCTGGTCATTAACCTCCCCAATAACAACACCAAGTTTGTCCATGATAATTATGTAATTCGCAGGACAGCTGTTGACAGTGGGATTGCTCTCCTCACTAATTTCCAGGTATGTTTTCCTGTTGGGATAAAAATATTGCATATAGAATACTAATTGTTTTTGACCAAGTGCCCATTTTATTATAATGATTATTTTATAATGCTTTATTCAGATGTATCGCAAAATATATGGAAAATACATTTCCTCTTTTCTCAGTGTTTAGGCCAGTGAGGACATTTTAAAATATGACTTTGAAGTGATTATGCCAACAATAAAGGGCTCTGGCCAAAACTGGGTGATTGGTAGATTACCAGTTAGAGATATCCTCAAAGCCAGGATCTAGTTTCCAACTCTGATCATACATACTAACCCTGTGGCCCTGGGCAATTAATTTAATCTTTTAGTGGTACACTTAAGAAGCTCTCTAAGACCATAAGTCACAGAGAGGGTACTGATCTGCACCGGAAAAGGGAATTTCCTCATCTGGGAGTTCCATATAGCAATTAAAGAATGGGTCCAGTCCCTTGTCTTACACCTATATGCCTCTCAAACTTTAAATAATTCATAAAATACAAATGGGTTGTATGTGTTGAAATAGACAAACTTTAGATGCAAAGTACCATTTAAAAAGCTACATGTTAGTCATAATTTGAGCCAAAACCATAGTCCATTTACAAGGTTCAATTCACTGAAAATGACTTTGTCAGGTATGTCCAGTTTCACTTGGATATAGTCTTCCTAATTTATCACAGAGAAGGGGATTTTTTTTCAAGACTCATTAAATCATCTACCCATAATATTGTATTTTTTTCTGACCTAGTTTGAATCCTTATGGTTGAAGAAGGGAGTGGGAGGAAGTAGACATTCTTGGTAAACTCTGAAATGTAGGAGAAAATCCTAATTAAATAAAAATCTGAGTACCTTTTTTCACTCCATGGCCCTTTAAAAATTGGGATCAATAACACTGACAGCTTCAGTCTTACTTGATTAAACATCCATTCTCATGTCACTGGGGTTACTAAAGTGCCTGCCCATGCCTGTTTCCAGGTGACCAAGCTCTTCGCTGAAGCTGTGCAGAAATCTCGCACTGTGGACTCCAAGAGTCTTTTCCACTACAGACAATACAGTTCTGGCAAAATGGCATAAAGGAGCAGCCAACCCTTGTGAAATCTCAGAGCTGTGTGTCCATTCACTGATGAATGCACAGAATTCCAGACTTTGATCCCCAGACAGAGAACTCTCTTTAGTCCCAATTGTGTTATGTCAGTTCGCTTGGTTGTGTCCTTAAAAGGCTTTATCTTTTTAGTTAGATAGTTGTCAGTCACTCTGTCAAGTTCTTGGACAGTAAGCCCTTCTCAATTCCTTCTTGCTTTTCATGAGAGCCTACCCCATGAGCAATGCCTTATTTGGGGCACACACATAATTCAGTCTATAGCCCTCCTTGGCAGCTGATATTCATTATGTGGCAAACCCAAATCATTCATAGCATAATGGATGGAAAAAAGAACTCTTCTCATAGGTAGCTCCATCTCCTTAACTCTGTTTTTTTTTTAAATTTTTTCTACTTGAAGAGTCTTGCTGAGAATCATCATCTTTAAATAGCCTCTGCTACACTCAGGTGTCTTTTGTCTTTTAAAAATTGAGTATGCCTCATTTCCCTGTCATATAGTTTTATTCTGTGTCCCCTTCCATCATTCCTGAATATCAAAATTGGTATGTTTCTTCTGTACAGTAATCATTCCCTACCTACCTAGTGAATCTCGTGATATCACAATCTCTTTTCAAGGTATTGCATTTGATGAGCGTGACAGGAGGTCTTTAAAGTATAGATTTCTTTAAAGGACACAAATTTTCAGCCCCTTTGTGGCAGCATATGGCAGAAATAAAGCAACTGGGTTTTTTTTTGTTCATTTGTTTTTAACCTTGGCCTAGTGTGTTCTTTTGCAATTGACAGATTTATAGGTTTTTCCTCTACTCTCAGCCTCCCTGGCAACGGTGACTCTTTGGAATCCCTCTGAAGTTCTGGTTCAGTCCCTAGAGATTATGCTTTCTGTGTACCTAGTGAATCCCATACTGTTATGACTTACACACACAGTTTAATCCTAAGGTCTCCCTCCATTCCTCCTACCTTACCTGAAAGGGCAGAAAAACCCTTTCTCACATGGCAGTCTTTTGGGGTTTTAAACGTTTTGTATTATTAAAACTGCTTTGATTGTTAACATTGAAATAAAATTCTGTTGAAAAGACGTTTAGAGGAGTGTCTTTGCATTTTTTACCATCTTGACTAAATCGGTTTCTTTGACCAGGATCAAATCACTCATTTCCTCTCTATACTAATCAGTATATGACGGGAGTAAAAGGTTCATAATAATGATCATGAATATTTGTGTTCTCTATTCCAAATGATTTTTCACTTACTCCCCATGTGTCTAGTAATCTTTATGATAAAATATTGTGCTATGTGGCTACACAGCACTCTGATTTTCCCTATTGTTCTCTTTGCTGCTGCTATTATTTCTAATTACACAAGTATATTTTAAAGGAAAATTCAAAGGTATAGAAGATATATGACAATTAGAACCAAAAAAGTCATCACCATCAGAGGATGCATTATGCTGGCTACCATTTTACCAAAGAGCATCATATGATAGTCATTAATCCTTAAACAAGATTACACCATATTAATCTAAGTTATATATGTGCATATATGAATACATATATGTGAATAAATCAAAGGATATAATAATGGAAACTTCACTTATATTTCTATTAATAGCCTTGTGAAATAGGTGGAAGATAATAAAAATAATCATTTTATAGAGACAGAAACTAGAAACCAGAAATAAAAACTTACCAAGGGCACAGAGATTGTTAGAACCCAACTTCTGTCAGATTCAGTGCTCATTAGACCAGCCATTGCCATATAAAGAATCCCTCCACATATTCCAAACAGCAGTACAGTATAACAAGTTTGTATTTGGCATTAATCTGCATGGTAGTACAGCAGATCTTTGGGTAATTTTAAATTTACCCCCATGTTATGATAGACTTTGAGGTTGTTGTTTTAATTCTCCATTTTTTATTTTATTTTCTCTTACCCACATGATTTTATCATTTCAATTCCATGGCATTAGAAGCATTTCTAGTAGATTGAGGAAGGAGGCACTAGGGTAAGTAAAGAGGAGATAAAAGTCTCAAACTAACCAGTGACCAGAAGCCAGAAATACTGTCTCTGATCAGTCCAGTTGGTCCATCAGGTTAATGTCCCCCAAATCCAACATCATGAAATCTTAATTGGTAGTTTGGAAGAGGAGTAAGAGAAAATACACCCTGATACTTTGACTATGATAATCTAACTTGCCCTGGTAATTATAATTCTCTGTCATCTTCCCACACCCTAAAAAGTGTTGCTTTTCAATATTTGTCAGACAGGGAAGGTAACTGGGGAAAAAAGGGTTGAAATCTTATTGCACTGATGGATATTATTTCTGAGAGGATGAGGAGAGCTGGTATCCTTCAAGCAGAGGTTGGATGATCATTTTTACCCTATTACGTAATTTTAGAGTTTGAAAGGACTTTTGAACAACCATCTGGTCCATTCCAAACCTGGAAGGAATCCCTGTTAACACATGGTCATCCACCTTCTGTCTGAGGAAAGATGCATCTATCAATCAGCCAGTAAGCATTTATTAAATGCCAAGCAATGTGCTAAGTGCTGGGAATAAAGAAGAAAGGAAAAAAAAAAACACTTCTTGCAGAAGGTGGAATATTGTGAATGAATTACATGGTTGGACCAGATAACCTCTGGAGTCATTATGTCTGTGATTCCATGCTTCCTCTAGGCTTACATGAGCAACCACCTCATATCTCAGAAGACGTTCAGAACTTGATTCAGTGCTTCAGTTGAAGCAGCTAGATGGTGCCGTAGTCAGAGCACTAGTTTTGGAATTAGGAAGCTCTGAGATAGAATTCAGGCTCAGCTAGCTGTGTGTGACCCTGGGCAAATTACTTAACCTTTGTTTCAGTTGCCTCAGTTATCAAATGGAGAAAATAACAGTACCTTTACCCCAAGGATTTTATGGGGATAAAATGAGACAAAATTTGTTAAAAACACTTAACCAAACTTAAAGCTCTAAATAAATACTAGTTATCATTATTATTATCATTAATTAGTGATGTTTTATCCTAAACTTATTGTATTAATATATTAACCAACAAATACACAAAACAAAATATTTGTATCTATACAAATGTACACTTTGTTTTCCATTAGTTCTCTATACATATGCCTTGTGGGTTTTCATTAAAGGGACAGAGCAGTAGGGCCCAGGTAGTGTCCTCAGTCCTGCAGAGCATTCCCTGGGTCTTGAATGCAATACTTATGTTAGAATAGAAGGTGAAAATCACATACCAGTTTTGGGATATGTATGGAGCATGTAATTATCTAACTCATAACCTTCTAGGTCCCAAAGTTATTGGAATTAATCTCACCAACACTCTTAACTTCATTGGGAGTTAGTCACTGTCAAAAGTGGTTATAGAATCTTGCAGTGAAGACCAAGGTCTTTATGGGCCTTCCAACTGGTCAATAAAAATTTATTAAATATCTGCTCTAGGCATTAGAATTAAAAGGGATTGGGAACAGCTTGCTGTAGAAGGTGGCATAGATCTTGAAGGAAGTTAGAGAATCTGGGACAGCTTGGTGGCTCAGAGAATAGAGCGCTGGCCCTGGAGTCAGAAGGACCTGAGTTCAAACCTGGCTTCAGACACTTCACACACTTACTAGCCACGTGACCTTAGGCAAGTCACTTAACCCCAATTGCCCTACCTTCCCTCCTCAAAAAAAAAAATGAAGTTAGGGAATCCAGGAGGCAGAAGTGAGAAAGAAAAGAATTCTAGAAATGAGGGCTAGCCAGTTGGACTTGGGAGATGGAGTCTTTTATATGAGGAATAAGAAGGAGGCCAGTGTCACTGGCTCTGTCTCTCTGTCTCTCTCTGTCTCTGTCTCTGTCTGTCTCTGTCTCTCTCTCTCTCTCTCTGGTTAAGGTATAAAATTACTGGGAAGGTGGGGTAGGTCTGGGTTATGAAATGCTTTGAATACCTAAGAAGGTTTTCAATGAATACCTAACCAAGGATTTTATATTTGATCTTGGAAGTGATAGGGAGTCATTAGAATTTATTTATTGAGTAGGGCAGTGACATGGTCCGACCTACACTTTGACAATCACTTTGGCATTTGAATCAAAGATAGATTGTAGTGGGGAGAGATGTGTGGCCAACTGACAAGCTATTGGAATATTCCAGGTATGAGGTGATTAGAACCTGTATTTAGGTGGTTGTAGTGTCAGAGAACATGTTTGAGAGATGATGGTATGGTAAAATCAACAGATCTTAGCAGTACATAATTGGGGGGGAAGGAAAGGGAGACAGTGAAGAGAGGATAGTGGTAAACTCAACAGCTATATGGGATATTTCAAGAGAGGAAGACTTGGAAGGGAAGCTGAGTTCAATTTTTGATATGTTAAATTTAAGTTGTCTATAATCTCAATGAAAGCCAGAAGGGCTCCATTAATCATCTCTATACAAATGGGAAAGGAAAAGATTTAAGATGAAAGGAATTTGGTTGCCTATGGAGCAGGTATCCAGAGAGCTCAGTGAAAGGAGTGAGTAGCTTTAGAATGAAATTTGGGAGGAATTGAGTTGAGGAGAATAGGAATAAAGGATTTGTTGGTGGAGGACAGAGAAGTGGGTTGAGCCAGAGGGACCTGATATGATAGAATGGCAATTCTCCTCTTCCCTAGGGAAACGAGACCAGGTGGGAGAACTAGTGCGATAGAATGGTGGTGTTTTTTTTGTCCTTACCCCAAAAGTAAAGGAGAAGTGTATAATGTCTCCTATGGGAGACTGGAGACCAGATAGAAGATTTGTCACGATAAAATGAGCAATGGGAGACCAGACAGATCCAAATGGTATTGGGAAACTTTAATTGGAGGGCCACTAGAGTTAGTACTTATAAGTTTGACCCCAAACTGCAGAAAAGGAGATAGTGGTAGACCTTTTTTATTGTTTTTTGAGAGGGGGGAAGGCAGGACAATTGGGGTTAAGTGACTTGCCCACGGTCACATGGCTAGTTTTGTATTAAGTGTCTAAGGCCGGATTTGAACTGAGGTCCTCCTGATTCCAGGGCTATTGCTCTATTCACTGCACCACCTAGCCACCCCTGATAGTGGTAGATCTTTAGGCTTCCCAACCCTAAGAACTTTTCTTCTAAGGATACAAAGCTTCCCAGAATCCTTGAATGAGACAGACCATTTAAGTCTAGATTTAATAACATATCTAATGCTAGATAGGCCTGGTGCTATCAAAAATTCTAAGTGTTAGGATAGAGAATCATCCTTATTCCCTCACATTTGTGGTTGTCATGCCATCATCCAATCTAAATCATTCTGACAAATATAATAGTGTTACAGAACTTCTATTCTCCCTTTCCTTTTAGAAACATAAAATTAAAATCTGTTTTGTAGGAAATTTCTGTCAAAATAGATCCTTTTCTATGGAGAGGATCTGGTTTTCTCATAGGGAAGGCAGGAGAAGTTGAGTAGAGGGGTACTTTTGCTGGTATAACTAGAGAAACATCATCATTTCTCCCTCTGGCAGGTTGGCTACACATTTCTTCACATGAGTTCTGGTGTTCTTGAATATAGCAGATCCATAAGTCAAAATTACTTCAAAAATGAGACTCTCCGGGTCTGGATCTGTCTCTGATTGAGTTTTGGGGTCAATGGTGCTTGTCCTAAAGTTCTCATGACTCTTTCCCTTTATTAAATGAGTGGTATAGAATTGTATAGGGAGTCCTGCAAATTGAGTCAACTCTATGTCTAATATATTGTTGGCATCTTGAGTCCAGCAATGCCTATATTCAATAGCCTTGATTTTGGTGTGCTCATTTTCTTGGTTATTGAAGATGCCACTTAGTCAAACTTTTAAGGAAAAGGAATAAAAGGAAAATGATTCTATTACCTTGGCCCCTGTCTATACTCTCATTCTGGAGGCCTTCCTTGACTCTTACCCAGGGCATTTGGTCCAGTTGTGATCTACTTACCTTAAGTATATATGCTATCCTTTCCCCAACTTCCTGACCTGTTTTATTGGGGTCAGAAAACACTAGGCCATTCTTAGCTACATGGCTTCCCCAAGTCAGCCATGGGAGGGCTAATCAGTCAGGGGTGTTAAACAACTGGCCTAGGAGTTAGCAAGGTAGGGCTGGAGGTCAAGCTTCACTTTGGAGACTAAACGTAATAGAATTGAGGTTAAGGGTGAGGAATGGGGGTGGTTTCCCTTTCACTAGTCCATCCATTAAAGGAACTTTATTTAAAGCTCAGTGCTGTTTCACTATTACCCATTAGGGACCTCTCTCTTTTTCTTCCATTATTAATGGTGTTACCCATTATAGGTACTGCCTTGATTAAGAGAGGAAGGGCCAGAGAAAAGTTGGCACTGTCATTAGGGAATTGATAGTGTTGGAGTCAGAAGCACATTTTATCTGGCCCAGGACCTCCAATTGGCCAAAAAGTCTTTCTGACAGCTGGAACTATTGGGCCTGAGGCTGGGGGATGTGTTCCAAATGCCATAAGAGCCAGTCTCTTTCTCCTTGAGTAGTTGCCAGCTGAGAACATAGGCTGGTGGCATCTGTTAGGAGTTCTGCCCTTTGGAGTGGTAGTGCCTTCAAGCCTTCCATTCAAAGTTCTCTAGTAATCGAGATGACACGGATTAAAATCTTCAGGGACATTTAATATTCTATAGATCAATGGTGGCAAGGCCACCCAAGCTACTACAAGGAAGCTCAAAGGACATCAGTACATCAAGAGACTTCTGTGATTCTGGAAGGTGCACTCTTAATAGGAGATCAGTAGGGAGTAGGTACAGGGAGACTAGAGTCTCAGCATACAGTGAGGGAGAATTCAAGCATGAGAATGAGATCAGGAATTGGAATAAAGGAGTCAAGAGTATTAAGGAAGAATAACCCCAGGATAAGGGTTCTTTAGCCTAGATAACAAGCCAAAAGAAAGTTAGCATTTCTCATGCCTGGGGCAACCTTCACAGTGAGTCCCTGGGGTGTTTTTGGAGGTAAGCAGCAGGAAACCCATCCTGAAATCTGCTTAAGACAAATTCAGTGGGGAGTTTGGGAGAAGATAGGAAGACATAAGTTCCTCCTAGCACAGCAAATCAGGTACCAAGGTGGAACAGGGATGGAAGTTCACTCATCACTTCAACTATGTATGGAAGCTGTGGGGAGGAAAGGGTCATATGGTAACTTCCAATTTTAACTAATTCTTCTTGCTGATGATATGTTAAACTTAATAGCTTTAAACTATCAAAGTGCTCTCAGTGCTCTCTAAATTTTTGCATCTTTGTATGATGTCCTGATTGCACTGCCCTAGTCAGAGCTTTACCAATAACAACATTTTTCATGAAAACAGTTTCATAGCCTATGGGTCATACGCATATGGAAGGATGGTCTCTTCTTGCCTGCTCCTCTTCCCCTGCACCTGTGAGCGATGGGTCCTGGACACAGGGTTAGGAACAGATGTTCCCAGAACTCCTGTTTGGCAATGAAAGTAATTGCTGAGTCTTCCATCCTTTCATACTACAATTATTTGTCTAGATGAAGTTGAATTTCCTATAATGCTTCAGGACTTTTCAAACATTTCCTGTCTTATCCTCATATCAATTCATGAGGTCAATAATATGAGTGTTGTGATCCTTTGTTTTATAGTTGAAGAATCTGAAGTTTGTAAAAGTTATGTGACTTATGTGGAATCAAATATATTATATATGGTGAAGCAGGACCTTGAATTCTTTTTACTCAAAATTTAGTTGTTTTTTTATTACCAAAAATTTTAAATGGTTATTCTTAATATTATAACAGAAATGCCAGAAGTTTATAGTGGACTATTGATTTAATAGTAATATATATAGTGAAAAATAGTAATAATGAATATATAAGTATATTATTTATTATATATTTACACATATTACTATAATACTTTATAATATATTATAAATTGTGATATATTTTATATATTATGTTTGATATTTATTACTGTATATACAGTATATGCTATTAGATTCATGTCAGCAATATATAGAGATAATATAATAATAGCAGTTATTATTACCCTCATTACCATGAAATTAATAGTCTATTGCAAGTTTTGGAGTTTTTAATCAAAATGTTAAAAATGACTATTTAACAATTAATATTATTAAGATAATGAGGATGATTATTATAAATCCTTCGAAGCCTAACAAAGTCTATGCTCTGAAGGGAGTAGGGAATGGCATTCAGGGTGATGTATAATGAGAACTCTCATGTATACAGCAGCGAGAGAGGTCTAATTGAGTCAGCATCCCAGTCAGAGTGATCTGATTACCCCAAAGAACACAAATAAATACATGGGACAACAAAAAGTTGTTTTCTGGCTTAACTGGAAACTGTTTGGATGCTCAAATTAAGTAGCTAATGCTGCTCCTTCAAGCTCTAGTATCAAAAGAAGGCAAGAGACCCCAGAACAAATCAGAAACATCTATACTGCACATCCTGGAAATGTTTCAGTGCAGATGGCACTGACCACTGAAGAGGACAAAACATGAATATGTATGAAATGGACTGATGACATGAATATTTTCATCATGAGCCAGCACTAGATCATAATAAAATTGAGAGGAAAAAAAAATCTTACCAGTGATAGACAAGGGCTCCATTATTGCTTTCTGCCAAGTACCCTCAGCTCCAAGCTCTGCAACAATATGCTGCCAACCAGAGCAGTGTATTGTAATAAATAACTTCATCGCTAAGCTTATATTAGAAGCAGTAAGTGTTGTAATTGAGGATCTAAAAAAAGTTGAAGAGGGAAAGTTGAAGAAGCTGAGGTCACTAACATTTTTCACTTAATGCCAATTCCAGATATTACACCCAAGAAAATGATTCCAGTGTCTCGAATGCTTATTAAAAACAACAAAGACATACTTTCACTGAGGCTTTGAAAAATCCTTTTCAAACTGGCATGATTGATGGCATGAATACAACTAACAAAACAATTATACAACAATAGAATATTTAAAAAAAAACACCTCTTTCTGTTGCTGTATAACCATTATGAAGAATGCATTCTCCCACTAAGTGAGGCTTCCAAATTAAAGAGAATGTAGAACCAAAATATCTTATCAATCACTTTATATACATGAATGACATCAAGCTATATGGCTTTACCGACAAACACATTTAACAGCTTCTTTGTCTTACAGAATTCTTTTCCGATGATGTCAAAATGGAATTTTTAGGATTGTAAAGTTCTCAATGTATGTACCAAGGAAAGACAGAGACTGAAGACTTTGAGTTTGAATATGAAGATCAAATTGAACCAATGTATGAAGGCAATTCTTAAAAATACTGTGGTCTCCAGGCAAGATAGGGAATATAAATATATGAAAAATAAATCTGTGACTGATACATGAAGAGGTACTAACCTCCTGAAATCAAAGCTACATAGGAAGAACATGTTTAAAGTAATTAGCATCATGTAATTAACATAATGCAACAGCACTCTTTCTGAACTGTAAAATGAACCTAATAGGCTTGGAAAATATCTTAAAACTCATATAATAATATCAATTAAATATACATCTCATAATTCTAAGGTAGCTGTTGAAAGGTTAACTCTTCCTTACCAAAAAGGAGGAAGAAGATTGATATATGTTTTCAGAACACCTGACAAACAGGTCGGAAACCTATAGAAATATTTATGGGATAAGCAGGCATCACTCCATTGAGCAATGGTAAAAGCTGATAACAGTTAACACACAAACAAATGGACTTGAAAGCAATTTACCTCCACCAAAGCATTAGTTTCACCCTCTGTTGGATGCTCAAAGACTGAACAGATGAATGTAGGATGGTTAGTGGCCTATAGTCAAAGTAGAGTTGAGGTAGAAGAAGAACAATAACTTTCACTGGATTTTATTTGTAGAACTAGAAGGAATCTCAGAGACCATGAAAAAAGAGCAAGGGTGGAGAAAATGATGGGGTGGGGGTGTTGTTTATTTGTTTGTTGGGACTCTGTCCCAGAGCCATAACTAATAATTCTGATGCCTGGCTCAAGAAGAAATATGCTTTCAAATCAATTGTGGAGGAAAGGAAACTCCAACATAAGGATATTGGGGAAGAAAGGCATCCCAGGGTACTGGCCCCCTCCTAGGAGAAGCGGTAGCCTAAAAGTTCTACTTTGATGTAAATTTGCTGGGAGGCAGCCTAAAGAACTGGTCCTGGATTCAGAAGGACCTAGATTCCACTCTCAGCTGGCATATATGTTGTTTAGGTAACCCTGAGTGAGTCACTTAAAGTCTCAATGTTCTCAGGCAATTCTCATACATCTAGAGCTAGGAGTGACCTTAGAGACCATCAAGTCAACCCCTTCATTTTACAGATGTGGAAACCAAGGCCCAGAGAAATTGAGTGACCTTATGCAGATAGTGTGTTTATAACTGGATTTCAACCCAGATTTTCCTGAGTGCAGAACCCTATTATTCCATCCTGCCTCGAGACTAAAAGTTGCAGAGAAAATGTCAATCTACAATGATGGAAGGAATTGTCTTACTAGGAGTTCCCTATACCAATGAAATCCCAGATTCAGTAAAATAAATCATTAAATAAATAAATAATTGGTTTCCCACAGCAGCACCCCAGTTGCCCCACCCTAGTTATAGCTCTGCTCTATTTGGAACATTTAAATTTTTTTCACACAAACAAGTTAAAAGCATTTGGAAGAGTCTGAGTGTGTTATGAATCAGTGAAGAGGGAATAGAGACAATAAGCGAAAAGGAAGCCTGGGGAACTTCTTCATGCAGAGTACTTAACAGCAAGCAAGCAAGCCTAGCAGATGGGAGGGAAAAATTAGAGTTTTTGGAGCAAATAAAAATGCTTAACCGATATGATGAAAGAGGACACAGGGAGTGATCCGATTGTGGATTGTGAGTTTCTGTGGCTTTAGAAAGAAAGGCATTTTAACTGTACCTTTGTCAACTTTCTCCTTAAACAATGTTTCTACTGGAAACTTAAAAAAAATAATCCCCAGACCCAGAAAGCCACAACAGTCATTTATCCCCCACAGCTGCAGGTACTTGAACCTCAGCTTCTACAGTGTCTGTAGCCTCTTGAACAATGAAAGTAGAAATTATCAGCGCAACATACTGGGACTGAATGCAGCTAAATGCTTGATAATTATACACCAGCGTTACCATTTGGTTGCTGGTGCCAAACACCCACAGACACAGGTGCCACAAACGCTCACACACACATAATCAGACCCTCGAAGACCTTTCATTACACTCCATTTGAGAGACCCTCAGCTTTAAAGAATGTGCTCAACCCAATGTCTCTCCTTTCATTTCTTTTCCATTTCTTTCTCTTTTTGTTCTTGCTTTAAAAGAAAAAGAAGAAGAAAAGGTGGGGGGAAGCATCATTTTCCCTGATGAATCCTAGGGGCTCATACTATGAGATGCCAGCTCTCATCCTGCTGGGAACAACCCAGGTATTGTCTCAGGGGAAGAATCTGTGTCCTGCCCTGGAGTGGCTCCCTGGGAACTATGAAAAATTGAGGCTGATTGTCCCTACAGGCACCATCGTGCATAATGGAGAGTTCTAGCAATTGAGTAACAGAGTTTAAGTACCTGCAGCTGTTGGGATCAATGCAGATGTGGGAGGAAATTCTCAGTAAGTGACAATTAGTATTCTTTCTGTTTGCCTTGAGATTAGTTCCCCTCACCCTCTCCCACTTTTGAACTTTCATTGAACAGCAATAACCACAACGCATAAAACTTTGATTCAGTAAAGAAAGTGGTTGGTTATTGACTTTAGTTGATGAATGTCCACTCACTAATTATTTTGTTTTAGTTGTGCTGTGCCAAAGAAACACATAGACCACATAAAGAGTCTTTTTCCATCAAAGAAAGCAGAGGCAGAAACCCTGAGAAAAAGTCCAAGACTCGGGCTGCCCCCAAATAGATAATTTCCTACAAAATAGCTAGAAATGCTAAACAGTCATGATGGAAATATGACTTCATAAAGTCAAGCAAAGAATGATTATAACAGATATGCTACCGTTAAAGAAAGATAAAAAGATGCAGAAACATTATGAAAAAGAGTGCATTGCAGGGTATAGAGTACAAGATACCACTAAACACCTCTCTGTGTGCATTTAAAACCCTTCACTGTCTGGTTTCAATGTGTTTTCTCAAACATTTCACATTTTTTTTCTGCAAAAGGAAATTTTATTTGCAGTTTGTTAACTGAAACTGAATTATCCCTCTTGCCTCAATGCCTTTGCACAGGCTGGGATATGCCCCCTTCTCACTTACACTTCTTAGAACCCTTTGCTTCCTTTAAAGCTCAACTCAGGTTCCATTTCCTGTAAGATGTTTTTCTTCATCTTCCTAGTTCTCACTGTTCTTCCCTCCTTTCTTATCAAATGATTATGCATTTTGGGGGGAGGGTGTGTGAGGCACCTGGGGTTATGTGACTTGCCCAGGGTCACACAGCTAGTTTAGTGTCAAGTATATGGTCTGAGGCTGGATTTGAACTTAGGTACCCCTGACTTCAGTGCCAGTGCTCTATACACCGCACCACCTAAGCCACCCCTGATTGTGTATTTACTTATCTGGTAACATTGTGTATTCCCCCACTTCAATAGAACATAAGCGGCTCCAGACCAAGGACCTGATTTTTATTTTGTCTGTCTTTTCTTAGCACCTAGGATAGGACCTAGTCTTTTGCAGGTGCTTAACATTGATTGGTGGGGACCTTTATTCCCCTCCAGGAATTGGAATGAAATCTCCTTTTAATCCCTCCATTTAAAAGAACAAGTGGAAGGAGAATTATTCAATCCTGTCTAACTATGTGTCAATTCTGCCAAGCTCTCTTCAGCTTCCTGTACAAAACCAGAGAGAGCACTGTTATATGACAGATGAAAACATCTGGAGAAGCAAGATCTGCACTGTGGATCAACTAGCCTGCCAGGTGCTTTCCGCTGCTACTTTTTAGCTTTTACCTATTCTAGGACAATGCCTAATGCAATTTATATGGAAAAATTTAGGCTGTGTGATTTGTTTCAATCTTCCCAATCAGGAGGCTTTACTTACAAACCCTTCTTAATGTTTTCTAATTAAACTGAGAATATAATGTGTCACTCTCTAGGTTTGACAAACCAATTCCAACACCTAATTAAAATATATTGAGAGCTGGAAGGGGAAATATAATGTATTTTCACATCAGTTCACAGGAGCTTGCTCAGATTACTAAAAACCAAGACCTCTAAAAACTTGGAGTGCAAACTACGGTCAAACTTCCTCTGCCTGACAGACCAGAACAAACCAAAAGTCAATTGCCCCTTAGGACAGTGGGGAAGCCCCTGGAAAAGTTACTTTTCCCTGGGTGAATTCGCCCACATCGTGGCTCCTGCTGTTGCTGTGATTACAGAAATTACTGCTCACTTCTCCTGAGGATTATCTGATCTGGCTCTTGGGACCCATCAAAGCAGCTGTGAGCCCCTAGATGACCACCACAGTCACTGATAATAACAGCCCACATTCATATAGTTTTGAAGGTTTGCAAAAAGCTTTACATGAATGATCTCATTTGATCCTTAGAGGCTACAATTCCTCCTATTTTATAAGCATAATTATTAACAATAGCTAGCATTTGTACAGTGTTTTCAAGTTGGCAAAGCACTTTACAAAATTATCTTCTTTTATACTCACAACAATCCTGGGAGGTAGGTGTTACTATTATCCTGATTTTACAGATGAGGAAACTAAGACAGAAAGAGGATATTAGTGGCTTGCCTGGGACACACAGCTGGCTAGTAAGTTATTGTTGCTTAGTTGTTTTTCAGTGTGTCTGACTCTTCATGACCTCATTTTGGGATTTTCTTGGCAAAAATTCTAGAGTGGTTCTGCCAGTTCATTTTAGAGATGAGGAAATTGAGGCAAACATGGTCAAGTGACTTGCCCACTGTCACAGAGCTAATAAGTGTCTGAGGTCAGATTTGAAATCAGGAAGATGAGTCTGCATTACTCTAACCCTGGCATTTTATCCACCAACCCACCTACTTGTCCCCAGCTAGTAAGTATCTAGGGTCAAATCTGAACTCAAGTTTTCTTGACTTCAGGTCTAGCATTGTATCTACTGTACCACCTTGCTGCTTTAGGAGACTGAGTGACTTAGTATCACACAGCTGGGTAAGTGTCTGTAGCAACATTCAGAACCAGATCTTCTGATGCCAAGTCTGATGCTAAACCATGCTCTTAGAGAGGGGTGCTAAGAAGCTTCATGGAAAGCTGAATGGCAATGGAGGTGTTTGGAGATTAGTAAGTTAAGGTTCTATCACTAGGTATATAGCACCAATGCAATATTTACAGTGCCCACGATCACAATAAAGACTATAAATATCGCATGACATTCAATCACAAAATATACCAGATTCTCCAGGTAGAGGACAGAACTGAAACATTTATTTGGATGCCAGAAAATCAAATCCCCAAACCAGTAAGCCAATTCCATCATACATAGTACCAAAGATATTCAGAAGTCAGAATAACATTGAGAGCCATAGCATCCTTCAGCCTTCCCATAAACCAATACAAGATCTACCAATCTACTCACAAGCCTATCTGACTCCTTGCCTGAGCATCCTCTTCCCCCACCATCTTCCTAGCTCTGACCAGCTTCCTGTGGGCTCTTCTTCCCTTCAGCAAACTCCTTCCACCACAGGCTCCATGTGATTACATTCAGCCTATTAGAGGGCAGAGTTTATCATCACAGCAGGGAAGCTTCCTTTGGGCTCTCCTGCACCCTTCAGCAAATTCCCTCCGTCACAGGCTCCATGTGATTACATTCAGCCTATTAGGGGGCAGAGTTTACTTTCAAAGCAGGGGAGGTCTTCAAACTCCCCCCAGATCTATTAAGGGGCAGGGAAGATCTTCAAATTCCCATTCTCATTACACCAGGTTACCAATAATCCTTGAATGTTCTCTTCAAGGATGGACCCATGTCATGGCTACACAACCCAACTCCACACCCATTGATTCAGGTTATAGAATGAAAAGGTTGAGACTGAAAGAGTCCTTATGGGTCTTTGAGTTATTTAAAAAGCAAACTGAAATCCACAGATGTGCCATGATTTTCCAAAAAGTGCCAATCCAATCCAATCCGCATTTATTAGGTGCTTACAACATGGCAGGGACTTTGCTAAAATCTGGGGATATGATGAATAAGAAGAAAGTCTCTGTTCTCAATGAGTTTATTATCATCCTTCCTATGCAACTGTGATTTGGACAATTCAAACTGCATGGCTCCTAGGCATCTCAAATGGAATCAATGCTCATTATCTTTGTGCCCCCCCCTCCCCGCCCTCCCAAACCTCCTTCAAACTTCTAATTTCTGTTGTCGGCCCCATTGTCCCCCTAGTCACACCGCTTCACAACCTCGGCATTGTTTCTCATCCCTCACTTTTCCTCATTCGATCAGTTGCCAAATCTTGTCATTCCTACCTCTACAGCATCTCTTCCTGTATCCCCTTCTTCCTACTCACAGATTGAAAAGAGCTGATGATAGGGTTGATAATGGAAGTTTTTATTCATTCAATAAGCCTTTCTTACAACAATAGCAATAATTATAATTACACAGGTAACATTTAGAAAGCATTTTAAGGTTTGGAAAGCACTGAATATGTGTCATCTCATTTGATCTCACAACAAACCAGTAGATAATATTATTATCCCTGTATTACAGATAAGGAAACAGAGGTTAGGAAATGTTAAGTGACTTGCCCACTGTCACAGGGCTAGAAAGTATCTGATGCTGAATTTGAATGTGGGTCTTCTTGACTCCAAGTCTAGAAACTCTTATCCAGTGTACCACCTAGTTGCAATAAAACATTTGATAAACACTTACTATGGACAAAGGGCAGCTAGGTGGCCCAGTAGATAGAGTCCCAGGCCTGGAGTCAGGGAGACTAACCTTCCTGAGTTCAAGTCTTGAGCTTAGACACTTACTAGCTGTGTGACCCTAGGCAAATAACAACACTATTTGCCTGAGTTTTCTCATCTCTAAAATGAGCTAGAGAAGGAAACAGCAATCTACTCTAGTATCTTTGCCAAGAAAACCACAAATGGAGTCAGGAAGGATACAGCACAACTGAAAAAAAATGACTTTACCAGGGCCACAGTATCTCTTCAATATGCCAATGGTGAACAACCCAAAAAGCTATAAATAAACAACACAACTGTCTGAGGACAAGATTGATCACTGGAAACTTATCATCTGTAAATTCCCAGAAAGACTAACACACTGCTGTGGGGGTGAGCATCAGTTCACATAGTTTACTTTCCAGAGGCTCTGACAAAATCAGAATACATTTTTGAGGTATTTTGTGGTATTTGTACTTACACGCATCAGCATACTTACCAATCCATGTAGAGATAGGCACCCTGCAGTTAAGAGATGAGGGGGACAGACTTTTGTGAACTGTCAATAAAGATCTAAGGCCTCAAATGAGCAAAGGGCACCAATTATACTAATGTATGTCCACAAATTTGGTTCCTAACTGATTATATTCTTATCCTAAGGGATCTAAAGCTGGGGCAGAAGACTTATCTCCTGTGTTACTATGAGGCGATGTTCAACCAAGGCACCCTTAACTAAAAATAAAGTGAGAGTTTTTAAATTAACTGCTGAGAAAATAGCCTCAACAAATTCGGCTCACTATCTATGATCGAGAAAGAAGCCTATTAACAATAATTGGTAGGTTTTTAGTTTTCTAAGAACCCATAATTAAATTTTATTGTCTTATAAGTGATTAGGATTAATTGCTTCCACAATAGCTCTGGTGCTCATTACCCACTTTAAGTAAGGATATCTCCCCAGTCCGTAGAATTCAGCGATTTACTGCAATCCCTTAACATCATGCTTCCTGCCAAGGCAAATCCAACCCAAAGCCCAGCTCTCCTCAGGATTTGTGAAAAAGTGACAGGCCTTGATCCAACATATCTTTCTCAACAATTCAGAATTAACTAAACAAAATGACTTCTCTACCTATCTGGGCAGAAAAATAAATTGGGACAAGGGCATCGAGGGAATGCAGAGCAGCGCGGATCACAGCTTCCCGTGCTGCTTGCATCTGGAATCAAAGAGGAATCACGCAGACAGTTGCTCATGTTTATTGCTGAACATGAAATTAGAAAGATGCTTCCTCTTCCCCACAGGTGCAAGCACATATAGTTATTAATTACAGCAAAACACATTTATTGACAACTGCAGGCCGACAAAAATCCCACATTCAGCAAATGGCTTTCAAGTTCATCCTGGAAGCTCTTTGCAATCAATACAGAAACATCTTACAGCTGACAAATCCATGTATTGTTAAGTGCCGCACCCTCAGAAGGACTGAACGGAATATATTTTAATGTCTATGAAACTGAACGCCACCAATGGTATCATTGCTCCCGTGGCAATTGTACTGGGCAGGGAGAACTCTAATCTTCAACTTATTTACTGTGTTAAAGGACTTGATCTTATCTTACTGTATTTTAGACTCCTTTATGTTTCTCCCCTTAAAGAAGTAAATGGCATATTAACAAAACTCACATTTACTGATTTCTCACAATGTGCCTACTCCAGTGTCAGATATCATAGGAAGATAAAGAAAAATATAAAATGTAGTGCCTGCCCTTGAGGACCTTAAAATCTCATGCAAGAAAGCATTCATAATAGATCAGGAGGGAAAATCTGGGCTTAATCTGATATAGACCCTAGATCTGGAAGAACAGATTCCAGATAAATCAAGCAATCAGTTAGTACATATTAAGTGTTTGCTATGGACCGGGTACTGGGCTACATGCCAAGGGTACAAAGAAGGACAAAAACAGCCTCTTCCTTCAAGGCTCTTACATGCTGATGGGTTCAGGTGAAAGAATAGGTAGGATCCCAGGCCTTAAGGTTCTCTATATAAGGTAAGTGGGCCCATGTGGGATGACATACTATCAAAGAAGAAATTCTGATGATAAAGACAATATTTGTGAGAAAGAGAAATTGAGAATGGTTGCCTAAAGAGAATGATGTGGGTGAACAGAGATGACTCATCCTACTGTTATCTAAATAAGAATCGTCTCTACCATATCCTTAATAAAGTGGTCTTTAGCCTCTACTTGAAAATATCTAGCAATAAGGCACTCATGGCTTCCTGTGGCATGCTATTTCTTTTATAAACTGCTCTACTCATTAGGGAGTAGGGTTTATACCAATACTTAATTATTCTTTCTACAACTATTGTTTCATGTCATTCCCTCTGGAGCCAAGATGAATAAGAAAAATTCCCCTTCCACATGAAAGGACTTTGCATATTTGGAGATGTGATGGTATAACTGGAAATCATGCGTTATAATGATTCCTTATAGAACTGGAAGAAGAGACTTGAAAAGGGATGTGATAGATGTCTTTGGATTGAGGGAGTTGTGTGGAAGTGGGATTAAACTTGTTTTTGTTTTGTTGCTATTGTTATTTTGCATTTTGTTTTCTTTTTTGGTCCCAGAGGGCAGATCTATGGGAAGGAATTAAAGAGTAGAAAAATTTGCCTTACTGTAAATAATAACTTTCCAACAACATTCAACATCCAAAAGCACTTGGCATATGAGTTCAGTAATACTGGAAATCATTAAAGAAAGTCTGAATGCTGTCTTTAGGGGATGGTAGTGGGGATTTCTGTTCAGGTATAAATCGGATTGGGTGGTCACTGAGATCCTTTTCATTTAAGGGTCTGTGATTTTACATATGATCAAGGGTTGAATCATGCATTGGGCATTATAGGTATGGGGGGAGGGGGAGGAAAGTAAGGACAGTGTGGTTAGGGCAGGTTCAGGAAAATGTATGGAAGAGAAGGAACTTAAATTGTGCTACACATCAGTGGCCAATGGACACAAGTTTTTCCCTTCTTTTGCAGGGTTGCAGGAGAATAATATGATATAGTAAAAAAGAATTCCAGCCTTGCATTTTAGAAGTCCTGCGTCAAAGTCTCAGATCAGCCATCTGTGAGTTGTGTATCTTCACCCAAAAACTGGGGAAAATATTACTTTCCAAATAGTAGTTTTGTATGTCAAATATAATAATATATGTATGTTTTTGTAGACTTTAAATGGTAACATAACTCTAAGTTGTAATGATTGTTTCTCTGAGGTTTGAAGAAGCATCTAATATGAATCTGAAATAAAAATTATTAGTTTGGCCCAATGATAAGCAACAGCAAGAGAAAGAGAGAAGTTATAGAAAGTTGGAGATGCCTCCTACAATGCTTGGATGTTCTGTCTTCTTTGATAAAGTAGCATGGTTTTAGGAGGGACATTTTATTAAGAGAGAGCTCATTTACATAGCCCAACTAGAACTGTTCAGTGAAGAAGGGCATTGAAGTGACTTCTGACAAAGTGTAAGGAACTGGTTTAAAAATCTTGCACAACTTAAGCCAAAACAAGGAAAAAAATCAGATGGATCCGGGCATAGCTTTCTTGATTCTCCCTTTCTTGAGTTGCTGGTGTAGATAAAATAATTATCCATGGTGGGAAAGAGCATGTTACATGTCAAGGACTTTCCTCCTCCAACTCCTGTCTGTCTATAAGAAGATATAGCTCAGTTTTGAAATCTTTTCTTTTTCTTTTTTGGAGGGGGAAAGGCTGGGCAATTGAGGTTTAAGCAACTTGCCCAAGGTCACACAGCTAGTAAGTGTTAAGTGACTGAGGTCACTTTCGAACTCAGGTCCTCCTGAGGCCAGTGCTCTATTCACTGTGCCACCTAGCTGCTCTTGAAATCTTTTCTAAAACCATAAATGGTAAGCTTCATGAGGGTTGGAAATCACCTGTCTTATCTAAACTTTTAAATTATATCACAATACTCTGACACAGTAGTCACTTATAAATGTTTGTTATATTGAACTAAATTTTTAAAGCTAGAAGTAAACTCGGAGATCTTACAATGTTTACCTCATTTTGCAGCTGAGGAAACAAGCCCAGAGATGTCCTGTAACATGTTCAAGGTCACAGAGTTTAGTTAGTGATATATTTATGGGTTTGTGAACTCCTCTATTTTTCTTTCTCCTGTTCCATAATCAATCCATCAACCAATAAATCAATCATCTCCTATGTTCTAGGCATTGAGGTTATGAAGATAAAACTGAGACAGTCCTTGTTAAGTTTGAGATGTCCAGTAGGCAGTTGGTCAGGTGGGGATGGAGCTCTGGAAAAAGACTGAGGATAGAGCAACAGGGTTAATACAGATTATACCCGCAGGAAATGATATGATCACCAATATAGAATATATATAGAGAAAAGAACAGAATTAGGATGGTAATTTGGGGTATACACACATTTAGGGGGAAGGTAGAAATAGAGATTTAGAAAAAAGGAGGAAGGAAAATAAGTCTTGAGCCCTATAAAATTTATAATTGATTAGATTCTTTCACACACATTTTGTCCTCCCAAATGAAACTGTGTGGTAGATAGTGTATATTAGTATCCCTTTTTTTGCAGATGAGGAAATTTAAGACAGTGGTTAAGTGACTCACCCAACGTCACAGAGCTAAGGAAGTGGCAAAGCTGGTACTTGAAATCAGATTTTCTGATTCTAAGTTTAGTCCCTTGTTGTCTATTGCAAAAAGCCTTTCAGTGTGCCCTCTTTGTCCTGATTGTACTTTTAAATCAAGTCTCCACAAAAAGTTTTTAGAAAAGCGAATGTACAATTTGAGTTTCTGAGAGACAAAAAGGTTTCTATCTGAATGCATTTGGCAAGTGTTTTGTTTGGTTAAATCACTGCTGATCCATTCAATTTCCCTCACTTTCTATTTTCCATTTAATTCCATAAGTATTTGATTGATATTTTAACCAGCTGGTGACATTGTTAGGCGCTAACCTAATTCTATTCACCAAAAAAGGACCAGGACCTCAGAAGTCCCACATTCATGCTGGCACTTACTCCATGGGGATTTAAGGGGAAGACTAAGAAAATGATTCCTTTCTTCTCAATGGTTCTCAAAGAGTAGGTGGGCTTCTACTGCTCAGCTCTGCCCCTCCTTAGATGGTAAGATAACTCTTTAGTCTCAGGGGAGTGATTAGTATAGATTCAAATAACTGGAAACATCTCTTGAACCCTCACCTTCTTGAAAACCCTGATTCATCTCTGAATCTCTTATGTTTCACTGAATTTGTCATATGACTTGAGTCAACCCTTAACACAGAGGAGCATGCATGCATACTCTATATAGCAATTTAATCTTTTTTGTGGTATTAATAAAAGAGTAAACAATATGTAACTGATGTATAATTTATATGCCTACAGTTTTCCCTAGACTCAGCAACCCCCAGCCAGTATTATGAAAATCCCCTAGCCAGTTCTTAGAAAGATCCCAAGTGTTTCAGAAAATATAGATTTCAGTTGTTTTAATCTAACCATGCCTGAGAAAAGGAAAAGATATGCAGGAACTAAAACACATTTCTCAAATGCTGTTCAACTCATAGTGGGATGGGACAGTGATTGGTAGGTCAAATCACAGACTGTGGAGGTGGAAAACTTCTGAACAGAGGACAGTTCTGAATACTGCTATGCATAGTTCCATTGCAGGTAGCAACCTTCAATCCTCTCTCCACAACTACTTCTTTCCTTGCTGTTCAGTAGTCATGCTTCTAACCTGACCATAGCTAGTGTAACTGAGAGGTCTGGGTAGGCAAGGGCCGATCAGACACTGAGTAAGATTATCTTTGTAGAGGCAGCTGGGTGGTATGGAGTGGAGAAGTTAGGACTTCAAATTTGACTGCAAGCACTTCCTAGTTGTGTGACCCTGAACTAGTCACTTAACCTGTTTGCCTCAGTTTTCCAATCTGAAGATGAGGATAATAATGTCACCCACCAGTGCTGTTGTGAGGATAAAATAAGATAATATTTGTGAAGGACTTAGCACAAGTGCCTGTCACATAGTAGGCACTTAATAGATACTTAATTTCTTCCTTCCTTCTTTGCTCTGGCCACCATCTTGCCTGTCTATGCGTTTATATTCTTGAGTATTTCCCTATTCTTTCACTGAACCTAGATGTATGCCAGCTATTTCCTCTGGGTCTGTTTCAATCAGTTTCTGTGCTTGATCAGTCTCTCCATGGAGAAGGGTTCAAAAAGTGAGAATAGCTCTGTATAGTGTGCCCAGTGCTAAATACTGTAAGAGATATCAGAGAAATATAAGACAAATTCCATGTCCTCAAAGCATTCGTAACCCTAGAAGTCCCTTCTTATTGAGATTATGTCCATTTCTATTTTTAATACTTCAGTGGTTCAATGATCTATCTCAATGATACGCTTAACTCTCTCTGCTGTTGTCCTTCCTATGTGATTCTTGTCTGTGATCTTCCATAAATTCCCCAGTTTCCATCCAACACGCTGAAACCTTTTTCATCCTTCTTTTAAAATCATCAACTCCATCACTACATTCAGCCAGATCATCTTCACTCCTCACTTTCACTGCCTGACTAGCCAGCCTCATTCTCTGGTCATGCTTTGTGAATGATGTCCCTCAGGACACACACATGATACAGTCTGCCAACACCCTTTCATAGTTGTCCCTCACCTGTTGCTAATAGATATTTTACTTTTAATTATAATTATCATTCTTTTGAGATTATGATAAGATTTGCAATTGAATGGAATCACTGGAGAACATGATTTTCCATATCCAAACGGAAAATTTTACTGTCAAAAGCATGAATGGCCCTAAAGAAGAAGAAGAGGGCAGATCCACAAACTCTTTTACTAGGAACAGAGCTTTTTAATGCAGAGAGATGCACATGGTAGCCACGTACTGAATACTTCTTGAACTGAATTGTATTTTCTGGGTTTGTGGGTATGTGGCTTTGGTTGGTGTCTTTACAACATTTTCTCCATTAAAAACAAACAAACCTACACAATGTCAGGTACATGGGTTATGAAAATTTTTGGAAAAAATGGTTAAAGGGTTAAAGGATCAGCACACAAGAATCAATCAGTCAGTCAACAATCATTTATTAAGTGCCTGCTATGTGGCAAGCACCGTGCTTATCATTCAATAAACATTTAAGTGTCTAGTATGTGGCAGGCACCCTTGCTAAGCACTGGGGATAAAAAAAAGAGGTAAAAGACAGTCCCTGCCTTCAAGGAGCTCACAATCTAATGGGGGGGGCAGCAAGTAAACAAATATGTACAAATAACTTATAGACAGGAAAAATAGTAAATAATTAAAGGGGGGAAGGCACTAGAATTAAGAGGGATTAGGGGAAAGCTTCCTATAAAATACAGGAAAAAGATTGAAGTACCTTTTTTTCCTACAGTCTCTTTTTTCTCATTATCAGTGGAACTTTTAAATTGTAGAAGACTTATGCTTTGTCCTTTCTCTACTGGAGTTGGGAACATATGCATCTAAAGAGGATTTAGTATTGGAATGATCTTACTAATTGGAGGCAGCTACATGGTACAGTGGAGAGAGCACATGACCCTGAGTCAGGAAGACCTGAGTTAAAATCTGGCCTCAGATACTTACTAGTAGTGTGACCTTGGGTAAGTCATGTAACCCTGTTTGCCTCTGTAAAATGAACTGGAGAAGGAAATGGCAAACCACTCCAGTATTGTTGCTAAAAAAAACCCCAGATGGGGTCACAAAGAGTCAGACACTCCTGAATAACAACAGTCTTAGTTTTCTTGTTTTACAGATGAGGAAATTGAAGCCAAGGGAGGTAAAATAACTTGTCCAAGGTCTCTCAGATAAGAACTAGGTCCCCTGACTCCTGTTTGAGGATTGTGTACCCAAATCCTATAGCCAGGTTTATAAGTAAAATCAGTTGTTATCAGACATAGGTAGCCTGTTCAGCAATGTTAAGAAGCTGCCAATCTTTTTGTGCAAGCATTATTTTCAACCAAGGCATATGTGGGTAGTTTCTATTCAATACAAAAGTATTTTGAAAAATAAGAAGGTCAAATTGATTCAATATGACTTCATTAAAATCTGGAATTTGGAAAAAATGAAACATTCATTGTTGGTGAAATTGTGAACTGAATCCACAATTTTGGAGAGTAATCTGGAATTATACTGAAAGAGTTATTAAACTATCTATACCCTTTGACCCAACAATACCATTACAAGGTCTGTTTCTGAAGAGGATTAGGGAAAAAGGAAAACAATCTATATGTTATAAAATGTTTATAGCAATTCTCTTTGTAATGGCAAAGAATGGGAAATTGAGGGGATGTCCATCAAATGGAGAATGGCTGAACAAGTTGTGGTATGTGATTGTGATGGAATGCTACTATGCTATAATAAATGATGAGCTCATAGATCTTAGAAAAACTTGCACAAAATAATGAAAAATAAAATGAGCAGAACCAAGAGAACATTGTATATAGGAATAGAAATATTGTATTAAGAATGACTTTGAGTAAATACATATATTATATATCACATATATTGTAAATACACAAATCAACTATAGAGGACAGATAAATAGTAAGCTTGTATGAAATAATTTTACATACATACATATTATATATGCATGTGCATGTATATGTGTGTAATATATGTATACATATGTAACACACATGCATATATATATTTGTGTCTAGTAGTGACCATCCCTATGGTGGAGGGGAGGGAGGAAAAAGGGAAAAAAGAAAAAAAACAAATTTACATGACAATTTTATTGTATATTTAGAAGAAATATCAAGTTGTACATAGTAGATTTGCAGTTTCATGTGTAATCATCTTTTCTATTATATATAATATAATAAAATTTTATGTATATTATATATAATATATATGAATATATAAATTTATATATATAAATTATATATAATATAATAAAATTATAGAAATGCTTTTTTATTCTATAAATTTTACACACACATTAACACACCCCTTGGAAAAGGTGTTAATCTTGCATGCTAATACATCTTCAAGGTGTGGCTAACAAAAGGATTCCTTAAAAGAAAGGAGTAAGAGTGGAGAAACCTCAGCTGTACAGCAAGATTTCTTTGAAGATTAGAAAGTTTGAGTTAAGACTTAAAAAAGTAGTTTATTGAATAGGTCAAAGTCAATATATAGGAATCAGGTTATATGGGTATCCATTAAAAGAAGGTGGGGAGGGGTGGGGGGAATCCCAGTCCCAACCTCTAGAACCTTTAAGCTCCTCATTCACTGCATAGGGCCCCTTTCTTAGAGAAGCTGGAAAAGGAGACTCAGGTCTGTTTTCCTATTGATATTCAACTGGAAGAGAAAGTCATGCATAATTTAAAGAAAGAATAATAAAGTCATTCAGGAGGGCTACATCAAACTCATGGAGACATACATTATTCTTCCAGAACTTCACTGATTTTGAAGGCTTGAAGAGACCCCCAGAGGTCATCCAGTTCATCATACAATACTTAAAAACTATCTAGAAAAAGAGCTGTCTTTCCTCTCATTAAAGCTCTGCAGGCAGTTAGACTTGCCCTGGAGACCTTCTCATCTTACTCCTCCAAACAATTTGCTGGTCTGAGGGTTATAAATCTGCACTGACTGCAGTGGTATGGAGGGAATGGGTAGAGACAGAGGCAAAGGATGCTTGTAGAGTTCCTCTGTGACTGACATTAATGATGGCAGAAGTTTCTTTCCAGTTGTATGAGCCCTGTAACAATGGGTGACCAGTGATGATTTTTAACAGGCACTGATCAATCCCCCTATAAGCTCTTCATCTCCCTCTAAGAGGTTACTGAAAGGTTATTTTGCTTAGACAAATCATCGTTGTACCTCTATTGGCAGATCTCATGTTAATACCCCCTTAGCCATGCTTCCTTTGGCTTCTCGTCTATCATCCTGCTCTTGTCTCACTTTCCTTCCATCACAATTTTGATTCTTTACTTAATCAGTTCATCTGTACCTTTGTCCTCTGCTCTTAAGTTTTTATGCCCTTCTTCTACCTCTGCTCATACTTTCCAAGCCACAACCCTGGTTTAACCTAACCAACCACTGCCTCTTCTCCTATTATCATGCTACGGAACATGACTACAAGTCATATTAAGGTAAAAACTACAATTCCCCTCCCTTCCTCCCCTGGCAGAAGGTATGTGATTTCAGGAACCATTCATTGATAAGGAAATAAGTCAGCACCTGCTTTGCAACTAATACATATTTTGAGAGAGATTTGTGGGTGGGGGGAGCAGGATGCTGAGAAATCAAGTGATTTGCTTAGTCATATGGCCACTGTGTGTTAGCAGCAGGACTTGATACCAGGTTGTCCTGACTGAGGTTAATTCTCTGTCTACCATACCATCCTGTCATTTGACTACATGTTATATTATGTCATTTTACTCAAGCCCCACAGCTACAAGCCAATCCTTTTATTTCTTGGTTGGGCTCAAATCCCGCATTGGGCACATTCAGTTTGTTTGACCATGGACAGGTTCTATAAGCTCTCAGGGTCTCAGGCAGCTCTCTAAGATGGCAGCCTAGTGCCAATCTTCACTGACAGAGGGAGTTTCCTTGATGGGAATTCCCTACACCAGTGGAAAAATAGATCTGGACCCCAACCAAAATGGATCTTTCATTGAAAAACACCCAAGAGGCCTCTCCAAACCTTCCAACTCTTATCTCTTCAGGCTTCATCCCTTCACCCTTCCCTTCTCCATCTCTTCAGAGGAACTCACTTTCTACTCTTCTGAGAATAAAGAGATCATCTATATGAACTTCCTCTTTTCCACTATTCTCCATCTCAAACTTCTTAAAATCACACCCCTTCCCATTCTCTCTTCCTTTTTTCCCTGTCTCTGAAGAGGAGGTCTTAGTCTTGTCAAGCCCCATGCCTCTTCTTATGCCCTTTCTAGGATGCCATTCCATGCCAGCAAAAGGTGGGCCAATTGGGAATGACTCATGAAAAAGAGTTTTCATTGTAAAGTTGTATCTGGGGAAAAACGAAAGTCTGTGATATTGTGAAATTTTAGATTACTAAGATTAACCTGTTGTAACACAGATTGATGATTGTTGGTTTTAAAGTTCTTTTTTTAAAACTTCCTTTGTACATGAAATGACTGAGGTATTTGTTAGCTGGGGGAATAGCAGCTACCCCACTCATTCAATGAAGAGATTTTTTTTCATTGGGTAGGGGCTGGAACCAAGAGAGCTTTGACGTTATTACAAAGATATCTGGGCCTTTTGTACCTTTGGCATAAGGGTTTTTGATAGACTGATTCAATCTCAATTCAATAGTAACACCAGCAGGTATCACCTCACTCATAGCACCAGTTGCTAAATAGATTTATTTTAATCTTTATTTTGGTATAATAATCTTTAATTTTGAAATCAAACACAAGGTTAAAAGTAGGGCTTGGAATAATGGATAGAGTGTTGAACTCAGTACCAGGAATACCTGGGTTCCGATCTTATCTCTGACACTGGTGAGTTGTTTGTCCATAGGCAAGGCACTTTACTTTTCTGAACCTCAGTTTCCCCATCTGTAAGAAAGGGGACACTAATATGTATGATACCTCATGGAATTTTTATGATGCTGAAATGAGATGACATACATAAAAAAAGGTTCTTTGAAAACTTAAGAATTATGTATTAGCTATACCCAAAGTACAATCAAACTCTACTTAACTCTTTGATCCAGCAATACCACTACTAGGTCTGTTTCCCAGAGAGATCATAAAAAAGGGAAAGGGACCTATATGTACAAAAATATTTATAGCAGATTTTTGTGGTGGCAAAAAATTGGAAATTGAGGGGATGCACATCAATTGGGGAATGACTGAACAAGCTGTGGTATATTAATGTAATGGAATATCATTGTGCAGTAAGAAATGAGGGACAAGAAGATTTCAGAAAAACCTGAAAAGACTTGTATGGACTGATGCAAAGTGAGACCAGTAGAAGCAGGAAAATACTGTACACAGTAACAGCAACATTATGTAATGATAAGCTATGAATGGCAGGTCTTCTCAGCAATACAATGATCTGATACAATTACAAAGGACCCATGATGGGAAATACTATCCACATCCAGACAAAGAATTGATGAACTCTGAATGCAGATCAAAGCATATTATTTTCACTTTCTTATTTATTTATTTATTTGGTTTTTCCCTTTTGGTCCATTTGTTCTTTCACAGCTGTGACTAATATGGAAATATGGTTTTACATGATTGCACATATATAACCTATATGAAATTGCTTACTGTTTTAGGGAGACGGGAGGAAAGGGGAAGAGAAAAATTTGAAACTAAAATTTTTTTTAAATGAATGCTAAAAATTCTCTTTACACATAATTTGAAAAAAATAAAATACTTGAGAAAAGAATTATGTGTTAGTCAGATGTGACCTATATCAGATTGCTTATCATCTCAGGGATGGGGGAGAAGAAAGAAGGAAGGATAGAATTCGGGAATCAAAATTTTAAAAAATGTTAAAAGTTATTTTTACATGTAATTGGGGAAAAATAAAATATTATTAAAATAATTATGTATTGGTGACATTACTCTTCTCATGAACTAACTCTTCCCTCCTTCCAGGATCCAGATAGAAAAGACTGAAGACAAATCACTATCCTGTTCTCCTTTCATATTTATCATCACACAAAAGTGAATACAAGGACTGCTGTTTGTATTTGTGTAACAGTGACTGAAGGGGAGCTCATCTTCTGCTGCTGAGGGTGGGGACAGGTACCCAGAATAGAGGCATGACGAAGACCTGAAGCATTGTGGAAAAGATGAAGTGGCTACACTCGGCCCCCTGCTAAAAGGGAGGATCTGGAAGGAACTTTCCCCAAATCTACCTTTCAACCTTCCCAATCAGAAGGGGAAAGAAATCTCAGAGACAGGGGATGTTGAGGAGGTGAAAGTTTCAGAGATAACCTCAGAGGGAAGGCACCAAGATTAAAGGGGAACTGGCAAAGGCTTTTTCTAAAAGGTGAGATTTTAACTTAGACTTGAAGAAAACTGGGAGAGGGAAATGTGGAAGGAGAGAATTCCAGATATAGGGGTCAGACAGCTGGTGAAAATACTCAGAGCTGGGAGATGGAGTATTGTGCTTCAGATACAGCCAGGAGGCCACTGGATCATGAAATACATGGAAGGGTATAAGAAAACTGGAAAGCTAAGAAGTAATTGGTTTGTGAAGGACTTTAAAAGCTAAACATGGGGTTTTCTATTTGATCATGGAGGTTGCAGAGAACCACTGGAGCTTATTGAGTAGGGGATGGGTTATGACTTGGTCAAACCTCCATGTTGGAAAGATTACTTTGACATCTGTGTGGATGACAGATTGGCGTGGAGAGGAGCTCTGGGTAAGAAAAGCAATCAAAGATATGGCAGTGGTCCAAGTGTCAGGCCAGATCCTGAATTACTATCATAAGCTTCCCTATAACAAATAAGCACAACAGTTACTTGTTGGCTGAATTCATGAGGAACCATCTATGACACATCTTGTAATCCTGTGTTATGGGCTCCGTCTGGAGATAAACCACTTTCAGTTACTTTGGACAAATCCATTATTAGTTTATTATTAATCATTATTTTGCTTCTTAAATAATTTTATATATTATCGTTGCTCTTATCCATTGCCTCCTAGGTGTATTAAGACTAGAGGTGGCACCTTTTCTTGTTGACTCCAATTTCTTAATACTCAGATGGAATACAATCTATGATAGAATAAAATCACTATTTCCAACCTTTCCAAATGATATTTGCAGACTGCATTAATAATTCAATGCTGAAAGTTCTTAATAGAATATTAATTAACAGGTTAGTGACTCACATGGCAGCCATTATTTTATTAAAATAAACAAATGTACTTCATGATTGCAAATTGCATTGTGATGAATGACTGTGTCACCATTACACAGTAATAACATATTTGCTCCCTGTTTAATCAAGTTGAAAAGGAGGTTGAATAAGGTACCACAATTTGACATCTTCTATAGATGAAATTGAGAAAAGAGCTCCAGGTCAATGCTTTCCTTTCATGTATGATACTTTCCTTCATATCTATAATTTGAAGAGCCAAGGATCACAAGATATTGAAGCTCATGTAGGATCATCAGATGAGACACTCCTCATCAATTAAATAGTTCAGCATAAAAATTTTCTTTAAAAAAGAGGAGTGAGGAAAAAATAATTGGGCCATGAATTTGCAGGCCATTATTTAACTTGACAGCTTTTTACTATTTTTCAAATCATAACTATTTTCCTTTTCACTGTTTATAATGTATAGTCAATTTATAGAATAGTTGGGTCAAGAGATAGGCTTTAAAAATGCATTTCCCAAGGTTATAAAAAATTGAATGAGGCCAGGTATGGTGACCTGCACCTGTAATTCCTGTTATCTGAGGAGGCTAGGGCTGACAGATTGCTTACCTTCAGAGTTCTGAGCTGCATTGGGCTAAAACTGATCATGTATCCATGGTAAGTCCAGCACTGATAGAGTAAGCCTCCCAGAATGCAGGGCAATCAGATTGTCTAAGGAAGGGCCATTATTCTCATTAAGGCTCTCTTTACCTCTCATCTGTACTTTTGTGGTATCCTCTCCTAAGTGGTCTCTTGGACTCCAGTTTTTCTGCTCTCTAATCCATCCTTCAGAAATAACTGAAATAATCTTTCTACTAATAACAACTCTCATTTGTTCTGACTTTAAAGTTTGCAAAGAACTTTTCTCAAAACAAACAGAAGGCTGATCACACAGGTGCAATAGCCTTTCAGTTTTATAGACAGGAGATGCATGTTAATTAAGCAGTTATGATGTGACAGGCACTGTACTCTGTGCTTTACAAATGTTATCTTATTTGGTTCTCACCCCAACCTTGGCAGATGGGTGCTATTACTATCCCCATTTTAGAGTTGAGGAAACTGAGGCAAACAGAGGTTAATGACTAGCTCAGGGTCCTCAGCTAGTTATATATAGTTAGCTATATATAGTTATATATACTTAGCTGTATATACTTAGCTCTATAGACTTGATTTGAACTCAGGTTTTCTTGACTCTAGTCCCAGGGGTCTGTCCACTGTGCTGCCTAGCTACCTCATCTCTTAGATGAGCGTATTGAAGTTAAGTGACCTGACCATGGTCCCAAAGCTAGTAAGTGTCTGAGGCAGGATTTCAGGACTTTATCCACTCTACTATGCTTCTTCTTCTTGTCCAGTTGTTTCAGTCATGTCCGACTCTTCATGACTCCATTTGAGGTTTTCTTGGCAAAGATACTGGAGTGGTTTACCATTTCCTTTTCCAGCCCACTTTACAAACGAGGAAACAGAGACAAACAGGGTTAAGTGGCTTGCCCAGGGTCACACAGCTAGTGTCTGAGACTGGATTTGAACTCAGATCTTCCTGACTCTAGGTCTAGCACTTTATACACTGTACCACCTAGCTTCCCCATATCAGGCTACTTGATTATATTATTCCTTACCTCAAAATCTTTGCAGGTTCACTGAGTCATAGATTTAGTGCTGGAAGAGAACATTTGTTCCAGATCCCTCATTATATAAATGAGGAAACTGAGGCCCAGAGAAGTTAAATGATGAACCTGAGGACACACAAGTAACAAAGGATAGAACTGAAATTTGAATCCATGTCCTGTAAGTTAAAATCCAGCATTCTTTCTGCTATTTCACACTGTCACCCTACTGCCAAAGGACAAAATTAAAATTCCTTATTTGGGTGCTTGAGACCTTCTACATTCTGTCTCCCACCTTTCAAATCTTATCATGCACTAATCTATGTTCCAACCAAAGTGAACTATTATATGTTCTTGAATTCTCTCTTTCCATCTTCTGCTTCTGTATATTCTTCTAGGTCATCCCCATGTATTGAATATCTTCTGTCCACATCTATATTTGCTGAAATCTATATCTGACTTCAAGACCCAGATTAGGCATGATCTCTCCATATCCTGCAGTTGTTTTTTTTTTTAATAGCCATTTGTCTGGATCTTTCCTTTGCCTTTATCACATTCTACCTTTTATCATACCTATCTGTGCTGATATATTATCTAACCCCTCCCATAACCATCTGGCAGACTGTAACTTCTCCTGGTCAGGCTAACAGCATTTTTCATTTATGTTTTCCTCTCACCTTGTGTTAGTATCCTTGCTCATAGTAGGTACTTATCGCTGAGGACTTACTTTATGGAGAATGTTTCCTGAATTAAACTTAAATAGGGAGCTAGAAGGGGAATCAGCATCCATTCTTAGGTAATTTTCAAGATGTTGTCATGGTGAAAGATGCACAGATCCAGTCAACATTAGGACCCTGAAAAGCTTAAAACACCTTTGTTTTTGATGGTACTTGATGGTAGCTACCCATTGTAGGACAGTTTCTATCTTCTGCACATCCGGGCTTTTTCCTTGCTGGTGTATTCAGACATACTAAGAGTATTAGTCCTCAAATAAGAAGTTTCCTAGATTTGAGAATAGATGGTGTTGCTTGAAAATGGTTGTGGTGGTCTGGATATACTATGGAGTGATTACACATTTGTCCTAAGATTTAAAAAGGTTTAGATGATATATTTTGAGATATGGTGGAATTCAGACCAAATGATCTGATCATATGCTCATCCTGGTCATGTTGACTCTAGAAGACCACCATCCATTCATCAGCATCAACATCATTATCAAGAGCAAGCAACAGCTGGTATTTTAATGTGACTGGAATGGGCATTGAATAAAGGGAAGTTATGAAATAAGACTAGGAAGGTAGTTAAACGATACAGTGAAGGACTGAATAATGTGTTTTGTATCAGAGCTGAGATTCTTAGTATAGGGTCTGTTAAGTTTTTTTTTACATATCTTTTAATAATCACATTTTGATTAAACTAGTTTAGTTTGACAGCCTAGGTATTTTATTTTCATGAATTTAAGAGAATTATTCTGAGACAGGGTCCATAGACTTTGCCAGACTGCCAAAGACATCCAGTACACACACACACACACACACACACACACACACACACACACATACACACACACACACACAAGTTTAAGGATACCTGTCCTAGAAGCATTAGGGAGCCATTAAGGTTTTTGAGAAGGTGGACTGATATGATGAGAAAAAGAATTATTTCTCTCATATTGATGATCAATTATTGAATCAGCGACATGAACTTTTCATAAACCTATACTTTGTTCAGGACATCAAACTGAAGGACATTGTTAATGGATGATATTGCCCAAATCCTTGGGGTACAAGCTTTTTGATCTTGAGTGGGAGACCCCACCCAACTAGAGAACCTGACAAAGAATTTAATCTAAGATTAATTCCAGTCCCTTGTATTCTACTCAGGCTTGGGTAGGGGGTTCATCCTTGTCTAGATTATCTGAGGCTGGGATTGGTCTGGGAGAGTGAGTAATCAAAGTCACATTCCTCCTCACTAGAATGGGTCCAGCTCTCATTATTATATTAGTTCTCATTAATTATTAACCAATCAGAGTTGATTGCCACCCTCAGGAACACTCATTCTTCCAAGTACTGGGTGTGTACAAGAGGAATTTTTGTCATTTGATAATGTCACTGACTCCTTTTATTAATTATCTTCTAGAAATAATTAATCAAATGATTAATTACCCAGAAACTATGTCTTTCCAACTTTTTATGCATAACACAGAATTGTGCTTTATGATAATTATTTTGGAAGCTATACATAGAGAAAGAATGGATTAGAGAAGTAAGGTACTAGAGAAAGGGACAATTGAACCCACAGAATTTAAGAGGTGGAAGGGCTTTCAGGCACTATTTAGGACAATCTTAAAAAAAAATTCTCTATAGCATACCCAACAAATGATTATCAAATCTTTGCTTGCAGATCTCAAGCAAGGTGGGAGGCACTACTTTCTTAAGCACCCTGTTCCACTTTTGGGCATCCCTAATTGTCAACACATTTTTCTTCACCTATAACCTTCACCTGCCTCTAGACAATTTCCAAGCAATTCTACACTCTGTTGCCAAGAAAAAAAGGTTAATCCTATATCTGCATTATATCTCTTCAGATACTAGGAGATTGCCATTTTCAATCTTTTGATAAAAGATTAAAGGTAGGAGGTAGCTGGAGGCTACCTGGAGATGAGGCTCCCTGGAGGCTACCAATGGAGGGTTTGGGAGGATCAAGGGTGGGAAGTAGCTGGACAAAGGAGGGCTAGGCTTGTGACAGAGGTTTGAGCCCAAAGAAAGGCTTATAGCCTCAGGCAAATGCCTTATGAAATAGGAAGATTCAATCAGAGTTCAAGAGCCTGTACCTCATCACACACCTAGTATCTGGGGGGAATTTGAATCTTCCTAACTCTAAGCATGGCATTCTATCCACTTCATCATGTTACTTTTCATTTTGGTCCTGTCCCAGATTATTCATGTCATTCCTAAAATGCATCTAGAATGGAACATAATACCCAAGTGTTTTGTTTTCCTTTATTTTTTAGCTCAGATATACAGTGCACTGAATTATTTGAGCAATAACTCATGGTAAAGCAAACCACCACCTGTGGAATAACTTCCTCAAGTACTTTGCTGATGCTGACAGTCTTCCCTTATGGCATAGCCCTGCCCACCTTTGTTTGCTTTGATGGAGACATCACAGGACAAAATTCCAAAAGAGATTATTTATCTTCTATTTCCACTCTCCATTTCTGTAGTGCCTTTTCTCCAAGGAGCTCAGGATGAATCCTTCTAAACCTGGCAAATCAATTTTCAAAAATTAAGAACCAGGGGTAGATCTAGGAGGTCTTGGAAAGAGATCAAGAAAGGGAATGAATAGAGGGGAGAGAAAGAATAAAAAAAGGGGGGGGGAAGATTGAGACTGGAAAGAGTGAAAGGAAAAGGTGAAGTCTACTCACATTCCTGCTTATATTTTAGTAGTCAACCAATGTAGCAGCAAATGGTATTTTTCAGTCTTTCATATTATGTTGGGATTTTACTAATTTAGAAACCCAGATAATAGTGAAAGTTGAAACAAAAAAAAAATTAGCAACAGGCAAGAAAGTTGCAAATTAATGCATTACTCAGGATCAACACTATGACTTCCATTCTGTGGGTTGTTATAGCTCCAACCAAAAATTATTAGGGCTATCAGTGACTTATCAGTTTGACACAAGAAAGCTCTTTTCTCCCTGTAGCAGTCCCTTTCCCCATCCCTTTTAATACACACACACACACACACACACACACACACACACACACCTTGCTCTGTCAGACTTCCACATGGCTCTAGAATTCTTTGCATTACAAGTGTATGCCAGCTTAGTGTATGGGGTTGGCTTTGATTTGCAGAAGCTGATTGATGATGGCCTTCCTAAAGTAAGCAGAAGTTACCAATAAAATTGACTCTAATGGGTGCTTTGGGTGTTGTTATAACACAGCTGCAGACAATAAGCCAAAAGAGGAACAGCTGATGTGCAATCTTGAGAACAAGATAAGAGGTGGCACTCCTGGCTATGGTGAGTGGGAGGAGGCAGAAATTGCAAAATATTTATAATGTTTGGTGATATTTCTGATGAATTAGGTTAGTTGGGAAGAGCAGAATATTAAGGATGCTAGAATTTGGAGGGAATTTAAAGATAATACACTTCAATATGAAACAATGTAGTTAAAGTAAGATGACTGGTTATTGGCAGGGAAAGAACTGGAACCAGTTCTTCAGATTCCCCAGTCTAGTGTTTACATTTTACCATGTGACCTCTATTCCAAGGCCTTGCTATCTCTAAGGGCCAGATAGCTTTCCTCTGTTCATGGTGGTGGAATCTATCCTATCCCTAACCTGCTGTCACCTATTACTGGGACAACCAGACGAGGGAGATGGGTGTGAGTCAACGCAATGTATCCAGACTTCTGGACAAGCAACAAAAAGATAATGCACTTCTGTAAAAGGATGAACAAATGAAAAAAAGCATCAAGTCCTTATGTCAAACATTGTACTAAATGCTAGGGGTACTAAAATAACTTGTAATTGTAACATTTTGCGTTCAATAAGCAAACTTGCTTTCGTCATCTAATCAGTGCAGCTAGTTTTCTATTTAGATGTTGGCAAGAATTCTTTCCTGTAATGTATTTGAAGTCTTATTTTGAGAAGCTGAATGCTTTTCCAGAAAATCTAATTTAGCCAAACAACTCATATGTCAGATGAAAGTCAGATATTTTGGGGGGAGTGGTGGTGGTGTAAGGCAGAGCATTAGACTTTTGACTTCATTGATACAGGCAATTGCCAGTGAAGACACTTCATTTACCAACACTGATCAGCACCTCAAAATAAGTGAATTTTAGTTTTAGAGAGTTGCCTGGATATATGAACAGATGGAATAATTCACCCCAGGATCCAGTTAGTATGTGCCAAAGGTGAAACTTAAGCCCAGGTCTTACTGACTCTGAAACTGGAATAAATTACTGAAATATTTCACTTAAACTTTTTAAGAGTATATGTTTTAGAACTCCCTCTACCAATACCAATTGTATGCACCACAACAAACAAATTTGAGGTGTTTTCAGGGTTGCTTGAAGCACAATTTGAGAGACACTGATATAGGCCAAACTCTTCATCTTATAGATGAGAAAACTGAGGTCCTGACAGGTTGAATGACCTGCTCAAGGTCACACAGGCAGTAAGTGGCAGGCTTGGCTTTTGAACTTGACTCTGCATCCACTGACCTTTCTGAGATCCTGGCCTGTTCACTTGTTCTAAATCACAAACAAGCAAGGTGTCTATATGCAAAGAGATCTAAAGAATCAAGATATGCATGAATACACCTGATGACCCCTCCACTCCTCATCTCTCTCATGCTCAACAAAGCTTATTTTCTGAATTATCCCAATAATTGCTTCAGCTCTTCATTTTCTAGGTATTATCAGATTAGTCTAAGCTGCTCTTTTAGTGACCAAGAACAATATACTCCCCATCAGCTCTTCTGGTGCTTGAGCACCTGTCTCATTTCTCAATAAAAATTGTCTGTTCTCCAGTCAGTCAGAAATGTGCACCTAGCCTTACTTGAGGCATTGCTCTGCTAGGCATCACCTGGCAAATCCAAGATCAGGGTCCCCTGGGACCAATCAAAGCAGGATCATCAGTCTACCCTGGTGGACTCAATTAAGCTTAATTAGGCATTTCTCTTATCTCCAAATTTTCCGAGCCAGGCGGAATTTTTTTGTGTGTGTGTTAAATAACCTAGAATAGTTATAGCTTTTTGTATAGGTACTTTTCCCAGGTGGGATCTATGATTAATAAAATAACCAGGTATCTTAAAAACCCTATGAGCCATCCTTTCCCATCACAAGGATATTTTAAAGGCCCAGATAGCATAACGTTTTTAATGAGTAGTGGTCTGATCTCTATTGTATCAAACATTCACCTAATCTATTTATACTGGTGGGGTCAGGGCATATATAGGCAACTCAGTTTTGAATATGACCTAGGGATCAATCCAAGGAAGTTGTTGTCAGCTGTGGTCCTCAAATCACCCCTTCCTATTTTCTTGGTCTGGCTCTTTGGCTGACTAAGGGGAGCTAGAACTGAGGGTATTGAGATTCTTCAAAGGAAATAGAAAAGGACATAGGAGATTCTTCAAAGGAAATAGAAAAGGACATAGTTATTCTGGATGGAAAAGGAGAGGAAAGCTGGGAATATTCTGATACGAATCCAAATTGTGAGACAACAGGGTTCAATGATGTGGCATCAGATCTCATAGCCTGAAAAATTATACAGGGAAGGCAATTTGGGAGGTCAGGAAATTCTCAAGAATTAAATTCTGTATATGTTCCTCAATGGACCAATGATATAAAAGCCTTTAGTCCAAAGTTGCAAATTATGTCAAGAACATGAATTTTCATCTCTTATTTACTCCATCAAAGGAAAACTTCCTTTTCAAGTTCTCTCCCAAAGCTAATGGCTGCATTGGTGGGTGAGTATGACCCAGATTAACTTATAGATTTTGATGAATTTCATGATTTACATGTTTGCTTTAATATATAAGTATTTATGTTATTATTTCTCTTGCCTTAATGTTAAGTCAATGGTTATTTTAAACATTTAATGATATCAATATTGTTAGTGGTTGGTTGAGTGAAATAACATTCATGGAGGCTTAAGAGTCAGAGTCATGAATAAGGAAAATGTAATCTCCATTTTTAGGATAGCTAGGTAGTGTAGTAGAGAGAGCATAGGGCCTGGAGTCAGGAAGACCTGAGTTCAAATTTGACTTCAGATACTAGCTATAAGGCCCTTACTAACAGTTACCTCATGTGTAAAATGAGCTGGAGAAGGAAATGGCAAACTGCTCCAGTATCATCATCAAGAAAATCCCAAATGGGGTCATGGAGAGTCAGAAATGACTGAACAACAATATGTGGTTTCTTAGGTCAATATATGGTCTATAGGAATCCTTACATGTAGTGTAGTGGCCTCTGTTTCTGTCTGAGTTTGATCCCTCTGGCCTATAGGATGAGCAATTTTGGATGGTAAAAAAAGGAAATAGAATATGGAACACTGATGGATGAAAACTGCTGTAGATGTGAACTGCAGGCTAAGTAATGATGCCTAGATAGTGAAAAGAGCTGTGGAGGAGAGTAAAAGTAATGAAGGAGCAAATTCTGGGAGACTCCCCAACTCTCCTCTAACGATGTGTATTGTATATGTGTGTGTGTGTGTGTGTGTATTATGTATGGATGTATGCATATACTATCCTAATATATAGTACTCTTAGTACTTATAAGTAACTATTCTTAAGTCATCTATGCACATTAACCTAATGGATGGTACTTTTAATGTATAATCTTTGTTCAATAACCAAACACATCATCATGTTAATGAAGGAATACAACCACATTTGTATTGATATTCTTACTATAAATCAAATCAGAAGACTTAAAGAAACTGCTACTAAAGTAAAAGTAGTTCATTGCTTTCCTTTGAGGTAAATAAAGCATTTGGTATAATTTATTTGTTGTGTGCCCAAAGGAAACAAAGAGCATCATTTCATAGGCAGATTGTTCATCTCCCAAGGACTGCAGTGGCTCAGGATGACCACTTGAAAAGAGCTTACCAGGAAAATGACAATGTCCCCTTCAAAGGGACAAAGAAAAGAGAGAAATTCTGTGAAGAGATTAACAAAATCTTATTATTCTCATGGCATGGTCTTTTAACCAACTCAAAACATAATACATTTAAACTACATTTTTCAACATGTTTGCAAGTATATCAAAAAAGATGTCTTGATGAAACTGAGATGTGCTATGGCTGTCATGCCCTCAAGGGACTGAAGTTATTTTGGTTTGATTTGTTTTTAATGAGACCAGGCTAGTATCTAATGATCACAATTTATATCTCTAAGTGCTCATAAACCATTCATTCAATAATGTATCAAAAGATAGTGTCAGGTCATTGAAAGAAAGGTACATACATATATACCAGCACACTGATAGTAGCCTTTATTTTTTGTAGTAGCAAAGATTACTAAATGTGTTTGGTACATGAACACTGGAAAATTATGGTAAAATAAATAAAGTAATAGTGATTATGAATTCAAAAACATATTTGAAGAGTTACATTAACTAAAGCCAAGTGAGGTAAGCAGAACCAGAAAAGTAATATACCCAATGACTATAATAATGCAAATGGAAAGAAAAATACACAAAATGAATATTATGAAATTATAATGACCAAGAACTGTTCCAAAGGAGATAAAAAAGTGTACTTCCCCCCTACTTTTCAGGGGACTACGGATATGGAACATTATGAATGTGTTTTTCCTGAACTTTTTTTCTCTTTATTTTTCATTTTTTTTTCAAAGGATACCTCTCTGGGTATAGTCTGAAGGAATCATATTGGGACATAAAGGCAAAAGATTACATTAAAAATGCTAGGCTTTGACATTTAAGCTAATTTATAGAATTTCCTCTTTTAAAAAAATCAGGGCATTATTGATTTGTTTCACATCTTCTTTTCTCCACTATTTCTCAAAGACTCAAATCCCAGAATATTCTTTTTTTTTTTAATCAGGGATAAACTTTAATGGTTTTCTAGCTCAGGGATATCATTTTATGTCTATGGAAACTGATTCATAGAGAGATTACATAGATAGTTAATCTTAAAACTGGGACCAATTTAAACTTCTCAATAGCCAGGCCAGATCTTTTTCTAATATGCAACATCATTGTTGTTTTCTAGCACTCTGGAATGTAATTAGTGTGTATGTGAAAACTTTAACCTATCCAAAGCATTAAGGGGCTTTCTTACTATCTTTTTATTTGTTTGAGACATCAGTTCCATTTTCCGGTTTTTAGACCATTATCATTAATAGATACAATGGAAACCAAATGGTATTTAAATCTTTTTGCTTCTCTCTGATTTTTTTTTTTAATTAACATTGTGTCATCTGCCCAAATCAGCAGGCTGTTTTTTTTTTTTCTGATCTTGCTGCCATAATTCTTAGTGACTCATGCAGAATTTTCACAGTTGTCTTTAGTTATGTATTTTTCCTTCCATCTTTTGTAAATATTCTTTAGAGCTCCGAACACATCAAAGTGCTTCCTGCATAATCATACTGGACTTTTTGGATGCCTCCTTTCATCCTCTTGAAATAACTTGAGATATTATTGTCATAATTTTCTTTTTCATATCTTCCTTCTTCTCTTCAATCATGTTCCCTATAACAGGCAATCAAGTAACAAGCATTTATTAAGGCTTACTATGTGCTAGGTACTATGGCTACAAAGAAAACAATGATAGTTCCTATGCTCAAGAAGCTTGCATTCTATTGGAGGAAAAACAACAGGTATATATATATATATATATATATATATATATATATATAATGTGATGATGATGAGGTACAGGCCCTGGGAACCCCCTTGTGCTCTCCTTGAATTTTCCCACATGAGGCATTTGCCTGAGGCCATAAGCCTTTCATTATAGCTGGGCGGAAATCTGTTACTAGCCTAGCCCTCCATTGTCCAGCTAATTTCCACTCTTGATCCTCCCAAAATATCTATGCCCAAATCTGTTACCCTTAAACAAGCCTAGCCATCCAATTGTCTGGTATTTCCAGGTAGCCTCCAGCTATTTCCCACCCTTAATCTCATTACTGGAATCTGACCTCATTTGACTCCTCCTCTAGACCACCCCTAGATTCCTCCCACAAGCTTTCTGTATATAAGCTCCATCATGCCTCCATGAAGAAGCCAGAGAGTTATCTAGCATAGACTCACTCTGTGTCAGATGATTAAGAGTCTACCCATTATGGTGAACCTTTAATAAAACTTTGCTTTTCTTTGGCTGAGAGAAGGTTTGAGTTGAATTCATTTGGCAGGACCTGGCGTGTTGGTATTTTGGGGTCTTGAGCACCCCTAAACCTATACCTCTACAATTCTACTTTATTCTATCCTGTTTAGACTACATCCAACACTTCTGCATAATTACCCTCAGCTCTGGCCCCCACTGTTTAGGAAGAATATTGGTTGAGTTGGATAATGTCCTGAGGAAGGCAGTTAGCAGGGTGAAGAGTTTTGAATCTATGCGATAAGGGGCCCAGTTGAAAGAAAGGGTTGTGGTTAGCCTGATGAAAATTCAGGGAGGTCACTAAAGTTGTTAGGTATTTAAGGGCTGGCATGTGGAAAAGAAGTTAGATTCATATGTCCCAGATGAAATAAAGGGAATTGTAGATTTTTCAAGAAAGCAACTTTAGGCTTAATGACAAGAAAATCTTCCCAATTAATGGGGTTACCAAAAAATGGAATGAGTTGCCTAGGTGTAGCAGCTTCTGCCTCATTGGGAGTCTTCAAGCCAAGGTTGTAAGACTCCTTATTAGGTAAGTTGTAGAGGAGTTTCTTTTTTGGACCCCTGAGGGCTCTCCTCAATGTTGTGATTCTGTTTCTGTGTTTCCCATACTTCTCCTTACCACTTCTTTGATGGGAAATGAAATTATCAGCAAAGCAAGTTAAGAATTTATCAGAAGCTCTGATTTTAATCTAATTTGGTTTTGTAATTGTAATGGAATTTAAAGATCCCCTGTATTGGCTTGGTTGAGTGTTAAAACCCAGAGCTTGTGAATCCCACTTGTAGGATGGACTTGTTGACTTAAAAAGAGAGGGTTGAACTGGGAGGAACTAGTGACATGTATTTAGAGAGGCACAAGCAGAGAGAGAGAGGCAGAAGAATTTTTTGGAAGCAGCATCTTGGAGGCAGAGAGATGGAGAGGATTGCTGAGGGCCAGTTCGAGCTGCCCAGAACTTTTGAGAGTTGCCACTCAAAGCTGCCAAGGACTGAGGAGACATGGCTGTGATGTTGGTACTTTGTCTGTCTGTTTTGATGTTGTTTTGCCAGATTTTGTCCATTGGTGAAGGACAGCGTTGTTGTTGCAGAGGTTCTGGAAGCTTGCTGTTGGTTCAGAGCTCCTGAGACTGTTCTGCAGACAGAGAGTGAATTGTGTCCACTGGTGAAGGACATTGCTGTTGTTGCAGAGGTTCTGGAGCCTTGCTGTTGGTTCAGAAGCCCTGAAGAAGGATTTTCTTGTATGTTTACAGAAATCCTGGAAGAGGGTCTTTCTGATGTTTTCAGGGGTCTTAGGACTGTTCCTCAGACAGAGAATGAATTAATGAGGACACTGGCAATGGATCTTGTGGCCTTGTTAAGCTTTGTGCCCCAGGAACTGAGATTGCTGAGAACTTGCCTTGGGTCAAGATGAAGAAAAGACCTCTCTTTAGGTATTAAATGCTGACAATATCTTAAGCTTTTTGGGGTAGATGGCCTATTTGGTTGTAATCCAGGGGTAGGGAACTTTTGACTTTTTTTTTTTTAATGTGCTCTTTGACCAAATGCATGTACTTTGTTTAATGTTATAGGAATGTAAATTTTTAAGATCTTCCCTGCCCCTAGGTTAAGTGCACCTGGAGCCTGTGGTAGGAGGCTTTTTTTTTTTCAGGACTCCCCACACCTTGGTGCTTTGTGATTGGGCAGTGGGTCAAAAGGGTTGTTACATTCTCTGACCCAAGAGAAGGCTATATCATCCCTGTTGTGAGACTCTGGGTAGCTGTTGATAGCTCCCCCCCCCCAACTTTGAAAACCCAGATGTTGATGCTTCCCTCTCTGGTAACTGTGGTTTGGTATTGATGTAATGATTGGACAGTTTGGAGGCCTGTCTGCTTGATCTGTTTCTCTCTTTTATAATTTCTGTCTATATACTCTGAAGTTCAGGGTGCTGACCTTTTTCTCCTGAACTAGATAAATGATATATGTTTGATTGATTAAAGTAAGCATGTTAACCCATTTTGAGTTGCTTTCCTTTAGCAAAACAGATCTAAGAACCGGTGTTGGCAGCCACCCTGGGGACGCTGGGATGCTTGCTGCTACAGGTTTCTGGCAGATGTCTGTGTAGAGAGTAGAAGCAAGGTGAGGTTAAATGATGAGGACTTCATTTGAGACTTTAGTTATTTCTTCTTGATCAAGGGGACACACTGTGAGCTTACACTCTACATATGAACAGGTGAAATCTCCATCATCACTATAGCTCACAATCATATCAGTGTTGTGAGCTATTTGGGGAAAAAATTCATCTGTGTTTCCATCAGAGTGGTCTAGAGTATATTTCCATGACAATATCATGTCCATTTTCCTCTCCTTTTATTTTCAACCTGGTTACTCTACAATGTCTTTACACTTAAATTACTGACTTTTCATTAAAGTATATATTTTCTGAATATACAGTGTTATTCTTCTAGAACATTTAATATGCCTTTTTTTCTGAACAAAGTATAGCCTTGCATGACTATATTATAGGCATGGGTCCTGTCCCATCAGGTTTCAATCACACCTATTATATCTTTTGGTTATAAATAACCTGGGCACTTTCCTTAATCATATGTATAGACCAGGATGAATGTATAGATGACTGTCTATGGGAAGATGTTGTTATATTGCTGTAGTAGTATAGAATTCTGTCTAGAATCTATTTATTGCTTCTAAAAAAATGGAATCTCTTAGACTTTCCCTATGTCTTTTTTTCTTCTCTCCCAATGGTGAGAAAAAAGCTATTATTATTGTTTTAGAACTGGGATATGTAATATGTCTACTCTGGGAAGGAAGTTCATAGCAGATACCATTAAAAATCTCTGGAAAAATTCCAGTATCCATATTACATGGGTCTCAAGGTGGAGTGTAATCTTTTGTGGCTATCCTAGGTAATTTCCTTTTAACTCATCATGACAAAAATCTCTGTTTCCTACATGACTTCTGGTTGTGACATATGCTGACTATAAAATTAGAGGGTCAGTGTTGAGAGGAACTAAGTCACTTAACTTTGTTTTTTGGTGACACTGTTCTCTAAGAATCTTAGCCCTGGTCTTTTACACTTGTTAGTAGCTACCTTTTTCTTTCTGAGATGGAAATTTCCACTGTTGAAAGCCTGATTTGAATAAAGCTCTATAGAATGTAGCAGCCAGGTGGTACTGTGGAGAGAGTACCAGGCCTAGAGTTAGGAAGATTGAGTTCAAATCTGACCTCAGACTCTTAGTAGCTGTGGGACTCTAGGCAAGTTACTTAACCCTATGTACCTCATCTCTAAAATGAGCTGAAGAAGGAAATGGCAGTATCTTTGTCAAGAAAACCTCAAATGGGGCCATGACTGAAATGACTCTACTGTAATAACAACTACAGAATGTGTATTTGTAAGTGGACCATCTTTTCTAAGAGTCACCCTGGTCAGTCTGGATAAGTATAACATACTGAGAACAAATACTGTTCCTTAAGACCATCAGAGTATCTATCCTCAAGAAGAGACACTATCTCACTCATGCCACTTCCACAACTGACTTACAGACCAAGGTAATCTTTGAACAATTGTTTTACAAGCTGTGTGTGTGATTGTGGTTTATCCTTCATTCTCGAAGCGGACCATGACGCTATGGAGATGATGATATGGTTTGCAATTGACTTTGATTTGAGTGAGGGAGAGGTGTGCAAAGTCACCAGCCTCACTTTCTCCTCCAGAGACATCTAGGTCCAGTGGCCAGATATCAAAGCTGAGAGGCCTTCAAGGATTAAAAATCAGCAGGTTGCTTTTGCCATGATGGTGATTGCTAATTTATGTAGATTAGTCAGAGGAGGAAGCAATCACCTATAGCTAGAGAGAAGAACTTTTTTTTTTTTTAATGACTGAGAAATACAATTTGACACTTGGTTACTTGGACAAAATGATCCCTTTTTAAAAAACTCAGACTTTCTTATTGATTGATCCTGGGGGTGACCTTAACACAGTGCATACAGAACTGGGGAAAAGTGATGAGGCATCTTCTTGTGAACAAGAAAGGCTTTCTCTTTAAGAAAGCCTGTTGGATATTTTAATATAATTCTTAATGAAAGAACAGCTTGAGGCTTAAGGGCGTCCATAGTCCTTGACATGTTCTAAGTTTGAAAAAAACAATTTTTGCTGAGAAAGAAATTACAATTGATTATAAATAATGTATTGTGACAGCACAGCGTGTGATTTTTCTGTATTGATTTCAGCATGTACTCAGGGAAGTTATGTACGTTCTACAGTGGTGATTATTAATACTAATTGTCAGCATATTTATGGAACCTTTAAACCTGAGCCTAACAGAGCACTTTGCTGAGTTCTCTTAATTAAATATCAGGAGAGGTAGGTAATTAGTACATTTCACTGGGAAATAGGCACCAACAAGTGTAATGTCTATTTTTTTTTAAATGCACTGATTTCCTAAAAGCTCTTTCTAAAAGAGATGGAATTAAAGAAACTTTGGGACCTGATGTCCACAATGGCAGAACTTCTGGGTAATAAATGTGTTTCTTTGCTGATCTAACACTAGAAAAGAAACTCATGCAACATAGGAATCTTTTAAAAGCAGAAGCCTTGGGAAGTTCCAAAGTGTCCAAAGTTTTCTTTTGTATTTATATTTTTCTTTTCATATTCTGGATTTTGATGGTCTGGATCTCATGAGATTTAGAAGATGAATTGCAAAATTACTTTAAAAAAGATACTAAGCAGAGGAAAGATGTATTAGAAATCTCACATAGAGACAATTTGCTAAGTAACCCAATTTTGCAGATTTCTGAGATTTCAGCAAATGCAAGTAAGCATGTGCATTTATAGCTAACTCATGGGGCTTAATTAGGTGACGGATAAGCCATGTTATTTTTGAAAGACACATGTTTATTATGATGTCAACTTCCTTTAATCAACCCATCAACCAACAAATATATATTTAGTGCCTATATTTTAATGTATCACTTGGATTCATATTTTGTAAAGCATTTTGCAATCAACCATATTTGGTATGTTCTGATTCCAGATAAATTATAATCAATCAACTGGTGGGACAGACCACTAATAATTCTTTTTTCTTCCTGAAATGCCTTTTTCCTTTCTCTTCCATGGTAGAAAGCAATTGCATTCTTTACCTATGGATCAGTTCGAAAGGAACAGATTCTATACAAAACTCATAAATTTGTATGATAGTCATATTCATAACTTGAGTTTTGTTTCCCTGCTCCTGGTCAGGACAGAGTCTGTATTATCTTCTGGCTTTACCACTGAGATAGGACAGGTATGTATAGTTTCCCTCTTCTCTTTCCCCGTTTTTAGAGTAGCTGCCTTATACAAGACAAACAAGGCAGAATTTAATCTAGAAATAGTTATAAAGCCCGAAGCCTAGGCCCATAAACTCAGATATATATTTTGACCCTATGGGAATTGGACCAGCAGAGAAAAAACAAAACAGTTTAGTCAGTACTTTTGCACTTAGCCTCTGGAAAGTATAAAAATCCCTGCCCTGGGTAGAACTGATTGGTCTAAGTGGTATGGCAGGAACATAAAGGTGGTGTATGTACTGCCACCACCAATTCTGGGCAGCTAACTGGTGTAGTGAGGAGAAGACTGGATATGGATTCAAGAAGACTTGAGTTCTAATTTGGTCTCAGCCATTTACTAGCTGTATGACTTCAGTAAGTCACTTGATCTCTGCTGCCTCAGTTTCTTCATATATTAAATGGAGATAATAATAGCACCTACCTCCCAGGGTTGTTGTGGGGATAAAAAAAATAAGTTAACATTTGGAAAGCCCTTTGCCAACCTTAAAGCACTATTTTTATTGGTCAGCTGGGTATCACAGTGCATAGCACATTGGGCCTGAGACAGGAAAATCTGAGTCTAAATCTGGCCTTGGACATTTACTGGCTATTTGACCCTGGGAAAGTCACTTAATTTCCCTTTGACTCAGTTTCCTCAACTGTAAAATGTAGGTCATAATGGCATCTACTTTACAAGGCTCTTGTGAGAGTCACATGAGGTAAGAATTGTAAAGCACTTAGTAGGATGCCTGGTATATAGTAGGTGCTATATCCCATTTGTTGAACACCTTCCAATTTTAGGGTTTCTTACTATGGGGAATTAGAGATCTGACTAGAGTTCCTCCTTTCATAGGAGGCCAAGTCCCTGATCTTTTATCTGTCACCCACCAAATTACCTCTCATTCTATTTTATTTCATTTCCTTTTGTGGGCCTAGAATTTCAGGGCTGGGACCAACTGTGATTCTAAGGTTAGCATTAGTCCTCTTAATTTCTTCCTGCTGAGTGATACTGGAAAGTCTGGCTGATGGAAACAGAGTTTGCTTCATTCCCAGAATTCCTAGAGCTCTCTTCAGACATCAGATAGTAGATTCCAATACAGAATATCTTGATTCAACACCAGTCAGGGGCTAGTGTATAAAATGTGTATAGTGGGAAAGTGTCTATAATAGCAAGAGAGAGGGCACCACATTGGAGACGGGGGGCCAATAAGTCTCTGATATACTGTCATATCAGAAAAAGCCATATCAGCTTTTGTGACATTTGAGGAACTGCTTATAAGGTTTGTGAGCCTTTCTCCAAGAACAGAAGCAGAAATCTATGAAGTCTCTTGATCTTGAGGAGATTTTAATTTGTGTATTTGCAGCTTTGACTTTGGTGAGGCTAATGGTAATGTCAGTCTTGGAAACATCAAATACCAGTTACAGTAACAAAAAGGGCACTGATGTGGGTTATTATTATTATTTTTTAATGAGTTTTACTGCCCAGACTCAATGGACTTTCCAAGGTTCACAGGCTTGCTGAATAGGGTTTTCACAGGATTGGCTACTGTGATGGTAGAATGAATTAATATGACAAAATAAAGGAGAGGAAAGAGCAAAAAATTAATTTGTGGTTCCCAGACATCATCAAGATTTGTCTTTAGATTAAAAAAAGCATAGTTGGTTTGGCAGTAATATATTTAACCATTGGGTCTAGGATGACATTAGACACAATTAGATGCTTATTGCTTGTTTAAAACAGATTGATGATGTTGAATTCACAACTATTTGTGATCATGGCAAAAAGAAAATACTTAAAATCTTTTGTGTTTTTCTTCTCAGAATATATTAAGGCTGTCAGAGCACCACGAACTTTCTAAGTGAATTAGAAACATACACTATAAAATTAGAATTATTTCTATTGCACATTGTATTTTACTTGGGTAATCAGATCTAGAAAGGCAATGTTGTGTGTTGGAGTTGGGAATTACAAAACCCTGGGTGCTCTACTTCAAATGCTAGCACTTACTAGATGTGTGACCTTGGACTCATTACTCTGCCTTGGGACTGTTCCCTCATCCATAAAATCAAGGAAGTAGACTGGCTGACCTCTAGATTCCATTACATTTCTAACACTTTATTATCCACTTTCTAGCCTGATTCTGAACAAATGAGGTAATTTGCATAGTGCCTGGCACTTTTTGTGGTTGTTCAGTCATGTCCAATTCTTTATAATTCTGTTTGGGGTTTTCTTGGCAAAGATACTGGAGTGGTTTGCCATTTCCTTCTCAAGATCATTTTACAGATGAGGAAACTGAGGCAAACAGGGCTAAATGACTTGCCCAGCAAAACCCAGCTGGTAAGTATCTGAAGCCAGATTTGAACTTAGGAAGATGAATCCGCCTGTCTCCAGGCCACTCTTTTCACTCTTTCCACTGAACTACCTAGCTGTCTACACATACTAGTGGAGCAAATAAGAGAGGTGAATAAAAAGGACAAAAAATAATCCCCATCTTTAAGAGTATAGAGTATATGGGGAGATAAAAGAAACATGATTTGAACCCAGAAGGATGAGCGTTCCTTACTGCAGGCCCACTCCTCTATCCCCTGTGTCACCTAGCTGCCCAGTAGACACTTAATATATACTCGTTTCTTTCCTCTGACCCTTCTCTAAACCTAAAATAATACATATTCTATGGATATATTTGTCAGCTTATAAGAGCTAGGGAGCTTTTTTCCCCACGAGTCAGAGAAGTCATAGAATAAATTTCATTGCTATATGAATAAAGAAAAAGTGGAAACTATTATCCTATAAACCTGAAGAAGAGAAGACACAGTGGTGTATTTTGAGTTTAACCTGAGAAAAAGATTTAGAGATATGAATGAAATGATGGAGCATTGAAATAACTGAACCCAGGTAAAACAGAATGAAGGAATCAAAGCATGTGAAGTAAAACAGGAGACTCCAAGTTTCTGATCACAATTTTAATAAACCTCTGGAGACTGATTACATCTGAGTTTGAATTTCACTTCAGACATTTGTCAGATGTGTGATCCTTGGCAAGGCACTTAACCTCATCTCCCTTTAATTTTATCATCTATAAAGTAGGGATAATAATAGCGCCTACCTTCCAGGGTTATTGTGAAGATAAAATAGGTTAGCAATTGCAAAGTGCTTTGCAAACTTTAATATGAATGCTATCTATTTAAATATTTATTAATCCAAATAGAAACATCCCATTCATTTTTCAAATATTCAAATTCCTTGGTTCTTTTTCATGCTGGGTATAGAGTAAGTTATAATAAAAATATTAAAATATAGATAAACAAATGTCAACTCTGCTGTTCCTGAAACAAAAACTTTAAGGATGTTTGTATGGTTAGGAAAATATAAAAGAAGTCACATGTATTTATCATTATGTCAGTAGATGAAGGACTAATTGTACAAAATAAATGATATTCTAATACGGCAGTTCTTAGACATTTTGATCCCAGGGCCCTTTTGTACTCTTTAAAAAAATTATTTTTAATTTAAGGGAAAACAAACACCAAATATTTCCATAATATAGTATAATTAAAAAAAGATTATTGCACATGAAACTGCAAATCTACCATGTACAACTTGCTATTCCCTGCAAGGATACAACAGAGTTATCATATACATTACTTTTTCTTTTGCCTTTTTTTCTTCCCCTTTGCACCCCCCCCCATTGCTATGATTAGACACAAATAGGTATCTATGTGCAAAATTATTCTATACATATTTCTATTTATCAGTTCTTCTGGATGCAGAGAGCATCTTTCTTATGTCCTTTATTTTTAATTTGTGTATTTATAATAGTCAAAATTGCTTAGTTGCTCAGTCATTCTTAAAACAATATTGCTGTTACATTATACAATGTTCTCTCAGTTCTGTTCACTTCTCTCTTCATCATTTCATGCAAGTCTTTCTGTGCCTTTCTAAGATCCTTGAACTCATCATTTCTTATAACATAGTAGTATTCCATTACAAGCATATACCACAACTTGTTCAGCCATTCCCCAGTTGATGAAGATCCCTGAAATTTCCAGCTCTTTGCCACCACAAGAGCTATTAACTTCCTATTTGCATTCAAAGTTATAATTACTATTTGTGAATTTCCCTCCATCTTATTTTTACTCATTATTTTCTTTCTCATCCTCTCTTCTTACCCTTTTCCTGTTACCAAATTTTCTCCACCCACCCTCTCAACCCCCCCACTTCTCCCATCCCTCCAAGAGTCCCCATTTTGCACTTCCACAAAAGATTCTATTTAGGTTATTTACCAAATTAGACATTCAAAAATTTCAGTACTTTCATAAAAGATTAGTTTGACCTCATGAACCCCTTGAAAAGACTTCAGAGACTCTGAGGGGTCATCAGACCTTACTTTGAGAATCGCTTCTCTAAAAAATTCAGGTATTACTCCTTCCATATGCTAATTTTGAAATTATAGGTGACTCTCATGGAAAGACAAAGGGACATGTGGTATAAGTGCCAGTGAAGGGTGGACTTCTTATCTAACTTTGCTCAGCAAAAGATAATAGGGAAGCAAAAAAGTTTGAAATGAGGTCAATAATCCTATTCCTATAATTTTATTGATTTTCCATTTAGTAATTTATATATTTATTCTAGTGGTTTGTTTATAATTTATATGTACATTCTTTCAAAGGTCCCAGGTATCCACTGTTTTATCTCCATGTCCTATAGACTAGCAATTACATGTTTGCCAATATGTAATTACTTTTGTGGTGAAGTATATTATCGACTGCACAGTAATTTAATGTTCACTTGGTAGAGATAAAGATCTCAGTGGTAGCTTAACATGACTCAATTATCTGTTTAGTTTTGTTATGTAACAATAGGACTGCTCTAATTGTTTAAAAAAAATTAGTCTAGGAAAAAGCACAATTTATATTAGGGAAATGGGAGATTTAATTTAAAAAAAACCCCCAAGACTGATTTTTATGTTGAATTTGCAGGAGAAGACAAGGAATGATGATTTTTTTAAATTAAAAATTTTTTTTTTTGCTTTTTGGAGGGCAGTTGGGTTTAAGTAAACTTGCCCAAGGTCACATGGCTAGGTTTTTTGTTTGTGTGTGTTAAGTGTCTGAGGCTGGATCCGAACTCAGGTCATCCTGACTCCAGGGCCAGCACTATACTCACTGTGCCACCTAGCCGCCCCAGTAATGATGAATTGCAATATTATAATTAGATAGAAGTAGAGAGGAACTTAGAGTTCTTCCAGTATACTCTTACATTTTTAAGATGAAGAAATTGAAGCCAGTTTGGAAGTGACTTGTCCTAGCCACACATGTTGAAGCAGGGAGTAAATGAAATATAGATACCCATCAAGTAGTTACGACTTGTCATTATCAGGAATTAACTTACAGATAGATGAGTTATCTTCATTTCCTATTCAATATGTATCCACATACAATATTCTACATGGTCCTGATATTTCCATTTTTCTTCTGTACATTTACTATTCCTATTATTTGAGACTCAAAGATTGCCTCTCTGGCTCTCTCCCCATATACATTCTCCTTCCTGATACCCATCTATCCCAATCAACTTTTATAAAAAATTCATAAATTTCATTTTCCTATTGCTGTTTGTATAATGAGAATCAGAAAAAATGATTAATAATGACTCCATTTATCATGGTTGTAAAGTTATAATGGGTTCAAATTTTATTTAATTCATCAAGTATGTATTAAGCATTGTGCTAGGGGCAGGAGATAAAAAGACAAGTTAAAAATATCGTCCATGTCTTCAAGGTTCTTTTATTCTTCTCTATCTCTGTGAGTCTTTGCTTAATAATCCAACTCTGGACTGATCTTTTCACCAGACTAACAAAGTCATGACAAGAGGAAGATGTTAATAGAAAAAGAGATTGGGGACCTTGAAGAGGGAAAAATAAAAGTATAAGGCTTAAAGCCAAGATACCTGAGCTTGGGGGAGGGAGAAGATCTAGAGATAAACCACAGGGACAGAAAATTTACTCAAGAAAGAGAGACTTCCAACTGCCCCCTGTAGACTCTCATTGGAGGTGGTTGGGGAAGGAGGTCATTCAAAAAGGTTACCATAGAAAAAGGCTTCTGTTGCTGCTGGTGATTGTACTACATATTCATTGAGATGAGAAAATGAACTAAAATGGAGGTTGGGGAGAAGGTAGTGGGCAGGGATGCCCCACAATGTTGGAACCAGATGGCAAAGTCCTGCTAGTCATAGACTATTTGGTGGTTTGAACTTCTTTGACTTTTTAAATTAAGTATACTTCATATTTGGTATCTACATTACTCCCTTGACTCTACTACTACTGACTTTCTAAATGTTTGTTTTAACTTCCCAGCTAGGTAATATCCTCTTGGAGATGGGAATTAGGTTTTAATCTTTTTACTCACCTCTATTACTTGCTCCTCCACTAGTATGGGTAGGCAGCTAGGTGGCACAGTGGATAGAGTGCTATGCCTGGAGTCAATCAGATTCATATTCCTGAGTTCAAATCTAACCTCATACATTTACTTAGTGGTTGTGTGACCCTGGGCAAGTCACTTAACCTTGTTTGCCTGAGTTTCCTCATCCATAAAATGAGCTAGAGAAAGAAATGTCAAACCACTCCAGCAGTTTTCCCAAGAAAACCCCAAATGGGATCATGAAGTTAGACGCAACTGAAAATGACTAATCAACAACCACTAGTATGATCCCCAACAATACCAGCTCAATAAATATTTGGTTTGGGACATTTAATCATATACTACCTTGCTTTGAAAGAGCCAACTCATTCCATAGTATATGCCTTATCTTTACAAATATTATTTCATTTGATATATTTAGAAAGTGCTCAGCATCTTGGTATAGTAGTGCTGCATATTAGCTATTATCATCATCATCACTGTTATATTGTAAAATTATATTTTACATCATATTATATTGTAAAAAATCATAGGACTTTAGGTTTAGAGGTGGAAGAAACCTTAGAAATTTCTGATTCCAACCTTTCAATGTTAATAGATGAGTAAACTAAGGCAGCAAGAGGCTAAGTGGTTTGCCTAGGAGTATCTAGCTAGTAAATGGCTGAGCTGGAATTTGAACTCAGATCTTCCTGACTTCAGATCAAGTTTCCTATTCATTGTCCTATGCTATACTTTTTGGGAGGCAGGGACAGTTCCTTAGGTTTCTTTTGTAGCTTTGTCGGCACAGTGTCATGTGGAGGGTTTCAATAGATATGGATTCGGTAAATTGGGAGAATTAATACAGTTTTAGTATAACATCTTCATGCCAGTTACATCCAGAGCTGTTCCTACCTAAATAATACCTAGTGGTATTATCTCTTATACCTACCTTGTTACATGACTAATGGATTCCTGAAAAGTTGCATATAGCAATTCATAAGTCAAGTCATTAGAGTCAAGAACTTGCTCTTGAAAGGAATCCCAAACTCAGTAATTTTTGGTAAAGTGAATAATCCCTAGAATATAAACAGGCAACCTATTCAGAATAGAACTCATCTTTCCTTTCCAAATCCCTTCCTTTCCTACTCTCCTATTTCTTTTGAGGGCATAAGTATCTTTCCTGCCCCTTAGGTTTATAAACTAAGTTGTTCTGGTCTCCTCCCTTTCCTTCACTCCACATAGCCAATCAATTGTCAAACACTATTGATTCTATCTCCACATGTTTTATATCAGTCTCTCCCCACTTACATGGTCATCATTATAGGTCAATTTTTCATCATCCCATGCCTGGACTCATGGCATTATCTCCTAACATGTCACCCTGCCTAGTCTTTTCTCTTCTGTAGCTGCAAGCACCCCAGCATCCCCAGGGTGACTGCCAACCCAGGTTCTTAGATCTGCTTTTCTAAAGGAAAACAACTCAAAATGGGTTAACAAGCTTACTTTAATCAATCAGACAAATATTGTTTACCTAGTTCAGGGGGAAAAGGTCTGCACCCTGAACTTCAGAGTATACAGACAGAAACATTTCAAGCAGACAGGCCTCCAACTGTCCACCATTACATCCATACCAAATCACAGTTACCAGAGAGGGAAGCATCAACATCTGGGTTTTTCAAAGCCAGGGGGCTCTCAACGGCTGCCCCGAGTCTCATCTGGTTAAATCACACAATACTTCTCAAAGTGAGCCCCAAAACAAAGTCTCACATCAGGGATTATATAGCCTTCTCCTGGGTCAGAGAATATAACAACCCTTTTGACCCACTTCCCAATCACAAAGCACCAAGGTGTGGGCTTTCCTGAAAAAACAAGCCTCGCACCACAGGCTCCAGGTGCACTTAACCTAGGGGCAGGGAAGATCTTAAAAATTTACATTCCTATAACATCTTCCAATTCATTTTGTTTTCCTTGGCCAAAAGGATATTATTGAGAAACAGATCTGACCATGTTACTTTCCTGCTCAAAAAGCTCCAATATTTCCCTGTTTCCTGGTGGAAAAATACAAACTTCTCTGGCTTTTGAAATTCTTCACAATCTGACTCCAGTCTACCTTTCTGGACATTTCTTAATCTTAATTGTTATCATCATAGCTAACATTTAGATAGCACCTTAAGTTTCACAGTCTTTTACATTTATCAACTCATTTGGTCTTCACAACAATCCTGTGAGTTAAATGTTATAGTCCTGGAGTCGGAGGACCTGAGTTAAAATCTGGCCTCAGACACTTACTAGCTGTGTGACCTTGGGCAAGTCACTTAACCGCAATTGCTTCCTCAATATATATGTATATATGTGTGTGTGTGTATACTCACACAGGTGGTGAGTAACCAGAAGCAGAATTCAAACACAGATCTTCCTGACTCTAAGCTAACACTCTCTGTGTTATTCCACCTACCTGCCTCCATTATTTTCCTTCATGTGATCTATGGTCTAGCCAGATGGGCCCAATTGCTGATCTTCACACATGGTATTCCAGAACATTTCTGTCTTTGCTTAGACTGTTCCCTATTACTGCAGAATATTTCTTCCTCACTTCAGCCTCTCAGAATACCCAGCTTCCTTCAGTACTTGACTCAAGAGCCACATCCTCTGTGAAACCTTTGATGATGCCCACAGCTGTAAGTAACCTGTCTTCCCCTCCCCCTTTCAGAATAGCTTTGCATTTGCTTTATACTTCTCCTTTTAGGAAGTAAGCTTCTTGACATCTCTCCCTGTTTTGTCTTTGTGGTTGTATCTCTAGTGCCCAGCACAGGTCCTGGTACGTTTTGGGTACCTAATAAAACTGTCATATTTGCTAATTGATTATTTTCTTCTTTTTAAATCAGATGTCTCAATATTATGGCTTCTTTGTTGGAATGGTACTATGTAGTTATACAGTTCTCAGCTTAAGCTGCATCTATTCATTTTTACCATTACTTTATAAAACTACTCTAACATATGTTTGGTCCCAGGGAACATAAGCTTTGTCAACCACTGATGTGGGGAGAAATTTCATTTATAGTCAAGGGTTTCTTCCTCCTATAATAAAGAATTAAAATTCATCCTCACGTCAGCATATCAAATTAACCTTGTTTATATGCTTTTTAATTAGTTGTAATTAAGAAACGCTCTCAAACCATTTGTGCCTTAAGGGAACCTTACATGGGATGGCAGAATGGTTCTTAAAACACAGGATGTTTCTTTGATTTTATATTTGTAAAGGAAGCACCACTTGGAAGACAAACAATTTTTTCCCCATTTACTTGTTTTCAGTAAAAGCTTTTTAAGATTATATGGGAAATTCAATGATCGTGATTTTAAAACTGAAGGCACATTGCAGATCATGTAGTTCAGAAATTCTCAACCTAGCATCTGTGACCTTGTTCCCTTCATATTTGGATAGCTCTATTTCATTATAATTGGCTTCCTTTGGAATCCACTATGTTTTATTTTATACATTTAAAAACATTATTTTGAGGAATTCGTAGGCTTCTCCAGACCGCCAAAGGGTTGATCCACCACACCAAAAAGGGTTAAGAACCCCCCTCTGTTAGTCCAATGTCCTTGTTTTATAGTGAGGAAACAGAGGCCTAGAAAAGTTAAGTGACTCATTAGATGTAACATAGGCTCTGTGTGGCAGTCAGGATTTGAACTCATGTCCTCTGATTCCAAATTCTAGTGCTCTTACTAGTATACTACAATGCCTCCCCAATTACTGTTTGTTAACAAATGTGTGGCCCAAGATCTGTGGACAGGACTGATCTGTATGAAAATCATTATAAGCAAAAGTAGGAATAGACTACATTGGAGAAGTGACAGTATTCAACTTCCTTTTGATGACGTAGTTTAGAATGTTTAAAAGTGAAACTCAAAGCATTTGAAGTGTTTGAGCCTGACCTTGGAAAAAGAAAAAGTAAGCCTCAGACCAGCTTGATTCATTTCATGATCCGATTAAGAATCATAAAATGCTAGAACTGAAAATGTATGAGCTAGAAAATAAAAGGGAATAAATAATTCAATTTATGTTTAGCACAGTTTCCTAAGGGAACTGGAAATGGGAGAACTGAGATATATCTTGACTTCTGGGAGATGAACTTCTTAAATTGAGAGAATAGCTAAGGTACTTAACTTAATAGTGATTGCAAAGTAAAAACACTTTCAAAATTCCTTCTTTCCTCTATAGCTCTGGCACAAGGCCCGGGGATGAGACCTAGATGGGCAGCAGAAGGAATTCTCAAGCAGGTTGAATGAACACATTGGTTTCCCTTCCCTGGCACCCTTGCCATATTTCATCTGGATTATCCTACAGTCCAGACAGAAGAGAGAGGTATGATAACCCTGGGATGCAATTGCCTATTTCAGGTCTGGAAATGGCCATGCTTGATTTGGCAAAACTAGATGTGGAATATTGGAGACACGTTTTGAGAAATGTTTAGAGGACTGGCAACTTCAGAAAAAGACAAATGGTCTCATGGAATTTTCTGTCAGATCTGCTGGAGGAGAGGATTTGAAGGGGTTTGAATGATTGTGGATTATTCAATCCAGGGATTTGCGATGATATGTCACAGTCATAATTTGTTAGTGGTTATTCATATAAATGAGTTTATAGATTCTACAAGGATGATTTTTTGTTTTGTTTTATTTTCTGTAAGATTGAAATTACTGATGCATAGAAGAATCTGGATCAATGATTAAATTGATGCGTTAAACTAAATTCCCTTTCTATTTTATAAAATACAAATAATAGATTACTAGTTCACTTAAGAAAATGAACTAATGCTCTGGTTTAGGGATTTATTATTTAATTGCTTAGAATAAATGCTTCAGTGTGAATATATGCTACTCCAAGTTCTATACAGTTTAAGAAGTAGAAATAAAGACAGATAGATCTTTTTATCAAAGGGTTCAAAGAGGGGTTTTTGGAGGAAAGGGTTCATTGTCCTAAAGCAAAACTAGGGTAGGGTCACTAGAACTTTGCCCAAGGACACCAAAAGTTAGAGGCTTTTTATAGTATTTGAACTCCTTCAAAGGTATTTGCCTTTAATTAGCAAGTGTCATTAATCAAAATAACAAGTCAACCAGGTGGTACAATTCCTGTCCTTCTCCCCACATTTGTAGCAGAGACACTCCAAGTGACCTTCTTCCAGGTTAGCTTTGCCCTCTCCCCTCAAGCAGTAGCCCCTTGGTGTTCTAAGGTCTGCCAGGGTTCTGGTGTGTTTTCCCTTCATGTGGCCTGCTACCCTAGAGTCTCCCTACTCCATTGCCAACAGAACCGTTCTTAATAAAAGTTAATTTGAAAACAAATTTTGGGCTGTGTGCTCCATGTTCCATTATTGCTTACTATTTCTTTGTCAGATATTCATAACTCTCTTGCTTAGTGATGATATCCTGGAACCATAATTTTACCTGGGCAATTGGCTTTGTACCTTCGAAACGTTTTGCTGCCGAAAAAGACTAGATTCAATGTATTCTGAGAGAATGGGCACAAGTGAGATTCTAATTGATGAATTACAGTTAGCATGATGCATATATACTTGGTTATATTTTTACATTTTAAAAAAGTTGGCATTTCATTTGAGTAATTCATGAAACTTTTATCATACTCTCTAGCCTTATAATATTATTGCCATCTTATTAAATGTTTATCATGTATCTAAACATTATGCTTACTATATTTCTAATGTACATTATGAAAAAATTAATATCTAGAGTTTTATATGACCATTGATAGTGAAATTATTTTTAATGATATGCTATTAACATAAAAATTAATATACAAAAATGTGTTCAAGAGACCTTGTTGTAATTCTAAAGACAAAAACAATGGAATCTATCATTACTAGATGTCCAATTTAGGACAACAGGCAGATTATATTTAAGCTCAGTAGTTGATGACCTGTGATTTCATAGTAAGTTCTCAAACTTCCTGCCTTATGCTTCAAGAACATAAGGAGTTTCCATCAATGCTGTTAAGTGGATAAGTTTCAATCTTCAGGATGTTTTTTTTTTTCATTGAAAAGGATATTCAGGGGGTGGCCAGGTGGCTCAGCGAGTAAGAGCACCGGCTCCAGTGTCGGGATGACCTGGATCAAATCCGGGCTCAGATACTCAGCACCACACCCAGAAATAATAACTGGCTGTGTAACCTTGAGCAAGTTACTTAACCCCAATTGCTTTAAAAAAAAAAAGAAAAGGATATTCAGGTAGGGTTTTGACTTTATGATTGTTTTGATACTATGAATCAAGGTTATAAGTAATAAGTAATAATATATAAGTAATGTTGAGTTTGTCTTAGGAAAAGACTAATGTAAATACCAAGTAATCATGAAGTAAAAGACTCAGTGAACAAGGTCCTAGCTAATCACTTACTGGAATTTCTTAGTCCAATGTCTCATGGTAGCAAGACAGGTAAGCTGAATGAATGACAAAGGGTACCTGAATGAATGACAAAACATGTATTAAACATGGCCTATGTGCTGAGTACTATGCTAAACACTAGGGATACAAATACAACAGTACCTGCCCTCAGGGAGGTTACATTCTAAAGGAACAGTGATAGAGTAGTGATAGCCAGAGTGACTATTTTTGAACACAGTACCTATGGAATATAAACTCTGGAGGGTTTTAGCAAGTGAGGAAGGATGGGAGTGAGGACTCAGGGTCAGATTCTACCTGTTGTCCAAGACAAGCTAAATGAGGCTAACCATACTGAGGCTCACATCCATGTACTTACTGATAGTGAATTATTTTGGCATGTCAACTCATGAAGCTTCATTTTTAGAAGAAAGGGGCAGATGACCATACACACATACAAAATACCATATACAATGATTTGGTCATTAAAAATAACAACAGTAATGACAAACCAAACTTTTAGTCTTTGCCCTGGGGTTAAGTCTAGTTCCAGGCCAATATCTCCCCCTCTTCTCATATATAGGCATTAAGAATCAAACTTCAAAGGGATGATCCTGAGTCACTCCAATATTCAGAAATAGAAATTACTGTTATTATTCTTATTACTAAATAACTTAGGCAAAAAGATGGATAATACAGCTAATAGAGTGACCTGGCATGGTGGTGACTCTCTCAGAAATCCCTGAAAACATTTTCTAAAGATTGGTCTCCAACTACCTGATTGTTTGGTTATAAATGAGCAGACATATAAATTATATATGTATATATGTGTATACATATATGTAAGAGTATATATATATATGTGTGAGCATATATATACACATACATACCCACACACACTACTGTATTAATATATGGAAGTAGTTAGATAACCCAGTGTTTAGAGAGCTGGGCCAGGAGCCAGGAATATCTGAGTACAAATCTAGCCTCAGATGCTTATTAATTGTGCAATCCTGGGAAACTCCCTGAACTTCTGTCTGCCTCAGTTTCCTCATCTGTAAAAATGGGGATAATAATAGCACCAACTTTGAAGGGTTGTTTTGAGGATAAAGTGAGGTAATATTTATGAAGTGATTCACAAATCTGAGGTATATATATATATGTGTATATGTATAAATATACACACACATATATGTTATACAAATCTCTAGAATATGATTTGCACAAAAATGAAAATCAAAAAGATAATGAGATGAAGATGAAACAATATTTTATCCTAGAGATAATAGGGAGCCATGGGATTTATTGAGTAGATGAGTGGCAAAATCAGACCTTTTTTCTTTTGAGGAGAGACGAGGCAAGGAGTCCAGTTAGGTGTCTACTACTATGGTTTAGGTAAGGGAGGTTTTGGAATAGGATGATGATTGTGTGATTAGAGAAAGGGACAGTTGTAAAAGATGTTCTGGAGGTATAAATAACAATATTTGGCAACTCAATTGTATTTAGGGGTTAATAGAAAGTGGCAAGTCAAAGATGACCCTGAAGTTTTGAACTAGGGAGACTGAAAAATGGTGTTCCCCTCTTGAGCAAAAAGGAATTTTGAAAAAGGGGTGGATTTGGGTGGGAAAATAATATATTAACATGTCGTTTGGTGATCACAACTCATTTTTGCTTTTTCATCCTGTATAGCTCACTCAGTTTCACCTAAAAGCAAGGAAAGGAGATTTTTAATGGCCACTGGTCCTAAATGCAAATCGTAGCCTCCAAATAGTAGATACATCAGCACGTCAGCCACTAAGGTGATCTGTATGGCAAGAGGAACATAGGGCATGTTGGGTAGGGTAAGAAATTTCCCCAATAGCATTTGTGTAACCATATGAAACTATCTGTGCTGCTATGGGTGCTGGGTAATAGTTAGATTACAACTGCTCTGTGAAGCTATCAAGGGCCAAAAAGGTGAGAGATTGGGAATTAGGATAGCAGAAGGAAGGAGCAGAGTTAAGGAATGTTGACAGAGAAGGATAGTTATGGTTCAGTTAGAGACAAATGACATGATTTGTTAACATAAGGACAAGGTGATAAGGCTTATTTTTTTATCCTCATTTTGGTTGGTCACATATCTCTTGAAGTCAGATCACAGTCCCTTGAGGTCAAAGTACTACCTTCATGTTGGAGACCATCGTTCTAAGGTAAAGATAGGATTGTTTCCTTTGTTAGTAGATGGATACCAGCATGGATAAAATCATGGTTTTAAATATTCAACAAGAAGTCTCTCAGCAAAAACAGATACTTGGATTGACCCTTGACTCCTGATAAAATGACTATATTGAAAACATTTCATTTTTTTTTTTTTTTTGCCTTTTGGAGGGCAATTGGGTTTAAGTAACTTGACCAAGTTTACATGGCTAGATTTTTTGTGTGGGTGTTAAATATCTGAGGCCGGAACCGAACTCGGGTCTTCCTGATTCTGGTGCAGGCGCTTTACTCACTGCGCCACCTAGCCGCCCCAGAAAACATTTCATTTTTTAAGTGATCTTGTTCATCAAGAAATTATTATCATTAGCTTCAAAATTGTGAAAGGAAACAATTACAACCACAAACCCTATATGTGAAAATGGCAGGTTATTCATGAAAAGCAACTAAAACCCCAAAAGTTGTATGCTTAAAGGCAAAGGAAATGATTAACATTCAGAGAAGCAGTGGGGTACCCAGAGGGAGAGTCATTGTTTAATAGTGTCTAACTCTTTTGGACCCCATTTGGGGTTTTCTTGGCAAAGATACTGGAATGGCTTGCCGTTTCCTTCTCCACCTCATCTTACAGATGAGGAAACTAAGGCAGCATTAAGTGCCTTGCTCAGGGTCACACAACTCATAAGTATCTTAGGCTGAATTTGAACTCAAAGCTTCATGACTCCAGGCCCTGCACTCTATCCACTGTGCCATCTCCCTGCCTCAAGAGGAGGCAGAAAGACAAATATGTAAGGTACGTGCAGCAGCAAGCACCCTAGCATACCCAGGATGGCTGCTAGCACAGGTTCCTAGATCTGCATTTCTAAAGGAAAGCAACTCAAAATGGGTTAACAATCTTGCTTTAATCAAATGTCATTTACCTAGTTCAGGGGGAAAAGGTCAGTACCCCAAACTTCAGAGAATACAAACAGAGATTATAAGCAGACAACAAATACAGACAGAGAAACATCAGCAGACAAGCTTCCAACTGTCTGACCATTACATCCATACCTAGTCAGTTACCAGAGAGGGAAGCACTAACATCTGGGTTTTCAAAGCCGGGGGGGGGGGGCTCAACAGCTGCCCAGAATCTCATCTGGTCAAATCATACAACTCTTCTCAAAGTGAGCCCCAAAGCAAAACCTCACATCAAGGTGTATATGTAGCCTTCTCCTGGGTCAGAGAATATCACAGCCCTCTTGACCCACTGCCCAATCACAAAGTTTCAAGGTGTGGGCATTTATGAAAAACAAGCCTCCTGTGACCACAAGGCTCCATGTGACCACATTCAGCCTATTAGGAGGCAAGAGTATATTTTCAAATCAGGGAAGGTTCTCAGAGTCACTTAAGCCAAGGGGAAGGGAAGATCTTCAGATTCCCATTCCCATAACAGTATGTCAGACTGTCGTTACACCTTGACCTCCATCTTCCCTTAGTCTCTGATGGAGATAGCCCAGGACCCTGAGTCCAATAACCTTGGGGATAGCAGTATCCCCCAAATACCAGATATATTTCCAGGGCAGGCCCACCATCCATCATTAAGGGAGAAGTCATTGGAGAGGAGAGGCCAATGTGCCTCTCAAGTTGTTCAGAGTATTAACTGATAAGGTTTTATCAGTGGAAATGATATTAAAGAAAAGGCATTCTTATCCTTTGTCTTTGCATCTCAAGAACACAGAGCCTTTTCATCTGATTTGTAGCCCAAACCTTCCCTAAGTATTGTTCCCCTCTTAGAATGTGATCTCCTCGAGAGTAGGGGCCGTCTTACTATTTTATTTGTATCCTAAGTGTTTAGCACAGTGTTTTACACACAGAAGATGCTTACTGTTTTATTTATATTTTCATATATATAATACATATAGCCACCATACATATGTGTACACACACGCACATGTGCACACACATGTGTACAAACACAATACAATGTGCACACATGCATGTTTATATGTATATACATATATGCATATATTTGTACACATATACAAACCAGCTAGGTACAGTAGATAGCATGTTGAACTGAGAGATGAGGAAGGCACAAGTTCAAATTCAGGCTCATATACTTACTAGATGTGTGACCCTGGACAAGTTACTTAACCTCTGTCTTTTTCTGTTTCCTTATCTGTAAACTGTGAATAATAATAGTACCTATCTCACAGAGTTGTCCTAAGAATAAAATGAGAGAATATTATAAAGCATTTTATAACTCTTAAAAGCACTACAAAAAAGTTTATTATTAAAAGTTACTTACTCAGTGACTTAGTATGGGAATGAAGGTTTGATCGATTTCATTAGTATTGAGGACTTGCAAAGAGGGAAATTTCCTCTATCTGTTGAGGTCAGCACCTTCTCTTCAACTTAGAGCCATAGAGAGTTGCCTAGAGTACACTGGGAGGTTATGTAATTTGCTCAGAATTTGCCAGACTTAAAACTCATTTATTTTATATGGATTTATTATTTCTCCCTTCCACTGTCACCCTCAATTGAACAAAAAATGTATAACAAATATTCAGACTCCATAAAACAAATATCCACATGGATCATGGCCAAATATGGCACCTCTCACTCTGCATTCTAAATCCATCCCTATTTGACAGAAGGGGAGTTCTGTGTTTCATCTTCAATGCACTTTATCAATGGTTTATCATTACACCAATTAGAGTTCTATAGTCCTGGTATAGGTTAACTTCCACTCACCTCACTCAATATCATTACCCTTCACTACTCTATTCTTCCTAAGACTCCATGATTTAAGAAAACAAATATTTATAATATCTAAACCTGTGACTCAGACGATGAAACTGACTATTCACAGAAGGAATTTTGTCCTTCTTTAAAGGAAAGAGGGTGCTTATTATTGCCTTGTGCCTTACTTTGGGTAAGGACATAATCACCTTTCCCTAAACAGAGCATCTCTCTTCCAAACCTAGGAAAGACAAACAAAGATTACCTAGTATGAGAAGAGTATATACAAAGCCCAAATGGATCACTAACCAGCCTGAATAATCTGTAGAAATCAATAATTTTTCTTCTCCAAATGTGCCTCACTCTTTAACAACTTGACTTATCAGTAATATGGATTTTAATATAATTTTTATATTTTAGCTTGGAGCGTCTTAAAATGTGTACTTTAAGCACATTTAAAAGCCATGAGATCTGTCCTTGTCCCTTCCTGCAAAGAACAGCACAAGCAGCCAACAGCTAGTAGATAACTTCTATTTCTACTCAGCCAGAACAGAACCAAGGATAAGGATTACTTTTATAAATATGTAATTATGAATTTTTGTCAGATTCTGATTAATAATTCATTCCCAACTCTTATAACATTATATCATGAATGTTAAACAACTGGGAGAGTCAAAATACAAAATTTAAGGAGATTAAAGGAAATATTGGGCATATGTTTCAGCTTTCACAGCCTTCTTACATTAGAACAGTATGATTTGAAATTTTTCTATGAAAGAAATTTGTACTATGGATGTTTAGGGTCTGGCACGGTAATCTTACATTAATAGTTCAATATTATGATCTCGCTGAGGTGTATACTCTTATGGAGTAGACTGTAATTCACTGTAACTTCTCATCTTGTACAATTTCTGTCTATGGCTTTACATAATTCATCCAAAGGGAATACATCCAACATATTGAAGGCTATCATCTACAGAAACTACAGAACATTTGGGCTATTTGTTTCTCTCACTCTAACTACATGACCCAACTATACTTTTATCTAGTCATGCATCCAACTATTTTGCTACATTTTTCACAATTTTCTGTTTGCCATTGGTTTCAGAAAGCTTGTTGTGTATTCCCCATAGGGTAATCTGCAACTTTAATTCTTTGGAGACTGTGGTAATTTGTGCTTCATATGCATATATCATCATTGGAAAAATATTGATCTTAAAATGACAGGTCTTTATGTTAGGAAGAAGGATGGGTCATTAAAAACATTATAGAATTTCCCTAAGACGATCTTGTTCAATTCTTGACCTGAGTCATTGTCTCTTCACTGTCTAAGATATATGCACTAATGACCAGTTCTGTGGGTTGCCTATTCAACTTCATATAGATACTAGCCATTCTTCATGGTTTTCTCTTTGTAATTAATTGAGCAGAATTTGTACGAATGGTTATAAATATAATTTAAAAGAATCTGAAATATTCCAGTTGATGTAACTGACACAATGTTTATAATAATAACAACATTTACATAGCATCTACTATATGCCAGGCACTGTGTTAAGTGCTTGATAAATATTATCTCATAGATATGAGCATCTGAAGGACTTTGCCATCTATAAAGAATCCCTCATCAGATTGGAGGGGCTTATGAAATTAGGTGCAAAATTTCTCTATTTACTATTCTGTGCAATAGTTGTTGTCATATGGCAGTTGCATGGTGATTTTTTTGGCAAATGCTTTCCATGGAAAATACAACATGAAATGACCAAGAAACTCACACAATGATGTTTCTTCTTGCATTTGAATGCATGATATAATTTTGATAAAAAATGCATGACCATTGTTCCAAAATAATTTATTTGACCATCTAAGGAGAAATTGTGAGTTATCCTTCCATTTACCTGAAACTCCCTTCTATCCTCTGGTTTCATATATATACATACACACACACACACACACACACACACACACATATATATACACACACACACACATATATATATATACACACACACACACACACATATATATATATTTGAGAATACCATATTGAGTAATATATCTGCCCCCTCCTGTTTGGATAAGAAACTTACATTTAGAGTGCCAACAACTAAGTTAATGTTGATAGTCAAAAAATACTAACTTCTGTCTCCTTTTCTGCTTCATTGCCATAGTTATTACAAAATGGAAAAGAGGCCACACAGGATTAAGGGATATTTTGCATTTTTCTTTATTTCATGGGTTGACATTGCTAAGTGATTCCTAACCAAATGACTATCTACTGATGAGAATCTCTATATTTAACTAGGCTAGTCCTTGGGAAGTAGACATAATCTGTTGCCAGCACTAAACACACAGATTTTCTATCATGGTAGAACCCATCGGAGTTGGCATAGCTATCAAGCCCTAGAATTGTCCTTATGTCTCAATGAAAAATTGAAATGTCTTTATGGTGGTATAAACTATATACACTATTAAAAGGCCACACAACCAAGTATTTCAGGAAAGAATGTTTATTGACTTTTGTGCATTTAGCTACTTGGTGGCTAAATGGTGTGGTTAGAACCCAAAGCCTTTACTGATTTTAACTAGGAAGTATCATTACCAGGTTCCTGCCACCTCTTCCACCCTACTTCATAAAACTTAACACTGGAGTTCACTTTTTTTTTAACACATAATTTTCCTTTGGAAGTTAGAGCCACAGAAAATGTGCATGTTTAGTGGAATATGGAGGGGTCAAGGACATAGGATCAGTTCTCCACTTTACTTTCATTATTATCATCATCATCATTTGAGGGCAACTAGGTGGTGCAATAGATAGAACACTGGGCCTGGAGTCAGGAAAACCTAAGTTCAAATCTTCCCTCAGACACTTATTAGTTGTGTGACACTTAACCTGTGCTTGCCTCGGTTTCCTCATCTGTAAAATGGGCTAATAGCACCTTACCCCACCCTCTCCCAGGGTTGTTATGAAGATCAAATGGGATAATATTTATCAAGCACTTAGCACACTGCCTGGAACTCAGTGGTTGCTGCATAAATGTTATTATTGCCTTCCCTCTTCCCTGAGTATTGGTGATATTCAAAATTTTAGCTTTTATATGATGTATTTAGAACCCAAAGAGACCTTAGAGATGATTTAGTCCACATTCTTTATTTTGCGGATGGAGAAAATGAGGATCATCAAGATAGTGACTTGCCCAAGGTAAGGTGGCAAGTTTGTTAGAAGTTCCCTAAAGTCGGAAACACTAAAAATGTTTTCCCAACTGTGTATTTCTGGAATCATTGTGGTGTTTGCTCAAAGTCAAGGGGCATGTGAAGGAAGGAAATTCAGGGGTGATTCTGAGAATCAATTATACATTGGAGGCAACTAACTGACACAGGGGCTAGAGTACTAGTCTTTTTTTTTTTGAGGGGGGAAGACAAGGCAATTGGGGTTAAATGACTTGCCCAAAGTCACACAGCTAGTAAATGTGTCAAGTGTTGGAGGTCTCATTTGAACTCAGGTCCTTCTGACTCCAGGGCTGGTGCTCTATTCACTGCGGCACCTCTTTGTCCTTTAGAGTACTAGTCTTAGAGTCATTAAGACTTGAATTCATTCCATGTTAGCTCTATGACACTGGGTACATCATTTAACCTTTGCTTGCCTGTAAGTTAAACTTAAAAACTCCTATATTCTTGTGAGGATCAAATAAGATAATATCTGTAAAGTTACTTGCAAGTCTTAAAGTACTCTATAAGTTCTGGTTATTGTTATTTTTATTACATGCAGACTATCATTTTCTAAACATCTTTTTTAAACTTCTGATTTACATCATTCATTTCTGCCAGATTTTGAGTTGCAAATTTTCTCCCCGTTTTCCCCCTACCCACTGCCCCAAAATAGCAGTCCCACAGGATATCCCCTCCTCCAGTCTGCTCTCTCCCATATTTTCTCCCATACCCCTTTTGACTTTTCCAGTGAATCTCTATGCCCCAGTGCCTGTATATCTTATTTCCCAATTACATGTAAAACAGTATTAATAATAGTACATATTGGGCAGCCCGGTGGCTCAGCAAGAGCACTGGCCCCAGTGTCAGGATGACTTGAGGATCAAATCCAGGCTCAGATACTTAGCACCACACCCAGAAATAACTGGCCATGTAACCTTGAGCAAGTTACTTAACCCCAATTGCTTAAACAAAA
>NW_027187376.1:9526852-9527791 GCF_028583685.1 Petaurus breviceps papuanus | reverse complement strand
TGTGTGTGTGTGTGTGTGTGTGTGTGTGTGTGTGTGTGTATTCAACCCCTTACCCCCTTACTCTCCTGTAGGGTGAGATACCCTATTTAGTGTGTATTTCATTCCCTCCTCAAGCCACATTCAATGGTAATAAGGTTGACCCATTCCCTTTTGCCTTCCTATTCTTCCCCTCCATTATAACCATTTTCCCTTGCCTCTTCTATATGAGATAGTTTACCGCATTCTATCTACCCATCTCCTCTCATTATATTCCTCTTTCACCTCTTAATTTCACCTTTTAAGTATCATCCCTTCCTGTTAAATTGGTCTTGTGCCCTCTATCTATGTATACCTTTAAGCATATATACACACATTCACATATGTATTCATATGCCCATATACCCTCATATATAGACATATATATAGAGAGACATACACACACATATTTCTATTCCCTTCAACTACTGAGAAAAGTTTCATAAGTTACAATTATTGTTTTTCTATGTAGGAATGTTAATAGTTCAACTTTGATAAGTTCCTTATGATTTCTTTTCCCGTTTACCTTCTCATGCTTCTCTTGCTTCTTGTATCCGAATGTCAAATTTTCTATTCAACTCTGGTTTTTTCAGCAAGAATGCTTGAAAGTCCTCTATTCCACTGAATGACCATATTTTCTCCTGAAACATGATACACAGTTTTGCTGGGTAGGTGACTCTTGTTTTTAATCCCAGCTCCTTTGACCTCCGGAATATCATATTCCAAGCCCTTCAATCCCTCAGTGTAGAAGCTGCCAGATCCTGTGTTATCCTGATTGTGTTTCCACAATATTCAAATTGTTTCTTCCTGGCTGCTTGTAATATTCTCTCCTTAATCTGGGAATTCTGGAACCTGGCTATAATATTCCTAGAAGTTTTCTTTTTGGGATCTTTTTCAGGAGGTGATTGGTGGATTCTTTCAACT
>NW_027187376.1:9370125-9526752 GCF_028583685.1 Petaurus breviceps papuanus | reverse complement strand
TTGTGTTTCCACAATATTCAAATTGTTTCTTCCTGGCTGCTTGTGATATTCTCTCCTTAATCTGGGAATTCTGGAACCTGGCTATAATATTCCTAGAAGTTTTCTTTTTGGGATCTTTTTCAGGAGGTGATTGGTGGATTCTTTCAACCTCTATTTTGCCCTCTGGTTCTAAAACCTCAGGGCAGTTTTCTTTGAGAACTTCCTGGAGGATGATTTCTAGGTTCTTACTTTGATCATGGCTTTCAGGTAGTCCAATAATTTTTAAATTATCTCTCCTGGATCTATTTTCTAGGTCAGTGGTTTTTCCCATGAGAAATTTCACATTGCCTTCTATTCTTTCATTTTTTGGATCTGTTTAATAGCATCTTGATTTCTCATAAAGTCATTAGCTTCCATTTGCTCCAATATAATTCTGAAGCAATAATTCTCCTCAGTGAGCTTTTGAGATTCTTTTTCCATCTGGCAAATTTGGCTTTTTAAGCCATTCTTGTCCTCATTGCCTTTTTGAGCCTCTTTTGCCATTTGAGTTAGTCTATTTTTTAAGGTGTTATTTTCTTCAGTAAGACTCATTTCATAATTTTCTTGCATTGTTCTTATTTCTCTTCCCAATTTTTCCTCCATTTCTCTTATCTGCTTCTTAAGGTCCTCTATGGCCTGTAACCAACTCGTATTTTCCTTTGAAGCTTTTGGTGCAGGAGTTCTGACTTCACTGTCTTTCTCCCATTCCATGCTTTGTTCCTTTTTGTCCCCAAAATATGAGTGTAATGTTGGAATCTTCTGTCTGCTTTGTTTCCTTTGCCTGGTCATGTCGCCCCTCAGTCACTTGACCCCTGGGCTTTTTGCCAAAGTAGGACTCTGCTACCAGACTTTCTCCCATTCCATGCTTTGTTCCTTTTTGTCCCCAAAATATGAGTGTAATGTTGGAATCTTCTGTCTGCTTTGTTTCCTTTGCCTGGTCATGTCGCCCCTCAGTCACTTGACCCCTGGGCTTTTTGCCAAAGTAGGACTCTGCTACCAGACAGGGGAGCTTTGGTCCCAAATGCTGGGGTTTTCTCAGCTGCCAGAGGTATTAGATGGGTGCCCTCCCTGAGGTCTCCACATGCTCTGGTAGGCTAGACACACACCCCAGGACCTCCACCCTAGACTTCAATCCAGATCCAAGCAGGTTAAAGCAAGAGCGATTACCCCTGAGACTGGTGCTTGGTCCCCCTACACTCTGCAGGCCAGGAGCTGAAGCTGCCAAATGGCGCTGGCTGGCTGTGCAGGTGTCTCAGTGGCTTCTCGCCCTGGGGGCAAAAGCCATGCACTCCCACTTACTGGGTCCCAAAGTCCAGACTGCACTGACTTCTCACTTTGTCCTTCGCATCTATGTGTTGACAAATCTGGGAACGGCCACAGCTGCTGCTGATCTGGGGTCTCTCCAGCTGGCGGCTGGTCAGGCCCACCCTGGGGCTAAAGCCTCAGTGTGGTGCTGGGCTCGGCTCCCAGAGCGCTGAGTTGGCCGATTCCTGCCGGCCTGCTGGGCTGTCCTCTGAGGGAAGTTAGCTTCTCTGTGTCATTTTGTGGGTTCTGCAGCTCCAAAGTTTGTTTAGAGTACCCTTTTACATGGATTGGGGAAGGTGGAAACCGGAGCCCAGAGGAGGTTCTGCTTCTACTCTGCCATCTTGACTCCACCCCCAGACTATCATTTTTAGTGAAAAGACTGATTTGGCTGGAAACTTCTTAGAACTCAAAAAACAAACAAAAAAAGCAACCCAACAATAACTTGAATTAGCCTACCCTAACTCTGATATCACATATTACTATGTTCAACAAATCCCTTTAATAATAATATCAGCTAACATTTGTAGCACTTTAAGGTTTACAAAGCACTTTATATATACAGTGCTCCAAAAATCTTAGGGCAGTTTTATAGTTTAAGCTTAGTACTATATCATATGTCCTCATAACCCAGTGAGGAAGATACTCAGCTATGGCTAGGAATACACAGCCAGAAGTGTCTGGACCAAGTTGTTAAACTTAGATTTTTCTGACTCCAAATTTCAAGACTCCATCTCCAAAATTACTTTGCTGAATTGTCCTGAATTATGAAGATCTCAGATCTCAAATTACATAGTTTAAGATCTGATTATTTTCTGAAGATGGATGGAAATGGGGAGGAGTATTTGGTTCTAATGAATATCTTTTCTCTTGAAATTGTGCTTTTTGAGAAACTATAATCATCCCTATCTTTTAATTTTGAATGTCAGGTCATTGTTATTAGAATTATACTTAAGTTGACTTTTATATTACCTATGAAAGGAAAGTTTGCTAAGCAAAAGAACAATATAATAAATTGCAGAGGAAAAGTTAAGTTATTTAACTTCACTTTTAAGAACTTTAGAAACAATGTTATTACCATATATTTGCATACAACATACCCACTAAAATGTTTCACAATAGACTAGTATAGTTTTTTTGTCTTTATTAATTTTTGTTTACTTTTAATTTACAAGATTCAGTTCCACAATTCCTTGAGCTTCAAATTTTCTCCCCCCCCCCCATGGCAGCATACAATCAAGTATAGGATCTACAAATACTTTCACATTAGACATTAGTCAAGTTATAAAGAAGGATTGTAACAGATGGAATGAACAATTGAAAGAAGAAACAAAACCAAACCAGAAAAAGAAAGAGAGCTGGTAGTTTGCTTCAATCTGCATTCAAACTTTATTTTTTTCTAGTTCTCTCTCTGAATGTAGACATCTCTCTCTATCATGAATCTTTTGGAGTTGATTTATAACCCTGCATTGCTGAGAAGAGTAAAGTCTATCAAAGTTGGTCATCACACATATATTGTGTCTGTAATTGTGTACAAATTTCTCCTGATTCTGCTCTTCTCACTTAGCTTCCGTATATATAAGCCGCTCCAGGTAAATATGAAATCCATCTGCTCCTTGTTTCTTATGGCATAATAGTATCCCATTACATTCATATACCACAACTTGTTTAGCCATTCCTCAATTGATGGGCACCCCCTTAATTTCCAATTCTTTGCCACCACAAAAAGAGCTGCTATAAATATTTTTGTACATATGGGCCTTCCACTTCTATGATCTCTTTGGGATATAACCCTAGAAGTGGTATTGCTTTGGGCATAGTTCCAGATTGTTCTCCAGAATGGTTGAATCAGTTCACAACTCCACCAACAATGCATTAGTGTTCCAATTTGTCTACATCCTCTCCAGCATTTGTCATTTTCCTGTTTTGTTATCTTAGCCAATCTGACTGTTGAGATGTGGTTCCTCAGAGCTGTTTTGATTTGCATTTCTCTAATCAATCGTGAATTAGAGCATTTTTTCATATGCTTATAGATATCTCTAATTTCTACCTCTGAAAACTGCCTTTGACCATTTATCAAATGGGGAATGACTTGTATTCTTATAGATTTGACTCAATTCTCTGTATATTTTAGAAATGAGACCTTTATCAGAGACATTTGTTATAAAAATTCTTTCCCAATTTTCTACTTCCCTCCTAATCCTAGTTACACTGACTTTGTTTGTACAGAAGCTTTTCAATTTAATGTAATCAAAATGATCCATTTTGTATTTTATAATGTTCTCTATCTTTTGTTTGGTCATAAAATCTTCCCCTCTCCATAAATCTGACAGGTAAACTATTCCTTGCTTTTCCAGATTGCTTAGAGTATCAGGCTTCATACCTAGATCATGCACCCATTTAGACTTGATTTTGGAATATGGTGTTAGATAATGGTCTATGCCCAGTTTCTGCCATACTATATTCCAGTTTTCCCAGAAGTTTTTGTGAAATAGTGAGTTCTTATCCCCAAAACTGGGGTCTTTGGGCTTGTCAAACAGTAGATTACTATATTCATTGACTGCTGAGTCACGTGTACCCAATCTATTTCATTGATCCACTACTCTATTCCTCATTCACAGACTGGTATAGCTTTAAAGATGAAGACCAAACTTCATTTTGTACATGCACCAATTAGATGTAAGCTGGCACTATCAGAAACACATAGAAAACTCTTCAGATCACTGAATGATCTTCCTTGGCCTCCAATTTGGTTATAAGTGAATATCTTATAATGATAAATGAAATCTCCAATCTCTCCCCTTCTTATGGAAAGCCACACCTTTGTCTAACACTTGTAACTTAATTCCCTTGCATACTACCTAATTAACCCACATCTGTTTATGACAAGAATTCAATCACTAGAAGCTTGTAAGAGAGGACTTAATTTGTCCATCGTAGGCTTCCCTGCCATTTTCCTAAAAAAGGCAGACTTGGGAGAAAAATAGAGAAATTATTAAATGATCATTTGCACTGCAAAAGGGTTTTCCAATTTATATTTTAAAAATCATCACTCATCTTTAAATCAATAATCCTCCAGTAGGGTGTCATGTTGAAGACTATGTTTTAGGTAAATGAAACCTTTCAGTATTTCTGATTTCTTTCCCCCTTCCTAAGCCCCCTACCTTCCTCCCCTCTGTTTTGCTTGTGTTATTTTCAAAGACTCCTCATAACTTCTTCCCAGCCTGCCCCCTGTAACTAGGTTTTTATTACCAAGTAAATATGCTTACTTTCCATTACTAAGGATTCTTGCATTCTATACTGAGGGTTCTTTTCTAGACTATTAATGAGATTGCTCCCCTCATTCTCCATGAATAAAGACATAATTTGTAATGCACAGATTTTCTGACAATTGACAGTTATACCTTTTGACATATTGTGCACAGAATTATAGCTATCATCTCTCTTATCAATCTAAAGAGAGATGATAGCCCTTTAAAGTGCTATATTCTATATATCTATATATATACACATATTTATTCAATGTGTAATAATTTAATGGTTCTGTGGTCTTGTTGAAAAGAAAATTCTTCATTTGGGCTCTCACCCTAATGAAGGAGGTAAAACTTAGGACAAAGAGAATTAAAAAGGATTTTATTATGTGTCAAGGTAGCAACATGTTGTTGGGGTGATCACTGGAGATCAGCGGTAGCTTCAAAGTGGGGATAGCTTTTTTTTTTTGCTTTTAGGAGGGGGGGGAAAGCAGGGCAATTGGTGTTAAGTGACTTGGTCAAGGTCACATGGCTAGTAAGTGTTAAGTGGCTGAGGTCATATTTGAACTCAGGTCCTCCTGACTCAAGGGCCAGTGTTCTATTCACAGCACCACCTAGGCCCCCCCCCCCCCCCCCCAGGGATAGCTTTTTCAGGTAAATTCAAGACAATTCAGATAGATCCACCTAAGCAAAAAAAGGGGCCCTTGCATCTCAGGTCCTCCCCAAGGTAACAAGAATGTGACAATTTGCAGATAGGAGTATGTAAAAAAAAGCAGGCAATACATAAATCTGCCTTCTTCCCCCCAGAAGCCATCTAACTTTGGTTGATAAGCAGGTCTAGGAACAATGGGATGCTGAGTCAACCTAACATTCAATAGTCTCATAGTTGTGGTTTCTCCTTCCATGTTTTTTCATCCTATATGATTTTTGTCTCTGTCCTCCTGTCATTTCTCCATAAAAACTGTACCCAAAGCACTGAACAACTTCACACGGTCATTTGTGTATTAAAAAAAAAAAACTAAACTAAACATATGGATCCAAGTGAAGCATATTGAAAGCCTCTCTTTTATCTTTCACACTCCATTCCAAGTCCACTATTGATTCTTCAGTGATTCTTTTCCTTGATGACGTCTTTTATGTTATATCTGGAATACAAATCATGATTGCTAATATTCCATAGCCACTTACCATACCTCTCATCCTTGCTCTTTCAGTGGCTTGCAATTTCATTCCTTCATAGATCAAGTATTTCATGATTTTCCCATACACCATATCACTGGGGGAATATTGATGTTAAAGATGTGCTGTGTCAAAGTAGTATCTTGGGATCATTGAAAACACTGTATAATTCCTCAAATACGACCTGACTCATTCCTCTCTTTAAAGAGAGTGAAGGATAAGAAGATCTCTAGAGCTCAGTAGGAATGGAGAAACAAGGTGCTTAATTAGATGTAATTACATAGACCTGGCTGATAATTGTATTTCTTGTGGAGCACTCTCTATTTCTGTAAAGGTGTGGTTGAAATGTACCAATTTTCAAATTAAAGGCAGTTGATCTGATACCATCAATTTTTTTTTAAATGGGGAAAGCAGTGGAACCAATCAAAAATAAATTAACCCTTGCTTACAAGCTTCTAGTGACTTAAATTCTTAGTAAGAACAGTTGTGACTGTTAGGTAGCATTCAAAGGAATTTAGACAAGTGTTAGATAAAGCCAACTTTCCATAAGAAGGGGAGAGATTAAAGATTTCCTTATGGCCAAATCAGAGGCCAAGGAGAATTCTTCAATAACTTGAATTGTGTTCTCTATGTTTGTGTTTCTGTTAGTTCCAATTTACATCTAATTGGTGCATGCACAAAGTGAAATTTGTCTTCATTTTTGAAAAAAATGATGAAAGAATGGCACAATTGAATCTCTTCTCTCCAGGTTATGAGGAAAGATATTTTTAAAGAGAGAAAACAAAGAACAAAAAGAATGTGAAGAGGTGGATGAATTGGAGGGTAGAAGAATGCCATGGACCATTTGGAAGATGAAGGAACTTTCTCAGGTGAAATTAACCATTGTATGAAGATATAGTTTCTTGTGCTTCATAGTATGATAAAGTAGATTCACAGCTGTTATTAGTGAGTCCATCCAGAAATGGTGAGAAGAGAAAAATAAAATTGTTGTTGATGACATTGCTGAGGAAAAGTAGATTACTTTTGTCTAACATACCCATTAAAAAGGTTAGCTGTCTGCCCATGGCTAGGATATAATTGGCAGCTAAGACTTATGCCATTTAATGTCCACTGCCCAATCCTAGCAATTGATGGAACAAATTCCAGAAAGAATCTAGAAAGTAAATAAGGATTAATAAATCTTGGACAAAATTCTAAAGATCTCAAGGATCATAGGAACACAGATTTGGAGAAGTAAGGGACGTTAAATGCCATCCAATCCATATGCCTCTCATTTTTCAGATGAGGAAATTGAAGTGCAGAGACATTGAGTGATTTGTTCAAGGTCACCCAGATAGTAATTTGCATATGCAGGATGTTAACCTAGGTACTTTGATTCCAAAGCTAGTGCTGTTTATATTGTGCCATGCTGGTATAGACTATATTTTATTTATTATTAAAGCCAGTTAAATGCAAGTAACTGACAAGAGAAGGGAGGGTGTGGGAAGTTAATGACTGACTAAAAAGATGATTCTGATGATGGAATTTGCATTTTTAGACTCTGGAGTGAAATAGGCCTATTGGGCTCTTGACCAGACATGGAGGAAATCTGATTAGAGCTGGCAAAAATAAATTTTCATCAGTTAATCCATTGGGTTTTCAATTGAAAATGAAGGGCAAGCTAGAAATTTGCCACATTATCTCTGTCTTCTGATACCATAGAGAGTAATAGGCACAAAATAGGAAGGATAGAAGCAGTAATTAATGAGACTAAGTCCAAGAAGAGGGCTACGTGGTTTCAGATGTTTATACTAAATGTACATAGTATTGGCAATATGCAAGTAAACCAGAAGTCTTAATTCAAGAAGAAAACTTTTCCTTCATGTAGCCTTGGTATGATGAGATTCAGGGCTGTAATTTGGGTCTCGAAAGTTCACAATTAATTTTAAAGGTGTGGAATAGATAAAAGTGGTGGCAAAATAATGTTGAATGTTCATTTTTCAGTTTTTATTTTCTTTGATGCCTTTTGTTGATATGTCACATTCATTTCTTTTTTTTTTTTTATTTTTAAGCAATCGGGGTTAAGTAACTTGCTCAAGGTTACACGGCCAGTTATTTCTGGGTGTGGTGCTGAGTGTCTGAGCCCGGGATTCGATCTCCAGGTCGTCCCAACACTGGAGCCGGTGCTCTTATTTGCTGTGCTACCTGGCCGCCCCTTACATTCATTTCTGAATGCATCTCTCCCCTGTCCCCTACTTAGACTCTCTTGTAATATATTTAATAAGAAATATGAGAAAAAGGCAGTTCATCAAAACCAAAAACACATGTACTGTGTCTGAAATTAGATGCAACAAGAGTGCCCCTAGTTTCTCTTGTCTTTAATAAAAGAATGTAATTAAAAAAAACTTTTCTTTGGATCCAAGCCTAGTCATTAGAATTACTTAGCATTCAGTTTCTTCTTATTTTGTAGTTCTTTCTTGCCCCCAACCTATCTACCTTTCTTATGGCATGGAATATTACTTGCCCTCCTGCACTACAGAGAGTATAGCCAAACTGGCTTTTTCTCTGTTCCCCATACACAATACTCCATCTCTCATCTCTGTGCCTTGCACTGACCATCCCCATGCTTGCAGTGAGCTCTATCCTTACTTTTGCCTAATTGAATTACCTTCTTCCATTAAGATATAGCTTAGGTACCATATTTTGCACAATGTCCTTGATTCCCAGAACTGCTAATGACTTCCTCCTGTTGTAATGTTCCAATGGATCTATGGTCTCACAGATAGAGATGCTTTCTCCAATAATGAGGATAACAACCAATTTATGCTCTCATTCTGTGGGACTCCTGTTATTCCATGGCATCTGATCTAATGTGCAGAAGACCCTTTCTCTTATCATTGTATAGGTGAAGAACTTGAGGCAAAAACCTATTTTCCTTTGTTTTCACAATATAACCAGCTCATCTACCTCCTTGTTTAGTTATTCCTCCTTGGGATAACATCTTTCATTCCACTTCTTACATAAAAATCATTGTTGCATTGCATTGATGCAACTTGATATGAGGAGGATGACTGGGAAGTGGCAGCCCTGAGTGACCACTGGTGCCATCAAAGGAAACAGAGGAATCTGGAATAGGGATGGGTTTTAGGACACACTGAGTTGGAGTAGTCTATGGGAAAATTCATTTGGGTATAACCAGGACAGGAACTCAGGAGGTAAAGGTTGGATATATAGGTCTGGGAGTCACCTTTATTAATAACTCACGGAGGCTGATGAGATCATGAGAGAGAGTATAAATAGCAGATGCTCTCACCTTGGCATGCATCCATAGTTGGGTATAGATATGGATAACAATTCTGGATAATTCTGAGGAGCAGTCAGACAGGTAGGATTAAAACCGAGTAAGTCTTAAGAAATATCCTTTTTTTTTTCTTTTTAGAGGGGGTAGGGCAGTGCAATCAGGGGTAAGTGACTTGCCTGAGGTCACATGGCTAGTAATTGTTTAATGTCTGAGGTCGGATTTGAACTCAAGTCCTCCTGACTACAGGGCTGGTGGTCTATTCACTGTGCCACCTAGCAGCCCCACCTTTTTTTTTCTTAGAATTTTTTTTTTATCAATTTCATATCTTTCTGGGCTTCAGTGTACCTGACAGTCTTAAAGGACCATTCTACACTTTTGTAGTCATCTTTATCTATTCTTTCTTCTATTTGCTAAATATAGAATGGAGGGGTGGCCAGGTGGCTCAGTGAGTAAGAGCACTGGTCCCAGAGTCGGGATGACCTGGGATCGAATCCAGGCTCAGATACTTAGCACCACACCCAGAAATAACTGACTGTGTAACCTTGAGCAAGTTACTTAACTTACAAGTTGCTTAAATAAATAAATAAATAAACATAGAATAGAAGGTCCTTGAGAGCAGGAACTTTTTCACTTTTGTCCATATCCCCATCACCTAAGAGAAGGCCAGGCACAAAGTAGTCACTTAATAAATTGGCTACTTGTTGATTGACTAAAATAATTTAAGAATCAGAATTCACCTATGATCAGAAACACCTGGCCATGTAACCTTCAGCAAGTTACTTAATCCCAATTGCTTAGGGGCGGCCAGATGGCTCATCGAGTAAGAGCATCAGCTCCATTGTTGGGATGACCTGGGGATCAAATCTGGGCTCAGATACTAAGCACCACACCCAGAAATAACTGACTGTGTAACCTTGAGCAAGTTACTTAACCCTGATTGCTTTAAAAAAAAAAAGAATTCACCTATGAGTTCCCTATAGAGGAAAGAAGAAAAGTGGGATCTATCTAGGGAGAACAATGTGAATCTATAATAAATTGATACAGTGAAGAAAGCAGAACCAATTAATAAATGAGTATTCATTAAGCACCTACTACATGCCAAACATTATAGCTACTAAGTATGGGGGATGCAAGCACAAAGAATGAAGTAATAATTTGAGTGTTTTCCATTAACTCTAGCAGTTTCTTGACTTTCTTTCATATTCTGCTTGACTTTAGTCACATCCATGTCTGATAAGTGTAAACTTGGGCAACATTCTTTTCAAAAAGATTTCTAGCTTTTCCTTCACAAGTTGTAGGACTGAGAAAGATAGTTACATCCTTCACTTGTGCATTGGAAGGAATGAGTAGATTTCCAAATACCTGGGTTTCTTGATAGGCTATTCTTGGTAGGTTATCAATGAGCTTACATTCTAATAGGAAAGATAACAGGTATATATAAAATATATGCAGCATAAAGCAAAAGTTAATGAAAGTATACAAAGCAGTTAAATCCAAGGTAGTTTGGGAGGAAAGTCAGCCACAGCTCTGAGAATCAAGAGAGGCATCTTCTCAAAGACGGTACCTGAGCTACACCTTAATGAAAGACAGAAATTCAATGAGGCAAAAGTAAGGATGGGGTTAACTTCAGGAGTGGGGATGGCCAGTATAAGGTGCAGAGGTAGAAGATGGAATATTTCATATGAGGAACAGAGGAAAAGTCAGTTTGGTTATACCCTGTAGTTCAGGATGGCAAGTAATGTTCAATGAGATTAGAAAGAAAGAACATTTAGGGCCAAGAAAGAAAAATAAAATACGAAGAAACTGAATGCTAAGCAATTATAGTGACAGCTTGGATCCAGGTACTGTTCTAAGTATCTTACAAATATTATCTCATTTGATACTCAAAAGGCCCAGTGTGATAAGTGCTGTTATTATCCCCATTTTGCAGATGGGGAAAATGAGGTAGACAGAGTTTAAATGACTTGCTCAGTTAGTAAGTTTCTGAGGTCAGAGTTAAGCCCAGGTTTTCCTGACTCCAGACTCAGTGCTCTATACATAACTCCATTTAGTTGTCTAGCACAAAAATACTAGTTTACATTTATAGAGAACTTTAAATTTTCCAAGGTGTTTTACACAAAATATTTTGCCAGGTTCAGTAAACCTTTATGGCTACATGTGATAGAGAAAAGTCCAAATGTAATGGGTACAATCCATAATGATGGATTTAAAATTGTGAGCAAATCTGTTTCATTTGTATCTGTTTATAAATGCTTTGGGGATAATCTGGTTTTACGTCTCTCACCAGGCTTTCTGCAAGTTCACTTGCCCTCCATTGCTTCTCATAGTTGTGGGAGGTAATGCTACTTGTTTTCTTCTAAGCATCTTCTTTTGTAGTGTTTGACAAAGAGGTTGCACGGTACCCCACATTGCCCTTGCTGGTATGTCAATCCAATTGGCTAGAAGTTCAAGAACTTTCTGACAAGCTGTTTAAAGGTCTATTTACTCTCCACGTCATGGTGACTCTCTTACCTCTATTAATCTTGTATAAGAAATGGTGGCAATCAGTCAAGGTCCTTACTCATTTGTAGAATAGCAGAAGCTTCTCGCTTATACAATTTGACTACTTCAAGGAGACAATTAGAAAGTGTTAGACATTTTTAATGAATCAATAATTTAGAGTCTGTCTTTTGTACTTGTAATTCCAGTATTTAACACAGTGCTTTGCATATAGTAATCACTTAGTAAATCACTTTTTTACTTATACATTTATTTTCTAGAGTAAAAAATTTGTTTAAATCAGTTAGGCCTACTATAATTGTATATATCAATGGGTAATATTTCTTTTTTGACACTGACTAGACACTATCTTCAGAGACTGAGGTGGATGCACAGGGAACTGAACAGCCAACTTTGATATACAAAAGAAATAAGCAGAAGATAGGAGCAAAACCTGCTAACAGATGAATATGAGAGAATGGCATGCCCCATAGAAATAGTGTCAGAAGTGCTAAATCCAAGAATGAGCTAAAGTTGACAACAAATACTCTTAAAACTGTCTTGGGAGAAAAAAAAAAGGAGGATCACAGAAGAACCTTTGAATATGGATGAAATAAGGGAGTGGATGATTACTGAACTCATTTTTTCCCCCTCCTCAGTCAAGGAGAATGGTCTTTGAATTGAACATGGCAGGAAAAAAATGAATAAGGAGTTGATACCCAAGATAAATATGGACATAGTAAGGGAGCACCTAGATGTTCTTGATGCGTGTAAGCCACTTGGTCCAGAAATAAATGTATCTCTAGGTACTGACAGTGATTACAGATGTGATTTCCAAGCCATTGTTAATGATATCTCAAAGATCATGGAAAATTGGGTAGGTCCCAAGCCCTCTTGAAGAATGAAAAATGTTGTTTCAATTTTCAAAAAAAAGAAAACTGAATTTTCAAATGATAGATCCATGAATTTGACTTCAATTCCTATAATAATTCTAGAATGAATTAGAGGGATTATTCATGAATATCTAGAAATTGAAGCAGAGATTATATAAATCCAACATGGTTTAATCAAGAACAGGTCATATCAGACTTTCCTTATTTCCTTTCTTGACAGGATTAGTAAACTAATAGATGAAGAAAATGTTGTGCCTTTAAATTTGAGTGAAGATTTTGATGAAATATCTCATAAAATTCTAGTGGAGAAGACACAGAGATGTATACCAGATAAAAATGCAATTATATTCAGAACTTGTTGGATAGCTGGATTCAAAGAGTAGTTATTAATGCTGCAATGTCAATGGCAGAGGGGTACCCTAGGGATATGTGCTATTTAATATGTTTACTAATGACTTGGATAAAGGCATAGATGGTATGTTCATTAACTTCACAATGGCAAAAAAAAATTTGAGAGGGACAGCTACCACACTGGATCATAGCATAAGGATCAACAAAGGTCTTGATGGGCCACTGGCCTGAATTAATAAAGTGAAATCCAAGGAGGATAACTATAAAATCTTGTATTTGGGTACAGAAACCCAACTCCACAAATTTATGACAGGACAGGCAAAGCAAGAAAGAAGTTATTATGAAATGTTATGAAATTTTTAGTAGGTTTCAAGCTCCATATAAATAATATGATATGAACCCCTCCTCCTTCACATTCACTGAAACCTTGGACTTAATTAAAGGAAGCAAAACTTCCAGAAAGAGGAAAGTGATAGTGCCATTATACTCTGCCCTGGTCAGACCTCACTTACATTTGGTTCTAGGCTCCACAGTTTAAGAACATCAATAAATGGGAGGGTGATCAGAGGATGGCCACCATGAAGGTGAAGAGCTTTGAGAATTTAGGTGGGTTAAAGTAATTTGAAATAACTGGATATGTTTGCCCTCAAGAAGAGAAATCTAAGGGGCTTTCACGTGAAAAAAGTAGAACTGTTTTATTTCAGAGGGCAAGAATAAAATTTGGAAAGTTGCCAAGTAACAAATTTAGGGCTAATGTCAGGGAAAAGTCCCCCAAAACTTCTTAACAATGAGAACTATGAAATGTGGTTTATAATGCCTCAAGATATGACAGGTTCCCATTTCTTAGAGGTCTTCAAACTGAGGCTGGATAATTATTCTTCAGGTGTATTGTAGTGGGAATTCTTTTCAAGTATGGATTCGACTAGATGGCCATTAAGGTCCCTTTCAGCTATAGAAGATTATGTAATTCTGTGAAGTATTACTTTCCCCTTTCCTGTGAGAAACTGAATTATGCTTTCATTTAGCTAAAATTTATTCATATCTCTTGGTTTAATTTAGAGCAAGAATGCAATTTTGATGTGGTTTAGCTCTTTTGTGGTAAATCCATTTATTCAGTGCTGGAAAAAGATCTTGCATTCAAAGTAGCAACAATAAAATTAATGTTTATAAACAGTTTCTAAACTCTGTGATTCTTATATTCTTATGCTCCTTTTCATATCATTCCTGCTCTAACACCACACAGGAAAGAGGGTGGATTTTAATGACCAAAAATTGATCACTTACTGACCAACTGGTTAATAATGGACCTTCTCTTATTTGAACTATTTTCTTGGAACACAACATACATTGGTTTTTGCTGGGACAATGCCCAAAGCCTTTCCAGCTTGTGCTCTATTAGTCTACCCTTCAATAATCCACATGTCACAATTATATGGTGGAATAAGAGTAGCACTTTGGTGAACACTATCAAAAATACTCTGATCATCTGAAGAAATGTTAGCTTAAACTAAATACACAAATCTACCAAATATTTTTCTGCATGGAATATTTTAGTTCTAATTTAGATTCTATATATTTGCTCACAGAAATATGCGCACATGAAAGAGGATTGTAATTTTAAAAGGATTCTGATAGACTATTCAGCATCTGACTTGGGGTCCTAGGTTACCCAGAGTTCTCAATAATAATAAAGACCCAGAAACCTAGGAAAGGCACTCTTAAGGAATATACAGTCAGCAGTCTGTAGAACCTCAAAGAAACAAGTCCCTTCCCTGTTCTCTTGAGTAGTAGTAGTAGTTGCTGCTGTAGTAGTTGTTGTAGTTGTTATAGTAGTTATAGTAATTATACAAATTATTAAGTTCACAAAGAACTTTAAAAATATTATCTCATTTCATCCTCACAACAACCCCGGGAAGTAGATGTTATTATTATTCCCATTTTTACAGATAAAGACACTGAAGGAGACAGGTTAACTGATTTGCTAAAAGGTATATAGCTAGTAAGTGTCTGAGGCAGGATGATAAATCAGGTCCCCAATTTGAAAATAGTCTAATTACTTGAAAATAAGCTAATAGTAGAGACAGCAAAGGGAGCATTCCAGTTGAACTCTCCCTATGTTCCTTTTAGAACAACTTTAAAATAATGTGTCAAATTGAATTCTGAAGCAGCATAGCCAACCAAAAATTAGTGAGACAGTTTTCCACCTGAGACAACATAAGAAGTCAAAAGGAAAGGTCTATGATACAGTGGTGACTAGCTGAGAGAGTAGCCCCATGGCAACACCAACAATGGGCCAGGCGGCCAGGTAGCACAGTGAGTAAGAGCACCGGCCCCAGAGTTGGGATGACCTGGAATTGAATCTGGGCTCTGATACTTAGCACTGATACTTATACACACCCTGAAATAACTGGCCGTGTAACCTTGAACAGTTACTTAACCCCAATTGCTTTAAAAAAAAAACAAAAACAATGGGCCTTAGAGGGTTTAGAGGTAGCAGCAACAGTTCCAGAATCTCTCACCACCCCAAAATGGTAAGGAAATTAGACAACTGACCAGAAAGAAATTATAGGGGACCCCTATATGGACACTGGGCACAGGGGCAGTCATTTACTCCATTGCCCACTGTCTCAGTTTGTTCCCCTGCTGAAAGCAGTGCTGATATAATGAAGAAAATAATTCATTAAAAATCAGAATTGTCCAAATGTAAAAGGAGGTACAAATCTTCATGGAAGAAAATAATTACTTAACAATTAAAGTTGGTCAAATGGAAGCTAATAATAAGAAAAAAAATAAAAAAGATTAGAAAAAATGGAAGAAAATGTAAAATACTTCATTGGAAAACAATTGATCTGGAAAATAGATTGAGGAGAGTTAATTTAAAAAATGATTGGACTATCTTAAAGCCATGATTAAAAAGAGCCTAGACATATTTCAATAAATTATAAAGGAAAACCATCCAGATACTTTAGAACCAGAGGACAAAGTAGAAATCGAAGAATCCACCAATCACCTCCTGAAGGACATCCTAAAGTGAAAATTTCTAGGAATATCATAGACTTAATTCCAGAGATCCCACGTCAAGGAGAAAATACATAAGCAGCCAGAAAAAAATCAGATACTGTGGAGCCACAGTCATGATCATACAAAATTTAGCAACTATCATGATCAAAGAGTAGAGATATTCCAAGAGGCAAAGGAACTAGGATTACAACAAAGAATAATCTCCTAAGCAAAACTGAGTATAATCTTTCAGGAGTGAAATAGATATTTAATGAAACAGAGGACTTACTAATGAAAAGATCAGAACTGAATAGAAAATTTGACATTCAAACAAGATTCAAGAGAAGCACAAAAAGAAACATGAAAGAGAAATCATAAAGGACTTAATAAGCTTAAGTTGTTTACATTCCTATATGAGAAGATGGTACATATAATTCATAAGAACTTTATCATTAATAGGGCAGTGAGAAGAAGTCTACACAGGGAGAGGGCACTGGCATGAGTTTAGACAATGTTAAAAAAAAGGAAGGTCAAGGAAGAGTGAGAAGGGCAAAGGGAGAGGAAAGATGGGGAAATCATAGTACATAAAAGAGGCACACAAGGAAGATGTATTTACAGTGAAGGGGAAAAAGGGGGGAAATGCTTGAACTTTATTCTCATCTGAACTGGTTGTAAAAGGTAAGAACACACCCACTACTTGGGTATAGAAATCTATCTTACCCAACAGGGAAATAGGAAGAGAATAGGTTAAAAGAATGAAGGGGGTTGATCAGAGGGAGGGCATATTAAAGGAGGCAGTAGCCAGAAGGAAAACAAACTTTTGAGAAGGCACAGCATTAAAAAGAGAGAGAGGGAGAGAGAGAGACAGAGACAGAGACAGAGAGAGAGAGAGAGACAGAGAGAGAGAGAGAGACAGAGAGAGAGAGAGAGAGAGACAGAGAGAGAGACAGAGAGAGACAGAGAGAGAGAGACAGAGAGAGAGAGAGACAGAGAGAGAGACAGAGAGAGAGAGAGAAGGAAAAGCAGAAGAAAATAGAATGAAGGGAAATACACATCATCACTGTGAATGTGAGTAGGATGAACTCACCCATAATATGGAGGTGGATAGCAGAATAGATTAGAAACAAGAATCCAACAGTATGTCATTCATAAGAAACACACTTGAAAGAGAAAAACTATGCATAGTTAAAATAAGGGGCTGGAGCAGAGTCTATTATGGTATAGCTGAAGTTAAAAAGGCTGGGGCAGAAATTATGATCTCAGACAAAACAAAAGCAAAAATAGACCTAATAATTATCCTTCAACTAATCAAGGAAACTAAATCTTGTTAAAAGGTACCATAGACAGTGAAATAGTATCAATACTAAACATATACACACCAAATAGAATAGCATCCAAATTCTAAAAGGAAAATTACAGGAGAGGATAGTCAAACTATATTAATGGGGGAAGCTTGATTTCCATCTCTCAGAACTAGATCAATCTAACTGCAAAATAAGTAAGCAAGAAGTTAAAGACAGTTAATAGTTAAATAGTTAAAAGACAGTTAAACAGTTAAATAACAGTTTAGAAAAATTAGGCATGATAGACCTCCAGAGAAAACTGAATGGGAATAGAAAGGAGTATACCTGTTAATCAAAAGTATATGACATGCTCACAAAAACTAACCATATGTTAGGACAGAAACTCACAAATGCAAAAAAGCAAAACAAAATTAAATGCATCCTTTTTAGATCAAAATACAATAAAATTATATTCAATAAAGGGCTCTTGAAGCATAGATTAAAATTAATTAGAAACTTTAATCTCATTAATGGCTTCAGCATTGATTGATGATAGTCTGTTGAGAACACTGGAAGTATTCAGCCCATCACTCCAGGATTATGGTCTCATCACTAATCAATGTAACTCCACCAGCACTGAGTAGTTGAGATATACCATAGGTCTTTGGCTCATAAATAACCTTTGGGGCATCATAAAAACAGTTTGGATTGTTACAAATTAGAAGTTTAAGTAATCTAATACTAAAGAATGAGTAGGTCAAAGAACAAATAATAGAAATAATTAATAATTTCATTAAAGACAATGGTAACAATGAGACATTTTAAAATTTGTGGGATGCAACCAAAGCAGAATTTAGGGGAAAATTTATACCCCTAAATACTTTCATTAAAAAAAGAAAGCAGATCTGTGAATTGAGCATGCAATTAAAAAAACACAAACTAGAAATATATCAAATTAAAGTTCTCCAATTAAACACCAAAATTGAAATCCTGAAACTCAAAGGAGAGATTAATAAAACTGAAAAGAAAAGAAAAAAATTAAACTAATAAAACTAGGAGCTGCTTATATTATCTAATTAAATAGATAAACCATTGGTTAATTTGAATTAAAAAATAGGAAGAAGAAAACCAAATTAGCAGTATCAAAATGAAAAGGGTAAATACACCACCAATGAAGATGAAATTAAAGCAATTATTAGAAGCTATTTTGCCCAATTATATGGCAATAAAACTGACAATCTAAGTGAAATAGATGAATATTTACAAAAATATAAACTTCCCAGATTAACAGAAGAGGAAAGAAAATACTTAAATAAACCTATCCTTAAAAAAGAAATTGAACAAGCCACAAATGAGCTCCCTATGAAAAAATTCCCCAGGACCAGATCCAATTGCAAGTGATTTCTACCAAGCATTTAAAGAATAATTTATCTGAATACTATATGAAGTATTTGAAGAAATAGGAAAGAAGGATTCCCACTAAATTCCTTTTATGACACACATATGTTTTTGATACCTAAATCAGAGAGAGAGAGGGAGAGAGAGAGACAGAGAGAGAGAGAGAGAGAGAGAGAGAGAGAGAGAGAATGCGTGTTTGTGTGAGAGAGAAAACAGAAAGAAAATCATAGGCCAATTTTCCTATTGAACATTGATGCAAATTAAAAAAAATACTTGCAAGGGGATTATAGCAATATATCACAATGGTCGTTTACTATTATTAGATGGGATTTATGTGCAGGACTGGTGCAAAATTAAGAAATCTATAAGCATAATTGACAATATGAATAGCAAAAAATCATATAATTTATATCAATAAATGCAGAAAAAAACTTCTTAATGGGTGGAGGAAGGTTAATGGGAGGGAGACAACTTTAAATATAACATTAAAAAATTAATGTTAAAGAAAAAGAAATAGGGTCCTTTTGCTTCCAGACCTCCTGATTCTAGGTCCAGAATATATAGATGACATGTGCCCTCATGTCACCTAGCTTCCTCTTCATTCTTCCTACTAACTTTTACTCTGAGAAAAGATATACTCTTTTGACACATCATTGATTGCTTTCCTCCTCCCAGTTCCATAGCCAAATCTATTCAACAAAAGTTATAACCTATCATTTTCAGCAAAGGTGGTGATATTTTCTACCTTTCTGTGTTGTAACTTTAAGGTAAAGAGAAGAGGGCATGTAAAATGGACCAGTCCTCTCTGGTGGTCTGATTGAATGCATTTAAATGTTTCCATATCACTAATTATGAGATAAAGAGATGGAGAAACTTTAGCCTTAATTTTTAGAAATCCCCTACCAATTGGAAATTTCCAAACCCTTTAATATTTATGGAACTTTTGAGGAGTAAAACCTATGTATAAAGCAAGGTATACCTGTATTTATTCATGCAGGATCAGCAGAAATCCTTGTTCCATATATACTTTAATGTAATCTTGGTGCATTTATACCAAAATATTCCACAACTTTTTTGCTGACAGATAGTTTTTTCTTTTTCCTCTAACTCCTTGTTCTTAATATGTGAGTCTTTATAGCATCTTGTCACAGCTACTTTTTTATGGCAGTATTTAAATTTTGTCTTTCCTTACCCATAATTAATTAATTAATCATATTAATAGGCAGTGATAATTGATTAATCAGAAATCTTTTTTTGAAAAAGAAGTTTTATCATTAGGGTAACTGAGTCTGAATAGTTATTAAATATATCAAAAAGAACAAAGGGAGAAATGTTCACTTTCAGTAAAAAGGAATTCTAGAACTTGCCAGTAAGGGGAATTTTTCTGCACTTGCTAATAATTCATCAAACATCCTCAGAAGTGGCAAGTGAGTCATGGGTAGAGAAAAGGAGAGAGAACAATTACATGCATTCGATGGATCTGCCTAACATTTCTGGGCTTGTCCACCAAGATGAGTTGGACATGGGCTGTCTCTCTTGGTGAACTGTACAATAAGGTGTACAAATAAAGATACTAAACACCCACTTCATAACTTGTTCCTTTTGCTCTATATCATGGGGTCAATAATTAAAGAAGGGGACAGTGAGAGTTAGCATCTGCCTTTTCTCTCCCTACCAGTTTGTAAATTCCTTGAGTACCAGGACTCTGTTTTACTTATTTTTGTATTTTCCATAGTGCTTAAGAGAGTACATTTCATATTGTGAGTGCTTAGTAAATGTTTATTAAATGCATCTAAACTATCTTTCCTGTTAGAAGGTAAGTTCCTTGAGGGTGGGGGCTGTTTCACTTTTATATTTTTGTTTTCAGTACTTAGCACAGTTCTTGCCATATGGAAGTCAATAATAATAATTGGCTCCCATATATTTTAATATAATTTTAATAATTCTTATGGATTGATTGATGAAACCAAGACAATGAAAACTTCAAAAGTTCTCTTTACTGCTCTGGGTCATTATCATGAAGAGAACAAGATAATTTTGTCTTTTTGGAGTCAAGCCAGAAACTATAGATTTATAGATCTATTGAGCTTAATTAATGTTTTTTTTTGAAATTGCATTTCAAGATAATTGGTTTCCTTTATATTTTTTATGCATTTGAAAACACTATACTGAGAAGGGGCCCATAAGCTTCACCAGATTGTTAAAAGGCTCTATGGCAGAAAAAAGGTTAAAACTTCTGAACTTTTTCAAACTCCTCATTTTAGAAATGAGGGAACTGAGGATAAAGGGTTTTCTGTATGGTACCCCAGAAATTTGAAAAAAAAAACTTCCAACATTTGGGTTTGCCATCAGTTCTGAATGACTGTCACATTTCCTGAACCTGTAGCATGTTGGCTGTTTGCCCTGGGGTTTTCTTTAATGATATGTAAATAATAGTCAGGCTCTCACTCCCTCTGGGGTTCTGGTGTGTCCTCCACATTACTGACTCACTCTTATTGCTGCTAACTACAAAGAAGAAAATGAGGAGGAGGCAGCAGCTTTTTCCTATCCATTGGAAGTCCCAAAAGACTTGGTTTGAGGATTGTTCAGAAAACTCCCTGAATGAGGGTTCCCTGGCAGCTTGGGTGCCCACCACCTCAGGTGATGAGGGCAGACATTGCCAGGGCCTCTAGGCAGGGCTGTGCTTTTGTGCTGTCTTCTCAGTGACAGAATCTTTGAGTCATCCTGATGATGGTTACCTGATGACAATTTCACAGTCTGTCAGTGACCGTTGTGCCTGAGTGGGCCTGCTGAAGGGTAATGGAATTTAATTGCTCTTTGGAGGCGAGGAGAGGAGAGGCTTTCTTGGCACTAAGGATGCTTGGAGCAGGGTGAAAATATTTTATGAGGGTAAGTCAGGAAGACAGGGGGGGAGTCAAAATGTATATTCATTTACAGAGTGGGATGAAACTCCTTTTAAAAAGCAGTGATGAATTTTAAAATTGAACTTTTCTTTTTAGTTTTATGTATGTAGATACATTATATATGTATATATAACATATTTATCCCATATGTACCCAGACATATATAAATATGCATAATTTTAAGTTTTGTATATGTTGCATTTAAAAAATTTATATATAATTATGTATATATGCATATATTTGAATTTCATGAGTCCTTCTGGGTGGTTTTCCACTTTTGGTTATCACAGTGTCTAATGTTATGAGGGATACTGCAGTGGGTTCCCTGTGGCCCCCTACCAACTTTGGCATTTCAATCTGTCTTATAACATGTGTAGAATTAGTGTGACTGTCTCACTTTAGTTACCAAGGGATTTCTACCTCTCTGTCTGGAAGAGAAATCATGCCCACCAAAGCACAAAATGAATTTAGCATCTGATATTGTCAGCAGTCTCTCTTGGGTGCCGAATTGGAAAGGAATAGGTAAGGCAGCCATAAATTGTGGTGAGGACTCCTTTCTCCCTAGACTCCTTGTCCAGACCTGTGTTTCCTCTCACTCTTAGAACAATGAAAACTCTCTGCTTCTCCAGAGAATAGAGCTGAGAGGGATTTTCCCTAAATCTCTGGTCTTCAGTGTCACCCTGCCGGCAGGATAAGGTCATTCCAACTTGTTTTCTCTTTGCCCTCCTCCCTTCCTTCTCTGACTGGAGAGATGAGCTCTGGCAAATCCAATTTCTTTATTCATTTTTCACTCTAAACAGTGTATTTGAAACATTAACTAGTGTTCTGGGGAATGTGCTTCAGTCTCTACAAAGGGGCCACCCTTAATATGGTAGCTCTCACCTGAGGTATGGATAGATTGAGAAAACAACTGACAAACTGGTCTGCATCTGGCCAGAATTTAGACTTGGTATGATGGCCACAATATGGGCAATGGCCTAAATATCTGCCATAATGACTCCTTGGTTCAAAATATAAAGTTATTATAAAAAAAACCCCAAAACAACAAACCCAACTCTTTATTTGTCCCTCAGTGCTGCAATAATATTTCTTATTTAGTAGAAGTCAAGTTCACAAAATACTACTGAACTGTAAAATCCCCCTGGTTTATACTTAAAAATCCCTCCTAAACAATTTCCTTGAATCTATTTTTTTTCTACTTAACAAAGGAATCTTTTAATTGTTTTTCTTCCTAGCTTGAAGATAATGAAATTATTATCTGTCAAAAGCTTTTATAACTTTAAAAAATTTTTTTGAAGCAAACAAATATAAAGTTATAGATAATTAAGCCCCGGGCTTTAGGACATGGAACAGTGAAAGGAGGGGAGCTCTGAGGAATTTTCCCACCCCCTCACAGACTAAAACCCCACCTAGTTTCTAGATGAAGTTATTAAAACTAAAATCAGTTGTTCTGGGACATTAAAAGTGCCACCCAGGGCTTTATGTCATATTATGACTGGAGGCAGTTCTTCAATCCTTGAAATTCCACTTGCCAAGGACTATCATTGCTGTTCAATGTGGCACTGAGACTGAGGAATGAAAACTCATAGTATTATGCTGTATTTCCTCCCTTGGGAAAAGGACTAATGACATCATAAGGTGATGTCTTGACTTAAGTATGAATTGGATTTAAGTGAGGCAGACTTACACAAAGTTGTCAGTCTCTCTCTTCCAGATTCATCGAAATTCAGTAGAAAGACAGCAGAAAGATGACTGGTGGTGGCTTGGGATGTAGTAGGTGATCTTGGAGTCTTCAATGTCTGACCAAGCCGTTGTGGCCTTTGGAACAGATTGATTTCACCTACCAATTTCACCAGGGGAAAGTCTTCACATGCTTGGGGCAGACATCCCCCTCACTCATTATTGGGTTTTAGGTTTATTGGTTCCCCTCAGCCTGGCTTAACCCATATGCTGAGATGGTTTTTCTGGAGTGTGGCCTCTGTGCATACTACACATTCTTGGAGTTACGGGTGAGAATTGGGTGAAAGATGGCCCCCAAAGGTAGATGAGCAGCCCTGAAAAAGGCTCGGCAAGCCCCAACACAGGGTGCTAGTCTTCCCTGAACACTCAATACACTACAGTCCCATAGGATTATTGTTCACCACTAAAAGAGACTGAAAACACAGTCTAGTCCAATACTATCATTTTGTAACTGAGAAAAACAAGGCCCTGAGAGATTAAGTGACTTGTTCCCTATCACTGAGCTAATCATTTTCATTGGGTAGGATTTGAACCCAGCTTTTCTGGAGTCCAATTTCAGTGCTTTATACTTGATCAATGCTAATAGTTAGTGGATTTGGGAATCTAGTTTCATTTCATAAATCAATTCAGTAGCAGACCTTGATGATCTTGAATCTATTTTTTTCCCACCCAGCATCATCATAATGTCCCTACAGGTGTGAAATAAAAACCATATAGTGTATCTAAGGTTGTGTACACCTTACCTGGTGTTTACTTGGTCATCAAGGGATCTGTAATATAAAGGTATTTGAGACTAAATCATTTAACATAAAATTATGTTCTAGGAATAAATGTGCAAATAGAAAAGTGATAGTTCCTGCCATGATCTGATTTGAAACAGCTTAGTTTAGGTAGTCTTCCCTAAGGACATCCAGAGGTAGAGATGAATAGAGATCTTCAGTAGACATATGAAATTCATTCAAGCAGTGCTATAATTACACTGGGCATTTCCTCATGGGGGAGGGGGGTTGTGGGCCCCAGTGAAATTTTTATGTGCTCCTAACTGTATCTAAGTTTCAATGAATATAAAATCTCTGTGTGTTTTTTTATTCAAGACACTAATCAAGCTTCCTGTTCCCCCCCCAGGGAAATCTATGGTTCCATACCATCATATTGAATATTGATTATGTTATACTTAGGCTAGGAGATATTCAGATACTTTGTCCATTAGTAATCTGAAATTTACTTTAAAATGGACATATATTTTCTTATAAATAAATACTTAGATGGATCTGTGGATCCATATTGTATAATCTGATTCCTCTATTTTTCAGTTTTATGCCTACATTTTTCATGTAGTTTGACTATTTTCCTTATATGTCCCTAAATCATAGAGGACCTACCTTACTTTCAGGAAGCTTCTTCTTCTTTTTTTTTTTAATAAAATGTTTCATGTATACTACTGGAACCCTTATGTGGTCCATATATTCCTAAATCTGAATATGTAACAATAATAAATACCATTGACCAGCTTGCCTCCTTGTTTAGTTATACATATTCATGCTAATGATTATAAAAAAATATTTTTGCATGCAAACAACTGCTGAAGGCCCACTTAGACCCACCATTCATCTTCCCAATGCCTTTTGACTCACTAGAAAGGCTAGTTTCTTTAAGATTGTATAGTGTCTTTACTCCCACTATTATGTAAAGAGAACTGATGTGAAAAAGATGGACTTTTATAACTTAGCATAAGTTCAGACCATGGTATGATTTCCCAGATGGAACCCAATTTGCTCTGCTTCTCCTACTTACATCTAAGCTCAGATCATTATAGAGCTGTTGTGCCTGTTTAAAATAATCTGGAAAATGTGTACCTTCTTTTTCAGTTTAGACCATTTTTCCTTATACCATACTTATAGAAATAAGTGAAATAGGAAGAACACAATGAATGGGTTGAGACCTGGGTCACTGAAGGGAATATTTACATTGATGAAATCATAGATCCTTTGGAAAATGGAGGATATGTTGGGGCTGATTTATTTCAAATGACTCTGAGATTTATTGAGGAGACTTTGAAATGTCCTAGATCTTGATGCAGTTAGTATCATGCCCTACCTACAATTAGCATCTGCTGCCAGCCATTAAGAATCCTTCTTCTATTTGGAGTTTGTTCAGGATGTCCTAAGTGATGGCTGTAAAAGTGAGCTGAGGATATCATCTGTTTTATACCTCATTCAACATTGACATTTATCTGATCATTGAACAAAGTCATATTATGGCTACTTCTATCAAAGAATTTTTCATAATTTTAATATGTGTGTCAGAAAATTCTTTTTTTTGGGCAAGCTTTGAAAGTTCTATTTTCTTTTAGTGGCATATGTATTCTCCAATGCTGCCTTACACTAAATCTTGGTATTTTTATTACGCTCAGTCTGTTCCTCAACCCCACATTCCTGTTTTCAGAGCTACACAGCAAACATTTCTTTCTTGTTTGCTTATCCTTCTCAGAGACTGTTGTAATAACAGAAGGGGAAGGGTCGCTGCACAAATTGGGTTGAAAATATAATAAAAAGGGCTAATTACAGCTTAGGTGAGAATAATAGATGCTAAAGCACAAAGACCATGAGAACATCTCATTTTGTATCACAAAATAGATACTATACACACATAATGCTGTCTTCTGCTATCTATGTCTATATTCACTTCCACCCCTTACCCCCCAATAGAATTTAAACTCCTTGAAGACAGGGACTATTTCACTCCATCCTCCCCCTCTAGTGCTCAACACTTATGAGGCACTTGCCCAATGTTTATTGCTTAACTGATTGATGTCATCTAGAGTTGGCAGGGCCCTTAGACATCATCTTGTCTTCCCCTCATTTTATGGATGAAGAAACAGTCCCAGAGAAGTAAATAAATTGTTTAAGGTCATATTAGTAGTAACTATCAAATACAACTTTTTTTTTAAGCAATTGGCGTGAAGTAACTTGCTCAAATTTACATGGCCAGTTATTTCTGAGTGTGGTGCTAAGTATCTGAGCCTGGATTCAATCCCAGGTCATCCCGACTCTGGGGCCGGTGCTCTTACTCACTGTGCTACCTGGCCACCCCTGCAAATACAATTTTTCTAACTCTAAATCTAATATTCTCTCTATTATATCAAATTCCCCCCTCCACCTGCAGTGGCATAGCTATGTGTTCCAAGAGCTATGTGTTCCAAGATATGTTTAACTTGGTGTCAGGAAAACCCAAGTTGAAATCTTGCCTCAGATACTTATTCAGCTGAGTGACCCTGGGCAAGTCACTCAATATTTTCCAGCTTCAATTTTCTCCTCTTCAATATGAAGAGAGTAATAGTATCATCCCCCAGGGTTGTTGTGAGGATTAAAATTGAGAGACATGTATAAAACATTTTGCAAACCTTAATATTATTTATAAATGCTAGCTATTGTCATCATCAGAAATTATTACATTACTATTATACTAGTATAATTCATTTTCCATGGTAATCAACTGAAGGAGGTAGTGGGACTTAGGAAAACATTTCATTTTGGTTCAATTATAGGTGTGTACAAAGAGGATAGCCTCTGGCTTTCAGGAGCTCACCACCTACCTGGAGAGATAAAGCATAACCTATGACGAAATAACTACCGAGACATCTCACTTAAGAATTTAGTAACCAATGCCATTTCCTAATGTACATCAGTACACATGATAAGCAACTCTTGTAAAAAATATGATGTAACACTATTCCTAATCCATTTTGACATTTGGAACCATGATCCAGTGGAAGTAATTAATTTTAATAATGTTATTTCTTCTAACGTGGTACAGTGGAAAGCCTGCTGGATTTGGAGCTCAAATATTGGCTCTTCCATTAACTTATCTCTGCTATCTAAGACAAGTCATTTAATCTCTCTGGGACTAATTTTATTCTTCTGTAAAAACAAGAGGTTGGCTTGGATGACCTCTTTTTGCTTTTGGTTAATTATTGTCTGAGCCCTCCAGCTCTACAAATTTATGATTCTATAATACTTTTGCCGAGTCAATTAACATTTGGTTATTGTGATATATACTGTAAATGAATTCAGATGAAGAGTCTGATGAAGTAGAACTCATTGAGACCTAAGTTAGACAAGTGATGGTATTTGAGTTGGTTTTTGAGGGATGGATAATATTTCAATAGTCAGAAAGTAGGTAAGCTATTTTAAAAAAGAAAAAAAAAGGAAGTAAAGAAGAGGTCAAAATTGCTGGGACAATGATCATAAAAAAAACTCAGAAAAATAAAAGTGTCATTGGGAAGCCATTTGTCCTTTACAGTTTGATAGAGGTAGAAGCAACATGTAAGAAACTAATGTGAGATAAAGTTTAACAAGCAATTTTGGGGGAAGTGAAGGTGCAGAATACAGACGCAGGCTGGGAAGCGAAGGTGTGGCATGCAGAGGCAGGCCTGCAAAGGCACGGCTGGCAGAGGCAGGCCAGAGGATGCCTGATCAATGAGGGGGGCACGTCATCCCACCAACCACAAGGGCTACTACCAGGCCTATCACCAAAGGACTGGGATTGGAAAGAGCAAGGTAAGAACCAAATGCAGGGCCCCTGTCCCGGACAGCAAATATCCTAGCCCAGAAATTTAAAAAGCCCCTATCAGGACATCCAAGGACCAGGATGACAGAGTGAACCCCACCTGCACCAACCCCCTCTCCCCCAAAACACAGTAACTATTGCCCCAGGGCAAAACCCTCAACAGTAAAGTCTTGGGAACCCCAAAGGAAGGGCGTGGCTAGGGTCTTAACTCAAAATGGGTAGAAAGCAGACTACAAAGACTCTGGAGTCCTACTATCCTCAGAGGGAGGAACCAAACTCAGAGAGAGACAATGTGGACTCCACACCCACAGCTGAAACATTAACAGGGAATGGGTCCCAAGCACAGAAGGCTCTCCTAGATGAGCTCAAAAGGAACTTTGAAAACCAAATGAGAGAGATAGAACACAAAATGAATAATTCTTTAAAAATCAAAATTGCAGAATTAGAAAAACATTATAATGAAGAAAACAGTTCCTTAAAAAGAAAAGTGTATGATATGGAAAAGGAGCCCCAAAAATTAACCAAGGAAAATGATTTGCTAAAAACTAGAATCAACCAAATTGAAACAAATAACTATGAGGAACCAAGAATTAGTCAAACAAAACAACAAGAATGAAAAATTAGAAAAAGAGGTAAAATATCTCAATGGAAAAATAACTGACCTGGAAAACAGATCCAGGAGAGATAATCTGAGAATCATAGGCCTACCAGAAATTCTCCAAGAGCTCATTAAGGAAAATTGCCCTGAGATACTAGAACCTGAGGGTAAAATAGAAATTGAGAGAATCCACCAGACACCTCCTGAAAGAGATCCCAAACTGAAAAGTCCTTGAAATGTTGTGGCCAAACTCAAGAAGTGCCAGGTAAAAGAGAAAATACTTCAAGTGGCCAGAAAGAAATAATTCAAATATCGAGGAACCACAGTGAGGATTGCACAGGATTTGGCAGCCTTTACACTGAAAGATCAGAGGCAGTGGAATACCAATTTCTGCAAGGCAAAAGAGCTCGGGTTACAACCAAGGATCACTTACCTAGGGAGACTGAGCATATTCTTCCAGGCAAAGAGATGGTCATTGAATGATGTAACAGATTTCCAGACCTTACTGATGAAAAAGCCAGAGCTCAATGGAAAATTCAACCTCCAATTACAATATGCAAGAGTGATATAGAAAGGTAAACAAGGAAAACACACACACACACACACACACACACCTGTTATTTAATAAGAACAAATTGTTTATAGACAAGTAGACGGTATGAGTATAAATTACACAAAATGATGATTAAAAAATCTTATTAAGGGCTTCAAAGGAACTGCAATGGAAGAAGATGAATGAATGAAGTGGGAAAGGGTAAATTATGTCACACAAAGAGACATAAAAACAATATAGCAGAGGAAAAGAAGGGAGGGACATGAGTATTATGTGAGCTTTTTCCCTCATTGGTTCTGGTGCAAGGAGGGAATAACACAACCAGTTAAGCATAGGACTCTATGGAGAAGAGATGCAAAATGTATCATATTAGAGGGAAAGAGGGAGAGGAGCTTTGCATGAGATTTGTTCCTGTCACTCTTGGTGCAAAGAAGAAATAACATACTTCATTAAGTATTAAATACCCTACAGGCATTTGGAGGGGGAAAGGGTTATGAAGGGAGGGGGGTGGTTAGTAGGGAGGGAAGAAGCAAGGGGGAAGGGGGAGGAAAAGGGAGGAGGGATGACACGGGAATACTGAGGGAGGCGGTGGTCAAAAGGAAAACTATTAAGGAGGGGAAGGGAGAAGGGGAGAAAAAATATCAGCATTAACAGGGAAGGGAATAGGATGGAGGGAAAGAAACAGATAATAGTCATAACTGTAAATGTGAATGGAATGAACTCTCCCATAAAATGGAGGCAGATAGCAGAGTGGATTAAAAATAATAATCCTACAATATGCAGTTTACAAGAAACACATTTGAAACAGAGGTATACACACAGGGTAAAGGTAAAAGGCTGGAGTAAAATATATCATGCCTCAGCTAAAGTAAAAAAAAAAAACAGGTTTAACAATCCTTATCTCAGACAAATCAAAAGCAAAAATTGATCTAATTAAAAGAGAAAAGGAAGGAAACTATATCCTGCTAAAAAGCACCATCAAGAATGAAGAAATATTATTACTTAACATGTATGTACTAAGTGGTATAGCATCTAAATTCCTAGAGGAGAAGGTAAGGGAAGTAGAGGAAGAAATAGACAGCCAAACTATACTAGTGGGAGACCTTAATCTCCCCCTCTCTGAACTTGATAAATCTAACCTCAAAATAAACAAGAAAGAAGTTAAGGAGGTGAATAGAATTTTAGAGAGGGTAGGTATGATAGATCTCTGGAGAAAACTGAATGAGGATAAAAAGGAATATACTTTCTTCTCGGTGGTACATGACACATACACAAAAATTGACCATGCACCAGGATATAAAAACCTCACAATTTAGTGCAGAAAGGCAGAAGTATTAAATGCATCCTTCTCAGATCATGATGCAATAAAAACCATATGCAATAAAGGGCGATGGAAAGACAGACTAAAAATTAATTGGAAATTAACAATTTAATCCTAAAGAATGAGGGGATCAAAGAAGAAATCATAGAAACAATCATTAACTTCATTCAAGAGAATGACAAGAATTAGACAACATACCAAAATTTATGGGATGCAGCAAAGACAGTTCTTAGGGGAAATTTTATATCCCTGAGTGCATACATGAATAAATTAGACAAAAGAGAGGTCAATGAATTAGGCATGCAATTGAAAAAGCTAGAAAAAAAAACAAATAGAAAATCCCCAATTAAATACCAAATTAGAAATACTGAAAAACAAAGGAGAGATTAATAAAATTGAAATTAAGAAAACTATTAAATTAGTAAATAAAACTAATAGCTGGTTTTATGAAAAAACCAATAAAATTGATAGACCCTTAGTCATAATGATAAAAAAAGAAAGAAGAAAACCAAATTATGAGTATCAAAAATGAAAAGGATGAACCCACCACCAATGAAGAGGAAATTAAAACAATAATTAGGAATTATTTAGGCCAGTTGTATGCACATAAATTTGGCAATCAGTGAAATGGATGAATATTTACAAAAATATCGGTTGCCCAAATGAACTGAAGAGGAAGTAAATTACTTAAATAACCCCATCTCAGAAAAAGAAATTGAACAAGTCATCATTGAATTCCCTAGGAAAAAATCTCCAAGCCAGATGGATTTACTAGTGAATTCTATCACACATTTAAAGAATACTTGATTCCAATACTCTACAAACTATTCGGGAAAATTAGTGAAGAAGGAATCTTACCAAATTCTTTTTAAGACACAAATATGGTACTGATACCTAAATCAAGAAGAGATGAAACAGAGAAAGAAAATTATAGAACAATCTCCCTCATGAATATAGATGCAAAAATTTTAAATAAAATATTAGCAAAAAGACTACAGCAACTTATCACAAGAATAATACACTTTGACCAGGTAGGATTTATTTCAGGAAGGCAAGGATGTTTTAATATTAGGAAACCCATCAGTATAATTGATCATATCAACAATACAAGTAGCAAAAACCACATGATCATCTCAATAGATGCAGAAAAGGCTTTTGACAAAATACAACATCCATTTCTGTTAAAAACACTAGAAAGAATAGGAATAAATGGAGCTTTCCTTAAAATAATAGGTAGCATCTATTTAAAGCCATCAGCAAGTATTATATGTTATGGGGGGAAGCTAGAAGCATGTCCAATAAGATCAGGGGTATATCACGGATGTCCACTATCACGCCTCTTATTCAATCTGGTACTAGAAATGTTAGCAGTAGCAATTAGAGAAGAAAAAGAAATCAAAGGAATCAAATTAGGCAAAGAAGAGACCAAGCTATCACTCTTTGCAGATGATATGATGATATACTTAGAGAATCCTAGAGAATCAAGTAAAAAACTGCTTGAGACAATAAATAAATTTGGCAAAGTTGCGGGATATAAAATAAACCCACATAAATCCTTGGCATTCCTGTATATTTCTAATGAAATTTGACAGCAAGAGATAGAAAGAGAAATTCCATTTAAAGTTATTGTAGACATTATAAAGTATTTGGGAATCTACCTGCCAAAACAAAACCAGGATCTATATGAACACAACTACAAAACACTTTTCACACAAATAAAGTCAGATCTAACTAATTGGAAAAACATCAATTGCTCATAGTTGGTCGAGCTAATATAATAAAAATGACAATTTTACCTAAATTAAATTATATATTTAGTGCCATACAAAACAACTTACCAAAAAACTACCTTATAGAGCTAGAAAAAATCGTAACAAAATTCATTTGGAAGAATAAAAGGTCCAGAATATCAAGGGAATTAATGAAAAGCAATACTAGGGATGGTGGACTAGCTATACCAGATTTTAATCTATACTATAAAGCAGCAGTCCTCAGAACTACTTGTTACTGGCTGAGGAATAGAGTAGAGGATCCATGGAACAGATTGGATACATGAGACTCAGCTGTCAATGACTATAGTAATCTACTGTTTGATAAACCCAAAGACCCCAGTTTTGGGGATAAGAACTCACTATTTGACAAAAACCTTCCAGGAAAACTGGAATGTAGTGTGGCAGAAACTGGGCATAGACCAGCATCTAACACCATATACCAAAATCAAGTCTAAATGGGTGCATGATCTAGGTATAAAGGCTGATACTGTAAGCAATGTGGGAAAGCAAGGAATAGTTTATCTGTCAGATTTTTGGAGAGGGGAAGACTTTATGACCAAACAAGAATTAGAGGGAATTATAAAATACAAAATGGATAATTTTGATTACAGTAAATTGAAAAGCTTCTGTACAAACAAAGCCAATGTAACCAAGATTAGGAGGAAAGTGGAAAATTGGGAAAGAATTTTTAGAATCTATGTCACTGATAAAGGACTCATTTCTAAAATATACAGAGAATTGAGTCAAATCTATAAGAATACAAGTCATTCCCCAATTGATAAATGGTCAAAGGATATGAATAGGCAGTTTACAGAGGAAGAAATTAAAGATATTTATAAGCATATGAAAAAATGCTCTAAATCATTATTGATTAGAGAAATGCAAATCAAAACAGCTTTGAGGTACCACATCTCACCAGTCAGATTGGCTAAGATGACAAAACAGGAAAATGGCAAATGCTGGAGAGGATGTGGACAAATTGGAACACTAATGCATTACTGGTGGAGTTGTGGACTGATCCATCCATTCTGGAAAGCAATCTGGAATTATGCCCAAAGGGGTATAAGTAATTTCATGCCCATTGTCCCAGCAATACCACTTCTAGTGTTGTATCCCAAAGAGATTGTAGAAGTCGAGAATAGACCCATATGAACAAAAATATTTATAGCAGCTCTTTTTGTGGTAGCAAAGAATTGGAAATTAAGGGGGTGCCCATCAATTGGGGAATGGCTGAACAAGTTGTGGTATATTCACATTATGGAATACTACTGTGCAATAAGAAACGAGGAGCAGATGGACTTCATATTTACCTGGAGAGGCTTATACTATCTGATGCTAAGTGAGAAGAGTAGAGCCAGGAGGAACTTGTACACAATTACAGACACAATGTATGTGTGATGACCAACTTCGATAAACTGGATTCTTCTCAGCAATCCAGAGTCATAAGTACACCCCAAAAGACTCATGATGGAGAGAGGTGTTTACATCCAGAGAAAGAACTGTGATTGAACCCAGATTGAAGCAAACTACCTGCCCTTTTTCTTGTTTGGTTTTGTTTCCTCTTTCCCATTCTTCATTCCATCTGATACAATTCTTCTTTATAATCTGACTAATGCTTAATGTGAAAGTATTTGCAGATACTGTACTTGATTGTATACCACCATGGTGGGGAGAAGGGGGAGGGAGAGAAAATTTGAAACCCAAGGAACTGTGGTAATGAATCCTGTAAACTAAAAGTAAACAAATTAATAAAGACCAAAAAAAAAAAAACCCAAGCAATTTTGACCCAGATTATGGAAGGTTTTAAATGCTGTAACTATTAAGTTTGGATGTTATTCTTTAGGGGATTAAATGTTGAATGAGATTTATTTTATTTTGTCATAAAGGAGTGAAATGGTTTTTAGGAAAATGAACCTGACAACTTTATGGAATAGAGATTGCAAAGGGAAAAAATGGAAGGAATAACAGTGATTAAGAAAATATCATGGTAATATAGGCCAAGGGTAGAATGGCCAAGAAATAGGATGCTGGCAGTGGGAATAGAATAGAGGTGATTGTTACAAAAGGCATTTTGAAAAGATAATTTATATGTTATATTAAATGATTGGATGTTGAAGTAGTAGTAGAAATAAAAGATGATCCAGGTTTTGAACTTGAATTCTTAGGAGATTGGTGATATCATTTGCTGAAATAGAGAAGCTAGAAGACTGATAAATTTGGCTTTAAATGAGTTGTCTGCAGTGACATTTCATGCAATCTAATCTAACACAATTATTATGCAATGACTAAATGATTAAAACCCTTTAAGACCTTATATATTGAGGAAGACATAAAGATAAACAAAGATCCCTCGCTTCAAGGAACTTATAGTCTTCTTGGAAATATCCAATAGGCATTTGAAAGTATAGCACCAAAGTTTAGGAGAGAGGTTAGAGCTTGAGATAGGATTTTGCAATCTATATAGAGTTTTACAAAATATAAAATTGACATTTAAGAGGCAGCGTCAAGATGGTGGCATAGAAGCAGGAAAACTCCCTGCGCTCACCCCTTAACCACTTCAAATACCTATAAAAATTACTCTAAACAAACTTTACGGCTACAGAACCCACAAAGTGACAGAGAGAAACAAATTTCCTGCTTGTAGACAACTCAGCAGGCAAACAAGAAGGGTTCATCACAGAATGTTGGGAGCCCAGTCCCATCTGAGCCCAGGGTTTTAGCCTCAGGGTGGTCTGACCAGCCTTGGCTAGAGGGATGTTGGAAGAGTGGATCACCATCAGCTGTAATGGTTTCCAGAATTATCAACCCATAAATGCCAAAGACAAAGTGAGAGGTCAGTGTAGACTTTGGGAACAAAGAGTCTGGTAGTGTGGTCTGGCCTCTGTCCCCAGAGGAAGAAGTGGCAGAGGCACGTCAGCCGCCACTGCAAGGCTGCTTCACAACTCCTGGCCTGAAAATTGTATGGGGATGAAGCAACCATTCTGAGGGGTAATTGCTCTTGCTTTAACCTGATTGGCTCTGGATTGTTGTCTAGAGTAGAGGTCCTGTGGTGCGGGACCAGGTGCCAGAGCTGGTGGAGGCTTCAGAGAGGGCAGCCAATTAATAGCTCTGGGAGCTGAGAAAACCCCAGCGATTTGGGGCAAGTCTCTCCTCTCTGGAAGCAGAGTTCTACTGTGCCAAAAAGCTCAAAAGTCAAGCAATTGAGTGGCAACATGAACAAGCAAAGGAAGCAAGGCAAGCACAGCAACCCATTGACTTTAGACTCCTATTTTGGGGACAAAAAGGTTTGAAGCATGGAACAGAAGGAAGACAGCAAAGTCAGAACTCCTGCACCAAAAACTTCCAAGAAAAATATGAATTGGTTACATGCCATAGAAGACCTTAAGAAGGATTTTGAAAACCAAATAAGAGAAGTGGTGGAAAAATTGGGAGGAGAAGCTCAAAAAGCCAATAAGGAGAAGAATGCCTTAAAAAGCCAAATTTTCCAGATGGAAAAAAGAATCTCAAAAGCTCAATGAAGAGAATCATTCCTTCAGAATTAGTTTGGAGCAAATGGAAGTAATAACTTTATGAGAAATCAAGATACTATTAAACAGATCCAAAAGAATGAAAAAATAGAAGGCAATGTGAAATGTCTCATTTGAAAACCCACTGACCTGGAAAATAGATCCAGGAAAGATAATTTAAAAAATTATTGGACTACCCAAAAGTCACGATAAAAAAGAACCTAGAAACCATCCTTCAAGAAATTCTCAAGGGAAATTGCCCTGATGTTTTAGAACCAGAGGGCAAAATAGAAGTTAAAAGAATCTACCAATCACCTCCTGAAAAAGATCCCAAAAAGAAAACTCCTAGGAATATTAAAAACCAGGTTCTGGAATGCCCAGATGAATGAGAAAATATTACAAGCAGCCAGGAAGAAACAATTTGAATATTGTGGAAACACAATCAAGATAACACAGGATCTGGCAGCTTCTACATTGAGGGATCAAAGTGCTTAGAATATGATATTCCAGAAGTCAAAGGAGCTGGGATTAAAGCCAGGAATCACCTACCTAGAAAAACTGAGTATCATGTTTCAGGGGAAAATATGATCATTCAATGAAACAGAGCACTTTCAAACATTCTTTATGAAAAAAAAGAGTTGAATAGAAAATTTCACATTCAGATATAAGAAGCAAGAAAAGCATGAGAAGGTAAACAGGGAAAAGAAATCATAAGGCACTTATCAAAGTTGAACTATTAACATTCCTACCTGGAAAAATGATAATTGTAACTTTTGAAACTTTTCTCAGTATGAGAATAGTTGAAGGGAGCATAAATGTATATTTATATATGTATACATACATGTATACGTCTATATAGGAGGGTATATGGGCATATGAAGACATATGTGAGTGTGTGTATATATGTGTACAGGTATATATAGACAGAGGGCACAGGACCAATTGAATAGGAAGTGATGATACCTAAAAGGTGAAATTTAGAGGTGAGAGAGGAATATAATGAGAGGAGATGGGGAGAGACAGAATGGGGTAAATTATCTCCTATAGAAGAGACAAGGGAAAATGGTTACAATGGAGGGGAAGAACAGGAAGGCAAAAGGGAATGGGTCAACCTTACTCTCACTGAATTTGGCTTAGAGAGGGAATGACACACACTAAATAGGGTATCTCACCCTACAGGAAAGTAGGGGGGAAGGAGATTAAAGGGGGGATGTGTAGTGGAAATGCAAATTTAAAGATCTTCCCTGCCCCTAGGCTAAAGTGCACCTGGAGCCTGGGGTGGGAGGCTTGTTTTTCAGTTGATACTTCTTGATTGGCCAGTGAGTCAATAAGGTTGTTACATTCTCTGAGCCAGGAGAAGGCTATTTAAGCCCTGATGTGTAGCTTTATTTTGGGGCTCACTTTGAGAAGTGTTCTGTAATTTGATATGGATTCTGGGAAGCCGTTTTCCTGAGCCCCCCGGCTTTGAAAAACCCAGATGTGGAAACCCAGATGTTGACTGGGTATGGATGTAATGGTTGGACAGTTTGGAAATCTGTCTACTTGATCTGTTTCTGTCTTGATAATTCTGCCTGTATACTTTGAAGTTCGGGGTGCTGACCTTTTCCCGCTGAACAAGGTAAACGATATATGTCTGACTGATTAAAGTAAGCTTGTTAACCCATTTTGAGTTGCTTTCCTTTAACAAAGCAGATCCAAGAACCTGTGGTGGCAGCAAACCCTGAGGACACTTGCTGCTACAGGATGATGGAGGGGAGGGGAGGTAATTTAGAAGCACACACTTTTGAAAAGAGACAGGGTCAAAGTAGAGAATAGAACAAATGGGGGGGCAGGATAGGATGGAGGGAAATATAGTCAGTATTTCACAATATATCCATGATGGAAATGTTCTGTGTAGCTACACATGTACAATCTATATAGAATTGCCTATCTTCCCAGTAAAGGTGGGTGACAAGGGAAGAAGGGAAAGAATCTGGAATTCAAAGTTTTAAAATCCTATATTTTATATATATATATATATATGTATGTATGTATAATTATTAGTTTACATGCAACTGGGAAATAAGATATACAAGCACTAGGGTATAGAGATCTATCTTGCCCTACTAGAAAGTTGGAGGGGTAATGGGAGAAGATATAGGAGAGAGCAGATTGGGGTGGGGGGTACACAGTGGGATTATAGTTTTGGGGTGGTGGGTAGAGGAAAGATGGGGAGAAAATTTGTAACAAAATCTTGTGGAAAAGAATGATATAAACTAAAAATAAACAAAATTCAATTTAAAAAATTGATAGTTGAAAACATGAGAGTATACACTATCTCTGTGGTAGAGAATGTGGAGAGAGAGTGGAGAAGAGCAGGGCTAAACTTTGTGGAATACCCATTTTTAAAGGCTGGGAAGAGAGAAAAGCTCTTCTTTGAAGAACAATTGAATAAACCCAGAATAATATACTGGAAGCTAAAGGGCATTTCAAGACAGAGAAAGTGGTTGATAGTGTCAACTGTTACTGAGAAATAAAGGAAAATGAAGGGCTGGGAATTGTAATTTATCAATTTGAATGTCATTTGCAATCTTTGAATTGAATTTCAGGAGAGGATCAAGGAAAGAGAAATGGAGAGGAAGCAAAAATAGCAGTTGTAGACTAAAAGTGAAAGTAAAAGGCAGTAAAAGAAAAGATAGAACATATGACAGCTTCTGGATATATATATAAAAAGGTCAAGTGAATTATCTTTTCAAGTTGGGAAAATGTATGTATGCATGCTTAAACACAACAGGTTGAAGATTGTGGAGAAAACATTGAAAATACTGAGATGTGATAATTAAAAATACAAGATCACTGAGAAGGTAGGAGATGGTAGCATGAAAGACATTTTTATAAATCTCCAATTGTAGTCAAAGGAGTAGATTCAGAACTTTTCAGAAAAGAAATGTTTCAATCAATATCGCCTGGAAAATTATTATAGCTTCTTATAGTAAATTCCATGTTTTTCACTATGTGGTATAGGTATATTCCAAGATATTTGAAAATAGGCTGAACTTTCAGTAATTTCTCTTTTTTTTCCTTAAGAAAATGATGTGCTAAATAATGTAGTACTCTTTAAAAAAATTATAACCTAATTGATACATAGAAGATATAAACTAAGAAGAAACACCCCCTGAAGACAGCAGTGATTTTATTACACTGTCATGGGATCTAAAATTTATTGTCATGAAACTATTAGCTTTAGAACATCAGAATAGGCTTTAGAAGTTTTTTCTTTCCTATTGATGATGATGGATTTGTGTAGCTCTAGCTGCACCCCCCCCAGTCATCTTGTGGATTTGTGTAGCTCTAGCTGCACCCCCCCAGTCATCTTGTGGCCATCATTTAGATATGTAACTAAGTCAAGATGATAGGATTTTGTCCTAGGGCGCAAAATTTTGAGGGAACTAACAGTCCCTTCAGCAGTTTAGAAACTATTGAGAATAGCACCTTGTTAACAAGAATATTTAATTAAAATAGGAAGCCACGAAGTGTTATGTGCTTCTTCCTCAACCCAGTGACCCCACCTCAGATGACCTTTTCCCTAACTGGTAGTCTTCCTTTCCCATTCCTTCCTCTGTCTCCCACATACCTCATTAGTCTTTCCAATACCTGTTTTCTTTTGCCTCAGGTACTTTGTACTTCTTAGCTTAGCCACAAAATCACTAAATGTGGTTCTGCAATAATTGTACATTTTCAAGGTGGTTGGCTGCCATTATGGATGTAGTCTAGGTCCATAGAACACAATGAATCTGCCTGGAATACATGAGGATTCAATTGGCAACTCCAGTCTCAACTGCACTGTCTAAAACCACTAGTCTGCATAGACTTACTTAAGATTTCAGTTGGATATAACTCAGTTGTTCCTTGTTCAAAAGAAAATTAATTACTCTGGGGGTACATCCTTTACTGGTTATCTACTGTTTTCAATAAGCCTGAGTAATAGCCTTCAAAACCATCTACAATCTCTCCTTCAGGACTGACTCTATTCAGAGCATCATTTAAGCATTCAGAATAAAATAAAAAGGAAATGTCATGAAGGGAAATATATTTGTAAGCAGGACAATCAGTAATTCTCTTTTCAACAGTCCCAGAGTTATTTAAACAAAGAAGTTTATAGGCTTTCTCAGGTTGCTTTTGAAAACATATATGTGAGGCTGATTTCACTGTAGCTGTCTTTTATGCTTACTTACAAAACCCATGCTTATTGGTGTCCCTGTTACTGCAGGCATTTAAAATAATAATAGTAATAATAATGTAGCCTTTGGTTTTTTTTACAAAGGACTTTCTCAGCATGGCAATGGAATATAAAGCTATGAGTAAATGACTGGATATCATCAAATTGGTAGATTGCTTTGAATGGAATGTTTTGTTTCATTGCTTTTTGGTTGCCAAAGTAATCTCAAAATACAACAGATTATGATACTGTACAGATGTTTTAAAAGCAAGAACAGTACATTAAGGCCTTTCTCTATTATTGGATTTAGACAAATTCTTAAAATGAACTCCACAAAAGCCGCAGTCTAATCCCTCATGATAATATGGAGGTAATTGGGCTCTAATAAGCCTTGCAAATGGGGGCAGAAACACTTGTAGATTCTATCATGCTGGAAAGGCTTTAAGTATGGTCCTAGTGACAAACTGTGAGCTTCCAAGAGCAGCCTAACAATGAAGTGGCTGAGAAGGTCATCATTGGACTGACCACTAAGTAATGAATTCTTTGGCCATGGCAAACACAAAACAAAGAAAATGAAAAATCACCCTCAGTTTGCACTATGATGGCAGTGCTAAAAATCACACTTTAATATTTTTCCCTTAAGTACATGTAAAAACAATTTTTAACATTTGTTTTTTTAAATTTCATTGTTCACATTCTCTCTCCTCCTCCACCCTCACTGAAAAGTCAAGTAATTTTATATAGGTTACATATGAGTAATCATGCAAAAAAAAAACCTACACTTTTTTTATACTATCTATAAATTATTTTTTGCTTTAAAATGTGCGATCCTTTTCTATTATCAAATGAGTAGATGTACTGTTGGAGTAGCTTAATTATATTAATCTAATAAAATATTTTATTTTTATAAGCATTTATTATCTTTCCTTCTCACCCTCCCAACAATAAAACAAACAAAAATAAAAACAATGATATGGCTTTATATGTACTTCTGTTGGTAATCTGGAGGAGTTTGAGTATGTGAGTGACATGGTCATACTTGAGCTTAAAAACAATAATAATAAACATATTGAAATGTAAGGTTTTCAAAATGCTTTAGAAGAATGATCTCTTTTTTCCTCACAGGAATAAAAGGAGCCTCATTTTATAGGTGAGGAAACTGAGGCAGGCAGAGGTTAATTGCTTTGCCCAGAGTCACACAGCTAATAAGTGTCTGAGATCAGATTTGAACTTAGGTCTTCCTGGTTCCACATCCATCACTCTATACACTGCAGAATCTAGCTACCTAGAGAATAATTACCTTGACTATTGTATGAAAGGATGGATTGGATGGGGGAAAGACTCAAGGTAAGGACTTTTCCTCCATCAATGGGAGTAGAAATGCCATATATGGTTTCTAATAACACTGTCACTTATGTACTACTTGAAGAATCAGAAATTGAACTAAATATAAGAGGGGAAGAGCAGCCATACTAGACTAAACATACATCAACAACACCATTTAGAGAATATTGAAGGATTGATTCTTAAGATATATGGAAAACCATATCATATGCTTGGAAATGATCATAGATGTTATTACTCCTGGAAAAATGATGCCTAAAAAATTACCAATAACTATTAACCTATATACTCACTTTCCAATATCTACAAAATATGAGAAATTCAGGACATTCTTATATGAGAAGAAAACAGGCAGCCTTTCATAATTAATGTTCTATGGCAGGCAACTTCTTTATAGTCATGTAATTGACTATGAGATAGGTATAAATAACCCAAGATCCCTTTGTTGGTTGTTACTTAGCACATTGGGGGTTTTATTGGCATTCTGAAATCAAAACTGAATAGGAAGAACACATTTAAAGCAATTAGAATTTATGTAATACCATTTTGCATACACTTTCAGAATTATAAAAAGCCTATAATAAATTTGGAAAGTCCCCTAACAAAAAACAACTGCATAATTTTAACAAAATATGGGGCCAAATACCCTATGGCCATTTTAAGTAGAGTGACATTTCCATAATAAAAAGAAAGAAGAGGATGCATAATCATTTTTTTTTTTTTTGCTTTTTTGGAGGGCAATTTGGATTAAGTAACTTGCCCAAGGTCACACGGCTAGTTTGTGTGTGTGTGTGTGTGTGTGTGTGTGTGTGTGTGTGTGTGTGTGTGTGTGTGTGTGTTTAAGTGTCTGAGGCTGGATCCGAACTCAGGTCCTCCTGACTCCAGAGCCGGCTCTCTACTCACTTCCCCACCTAGCTGCCCCAAATAGGTCAACACCCTTCCTTCAAGCCAGAGTCGAACCAGTGACCTAAGTATGACCACAGGTGTTAGCTCTTCAGTCCTCCGCTCTACCAGCTGAGCTATCTAAGGTGGGAATCATCATCATTCTTAGAAAACATCATAGTAATATCTGAAACAGCCAGAAATGAGTTGCAGTAAGCAGACATCATTTCACTGAGTAATACTAATGGCTGATACTATTTGTCTGCTGTTAACTGCATCCTGTTTGCCTCTGGATGAAGTCTATGGAAAGACTAAGGTACAAAACTGAAATCAAAAGTCCTCTAATGGATGACACCTGATTGAATTCTACCAACAATATGTAGACAAAGAAGCCTCGAGTGTGTGTGTGTGTGTCTATGTGTAAATGAAGAGGTTTTTGTCATCAGAAACTACTATAGGATTATCCTTAAAGATTTCTGACTTGATTAATGTAGCTTATTCAAGGAAATGGTAGATATAGTACCATCATTTTACATTCTGTATCACTGCATAGTGTAAAGATAATCAGCACCTACTGAATACCTACCAAGACATGGCCTTGTGGTTAGAATTCTGTATCAAAACCTTTTTCCCATCTCATAGCATTGTTGTGAAGAGCAAATTGAGATTCGCTTTGTAAAGTGTTTAGTACAGTGCTTAGCACATAGCAAGCTCTTAACAAATGTGTGCTGTTCTCCTTTCCCTCCTTCCCTTTCCATCTTTCATAGACTGAGAGTTGACAGATCCCCATACTACTATATTATAAATACAGAAGTCAAAATTCTCTGGAGACTTCAAATGCTAATTATACTGAAACTAAACTATCATCACAGACTGAATTGTTGCTAACAATTGCCCATAGATTCATAAAATCTTAAGAACAACGTTTTCATAGATATTTTGATAGATATCATAGGTAGCTAGCTGGGCACGGTAGATAGATCACTGAACCTGAAGTTAGGAAGACTTGAATTCAAATCCAGCTTCAGACGCTTACCAGCTGTCATTTGACCTCCATTTGCCTCATTTTCCTCAATTATAAAATGGGGATGATAACAGCACCTACCTACCAAAGTTGTGAAGTAGGGGGTATATTATTCAAATGAGGCCAGATTTGAACTTGTGTCCAAATAGATAAGAGTATATTAGCATCTCCTTGTCACTTCACACTCTTCACCCATATACAATGATTATGTAATTCTCTAAAATTTCCCTGTTCTGAACTTAGCGGTTTTTAAAACAATTTTATTTTTCAAGTTTTAAGTTAAAATTTATTTTTCTCTTATCAACTAAATTTTTTTTCTTTCACTTACCACCCCACTAAATCATAAAATTAAAAAATTTTAAAAATAAATTACAAATTAAAAAATTTAAAAACAAGTAAAAAATAAAAACAAAACCCTTATCACTAATAAGCTTATCCCTATTGCAGATAATGCTAATTCTTGGTTTTAGATACATACTATTTAACATTTTAAGAAAGGCTCCATTTTTTCTATGCTTTCTGGTGTTTTTAATAGGAATGGCTGTTGTATTTGGTCAAAAACTTTTTCTTCATTTATTGACATAATGGTGAGATTTTTGTTATTTTTCATTATTGATATGTTCAATTATGTTGATAGTATTCCTAATATTGAACCAGCACTGTATTCCTGGTATGAATCCCATCTGGTCATGGCATATGCATGATCATTATGCTATATTGCTGTAATCTCCTTGCTAGTATTTTATTTAGTTTTTTTGCATCAATACGCATTAGGGAAATTGGCCCATATCAAGATGCCTTTGTACTTATTATCTTGCTTATACTTATATTGTGCATACTGTCTCCCTCATTAGACTATGAGCTTCTTGGGACTAGGGACTGCTTTTTGCTTCTCTTTTTTCCCTAGTGCTTAGCACACTGCCTGATTCACAGTAAGTACTTAATAAATGCTTATTGACTTCCTTTATTGACAATAAAGAGCATGTGATTTGAAAGAGGAAAATGTCACCTTCAATTCTCTTTCCCCAAGAGGCTTTCTTGGTTATATGTTAAAATTGTTCGAAACTTCTCAAAATACTCAATAATGGACAACTGGTTTAATGATCCTCTGATTATTCTCCTGTGAAAGACAAAACAGGGGGAAAATTCTGTCAAAGGGATTTGCCACCATTATCGAAGGGGTCTTACACAGGGTGTTACGCTTTTCAGTTACTTCTGTATGCTGGTGACATTGTGGAGATTACATTAAGCCCTGGAACATATCAGAAACTCCTAAGCAATGTCCATAATTATTTAAGTCTGTCTACATAGAAAATCCTAAGCTAATGAAGAATGCCTGTTTTCCACATAGGAAATTGGATGCAGAACCCATAAAGCTATTTCCTATGAACATCTATCCTGGTATGACAATATGAATGGTTAGAAAATTAATCCTAGTATTGAGGAGGAAGAAGAGCAGGTTGTATTACTTATAGGGAATTGCACAGGGCTTTTGATGAGCCTAAACTCCTTGTAACAAAAAGGTCTTTCTGGAGCACCAGTATTCTTCAGCTGATGTGAGCATAGTGCCTAACACAGTTGTTCAGTTTGTGTCTGATTCTTTGTGACCCCATTTGGGGTTTTCTTGGCAAATATAATGGAGTGGTTTGTCATTTTCATCTCCAGATAATTTTTACAGATGAGGAAACTGAGGCAAACAGGGTTACGTGATTTGCCCAGGATCACACAGCTAGTAAATGTCTGATCTCTGATTTGAACTCAGGTCTTCCTGACTCCAGACTGGACAATTTACATATATACTCTACCTAGCTGCCCCTCGCACACAGTAGGTGCTTTTTTGGCTTTTTGGAGGGCAATTGGGGTTAAGTGACTTGGCCAAGGTCACATGGCTAGTTTTTGTGTTAAGTGTCTGAGGCTGGATTTGAACTCAGGTCTTCCTGACTCCAGGACCAGTGCTCTATTCACTGCACAACCTTGCCACCCCTAATATTAGGTACTTATTAAATGTTTTTTGACTTGATGTTGCATGACTGTTCATGACATGCATGACATGAATCATGGAAGAGTATTTGAAAGATTGAAAAATTTTGCTGAAAGGGATCTGGAGAGAAAAGGTTGGTGTGAGTAAAATGGAATTATTACAAATGAAGAATTGCATATCAAACCATCTCCACTCATCTCCCCTTGGACTATTATCTCTACCCCCTCTACCCCACCAGAGAAATAGGACCCCTTCTCTTGATCCACTCCAGTTTTGATGGGGAATCTTTGGCCTTATCTTGACCAGATCCAGACCTATATTTCAAATGGCACATTCTCTCCCCTTTTCTGGCCCCCCTTTATGTGTTTTCCCTCTCCATTAAAAGATAAGCTTTTTGATGTTAGATACTGTCGTTCTTGCTTGTACTGTCCCAACATTTAACACTATGCTTAGCACATAGTCACTTCCTAATTACTCTGTCTTTGACTTGGTCACTGTCTCTATCTGACTAGAAGAAGAGATGGGTAGATTATATATTGGGACTGAGGGTTAACAGATGGAAAGTTTATTTGCCCCTCTTGTTTCCATACTATGTAAAGACATGTGGAGAAAACCCACAGCACATTGATTGGCTCCCCTACAGAGAATTAAGGGGAGGAAATATGCATGAGTCTTATAGTGTAAGAAGATATGAACGGTTTCAATCTGGATCACTGGAGGGAGTACATACTTTCATGATGGGAACACAGATTAGTTAAAGCATTATTGTCCTTAAGATGAAATTACTGCTGATTGAATGATGATATGTGGTTGTAGGAAAAGAACTCATCGTAGGATGGATAGTTCTTGGAACATGAATTATTTGTCAATTTTGAATGTCTTCAGTTTCTTTAAAAAAAAGCATCATAACTATCTCTGCCTCTTAGACTCCTGTTGAGAATGTCTTTTCTAAAAAGAAACTACTTCATATCTTGATTACTTAACCCCCTTTAGACCTCATTTCCTCATGAGTAAAATGAGGGGATTGGACTGGATGGCCTCTTGGGTTCCTTCAAGTTCTAAATCTATTATTTAAGCACCATACTTTGCACACAGACTCTGGTAGTCCTAATGAATAGTGGTTGAGTGTTAGTATACTGGGTATTTTCTGTTGATTTAAGTCATTTCCTAGTCATTCACTATGATAACTAATTGCTTAAAGCTGTGATTTATTATATTTGGGCAAGTTATTTGACACTTATGGCCCTTAGTTTCCCCATGTGCAAAAAATCAGGCTGTTAGACTTGAGGGCCTCAGATCTTTCTTAGCTCTAAGTTTATGATCCTATAAAATCTTTGAAGCATCTCTCTGTTTGTGGTTGCCACAACAATGCCTCACATACAAATAGCTCTCTGGTTTTCTATCTATCATTCTTTTTATTCACATCCCCCATCCAATGTAGTTGTATTAGGATGAGCATTACTTCAATGCTGACAGATTTTCAGGACTCCATGGGTGGTTGTCTTCTCCAAATGCTCAATCAATAAGAAATATAGGTAGGGTGGAGAAAGCTACTCAAGAAGCCAGATGTGATTCTTTTAACTTAATGATGGCATAGGAGTTTAGAGAGCACTATAATTTCACTAGTCTTTACATTAGTCCACAATTGGGCACCTTAATATCTAATTCTATTGTGTCCCAAAGTGATCTTCTTGGTTTAATTCTCTGTCTGCTGTCCATCAAGGCTTAATGTTTTATAGGAATATGTAAAAGGAATAAAATGTTCACACTTAGGACATAAATATACACATGCACATACGCATGCATTGGAAGCTTACTGTATTTGGGTACATTTCCTATATTGGTAATGTTTATTTTCTCTAGACTGGATTAGAAACAGACCGCATTGGGGACAGAATAAAACCACCTGGAGAAAAGTGTTATTTATAATCCTATTGTCTTTTCCCAATAATCCAGACTGTACTTCAGGATATAAATATCACACCAAATTAGAGATAGTTTCTATAATATTATAATCAAAATCCAAATCTCCATGCTAGCTTGGGGTTATGGGAGAGGGAAGGTTAATTTCCATCCTTACAGGAATAAACATACAAATATTTAGAGGACAAATATTTTATAACCAATTCTAATATGCTGCACCAGACATTTAGTTGTAATGCATTTTGTTATAACAAATATTGCTTGAAATAGATCACCCATCTGCTCAGGCTGAGATAATTTGTGTTGTACAGGGATTATATACATCTATGTCTATCTGTAATATAAAATCTTTGCATAATAAATATCTAAGCCTCAGTCAATGTATGCATATGCCTATGCATGTATGTTCACATATAAACACATATATTACACACATGCACATATAAATACACACATACATGTATGTAAATATATATGCACACACATACATACACATATGCATACATTGGCTCAGGCTTAGATAATTCTTGTTATGCAAAAAATTTATACATTTTTTACTTACATATATAAAATTTAAAGTATTTGTATCTTCAGCCTTTTTTCACTCTGTTTTCTTCAGAAAAAGCCTCTACCTTTCACAGATGAGATGCACAGGACCCAGAGAGATTAGGTGAGATACCTATTTTTGTGGTTCAGTCATTTCAGTTCATGTCCAGTAACTCTTCATGACCCTATTCAGGGTTTCCTTGGTGGAGATACTGGAGTAGTTTGCCATCTCCTTCATACACATGTGCACACATGTGTGCACAAACACACAAAAAGAAAAAGAACTACCTAGAGCATTGAGAAGTTAAATGATTTACCCAGGGTCACATAGCTGGTATGTGCCACAGGCAGGTTGGGTTCTGTTTTATTATTCGGAATTTAGCCCATAAAAAAAGGAATTATATCTGACTTATTAAAAAGTAACCAGTAATGATAACGACTCCTATTTATATGCTACTTTGGATTTTTGCAAGTCTTTTCCTCCTGATAACCCTGTGAGTATGTGCTCTAAGTACTATTTCAATTTTAAAGATGAGTACACTAAAGCATGGAGTAATAAAGGGACTTGGCAGCATTCACATGGCTAGTAAGTATCTGAACTAGAATATGGTGCCACTTTTGTCCTGATTGGAATCAGAGGGCTCACTTTTCCCACCACAACATTGCTTCTATCTTCTTCAATGACTTCTCTGAATCATCCAGTACAAATGATTTCTTCAACCTCAGAACTCTTATAGCGTTTTGTTTGTGCCTCAAAGGTACCTAGAATCATCTATTCACAGCATTTTAGACTTGGAAGGAATTTCATAAGTCATCTTGTCCATTCCTTTACCTAGATAACATATGCCATCTGTAACATCCCTGAGAGCTGATCATTCAGACCTCCAGTAATTATTGGTTCCTAGGATAATAGTTAGAACTGGAAGGGATCTTAGCTAATTAATTCAGTCCTCTCATTTTGTGAGTAAGGAAATTGGCGCACAGAACAGTTTAGTAAATTATTTGGAGTCATAGAGTCTGAGGTAAAATTTGAACTCAGGTCTTCTCATCTCCAATTTTAGTGTTCTATCTGGTGCAACTCATACCCCATCAAGTACTCCATTCTAGTAGTTAGATTTTATTCAATATAAAAAGCATTTATTAAGTACCTAATATATACAAGATACTATGGTATGTGCTGGAGATGTAAGCACAAAATTAAAAATGATCCTTCACCTTAAAGATCCTTCTTTTTAGTGGGGGAATAGAAACTAATGCACAAAAAAGTAAATACAAGAAAATTTGAGCAAGAAGAAAGTCACGATTATTAGAATCCCTGGTTTTATTTAAAGTCTAGCACAGGAGATTTCACCTCCTGTGGGGAACCATTTCTGATTTTTTTAAAAGATGGAAATGAGGAAGAAATGCATTCTGGAGACAGGGGACAGACCACAGGGGTTGAGAGATGAAAATACTGAGTTTGAGAACTAGCAATTGCTATCGGACTGTTGGTAGGAACTCAGAGCACATGAAAGGGAACAATGTAAACTAGCTTTGTAAAGGTTGGTAGGTGATAGCCAGGCAAAGGGCTAGAAGTACCAAACTGATCAATTGGTATTTTTATCCTAGAGGCACCAGGAACAAGCCACTGAAGGTTCTGGAACAGAGTAGTAACATAGGTAGATGAACTTTAGGAAGACCAGTTGGCAGATATATGGAGAATTAATTTGGGAGGAAAGACCAATTAAGATAGACCTCCAAGAAGAAGGGAGACTAGTTGGAAGGCTATTGTAGCACCCCAGGAAAGAGGTAATGAAGGTCCAAACTGAGATAGTGACCATGTGAGAGGAGAAGAAGGACAGAAAAAAAGACAAATATGAAAGATATGGAGATATAATTATCAGGATTTGAAAAATGTTTAAATGTGGGATCAAGGGAGAATAGAGTTGAGAATGACTTAACTAGGTGGTGGGTAGATGGAGCCCTACACCTGTAGTCAGGAAGGCCTCATTGAACAGAATTCCCTTTGAGGGAATTTTTATTTGTTATTATTTATTAAATTATATAAATTGCATAATTTATATTATATTATACTAATTTATATAATTACATGAATTATTAATTTATTGAATTACTTATTATAAAGGAAACTGAGGCTCAGAGAACTTAAATGAATTAGCCACAGTCAATCTCCTAGCTAGTGAGTGGTAAAAACACACCTTAAACTCAGATCTGCTCATTCTAAATAAGTTCTATTTCTAATTATAGTTTTTTTTTGGCATGACTCCCTTCAAGAGCTTAAACTCCATAAAATCAGTCAATGTCTTGATTGTTGTTTTTTTTTCTCTCTCTCAGTGCCTAGTACATTGTCTTGTAGGTAATATGTATAGAATATTTGTGGGAATTCAGTTACACAATTGAACCATGTGAATTTTCTTGATTTTTAGCAAGCTACTAAGTAAAGGAAGCTCATTCTTTATGAAAGTACTTTTTTCTTTACCTGAAACCTGACTGTATTTTTGTTTGGCCAGATGTTAGTTAATTGAAACTAATTACATTTGCAGAGCAGAGCCAACATCTGGAATCAGTCAGGCTGAAATGTAAAGCAAAACTGAGGATAGTGTTGTCCCTGTCTCCCTCCAGCTGCTGCTGTTGAGAGAGAGAGAGATTAGTGGTATAAGCACTTTCAAGTCACAGAATCCAATTCATTTCACTTAAAAATTGTTTTGCAAATATCCAATAATCCTTTCTGGTCTTGGATGATCAGAATAACCACTTTCAAATGGAAGAAAATATAGGAAACATACTAATAGATAACAGCTAGGAAAATATTGGTTATGTATTAATACTTATGATATGTTTCACTTAGTAAAATGATGCACTCACTCTAACAACAGTTTGCTCTCAAAAACCTTGATGCCTGAAACAAGGTTTCATCCTGATTAAAGCCACATCCAACAAAGCTAACAGCATACTTTGCATTATATAGCTAAGAATTCAGGAAAGCCAAATTCTTTACATTTCTACTAATGGGAGAATTTGAGAAAATTTACTATTGAAATTTCCCTCATTTCAAATTGAGGAACATTTTCATTAACTTCCAAAAGTCTTAATAATGATGTTTTTTTTAAATGACTGCTTTAGTTACTTTCCTAACCCATTAAGTACTGATATGATGCATTGTTTATTTCCTTGTAGGTTCATTCCTTAGTCAAAGATACTCATCAAAAGATGCAGATCTGATTTCTGCCAACTCAGCCAAAATGCCCTGATAAATGATGCAACAATAGATGGAGGAGAAGTCAGTCTAGTACCACTAAGTACTCTAGGGTAACCTTTGGGAGAATATGATGCTGTGGAATAGTATATATTTCTGTAACTCTTTGAGTTCCCCAAGGTACTTTTTATACACGATCTATTTGACCTTTGCCAGGATCCCATGGAATTCTTTGAAGATGTCAGTAGGAAGCTTAGAGGAAATCCCATTCAACGAGGGGCAAAATTTCTGGTCAAGTATTATTTTTCCAATTTTCAAGATGAGAAAACTGAAATTCAGAGATGTTTGACTTGTATGTGACCAGTTAGTTGGTAAATGTCAGAGCCAGGATTCAAATTAAAGTCTTATGACTCCAAGCTCTTTCCTGTACACCTTGCTACCTCTCTTGAGATTAAGAAGATGCCATGCCTCTGATCAATTAAATGTCCTTAGCAGGGTCATTTTTTGTGTTTGTCATGGACTCCTTTGGCAATCTGGTGGTATCTAGGCACCCCTTCTCAGAATAATGCTTTTAAGTACATAAAATACAGTATGTAGCATTACAAAGAAAGCTGAAGGTTAATGAAAATAAATATGTAATATTTTTCCCATCCAAATTTGCAGATTCCCTAAAATCTATCTCCAGACCCTTAGGGGATTAAGACCCTGTCGTCCATGGGGAGGTGATTGTATTTGCTTTATTCTATGGCTGAGATGAGGAACTTACACACACACATGCACAAACATACATAAACACACACACACACACTTCTACAAGTGTTAGGGTTGGACTCTATTTAACTTCCCCACTTGGGAAGCAAAGACACTTCTCCATTGTTTTCTCCCTCCCTTTAAATGGAGGTAGTATTATGTAGTGGTAGTGAAGTGAAATGATTTTTCTACTGAGGCTGCTCTCAGTCTCTGTTTCTGTCTTGGTAGATGAGTAGAAGTTCAGAGATCATATTATTAGGTGTGCAGTGGGTTCTCTAACAATAGTTCTTCATTTTTTCTCACAGAATGTGGAGCATCATCTGAGTGCATTTGCTAGAATAGTCAGGCCAGTGGTGGTTTCCTGGGAAGGGAGAGGGAATACCGGAACCAAGAGACATTTAGGTGGTGGAAGGGACATGAGTAAAGGTTGGAAGGCATCTAATTAATTAAGATGTTGAAAAATCGGACCATACAAGAGGGACTTTAGATAGGTTTATTGCTTTAAAATATATCATAGGATAGGTTGGCTTCAAGATAGGCCTCAAGGTTTAGCATGGAGTCCTTCCATTTGTATTTGATGAGGGATTCATGGCGAGCACTGGCTTCTTTGGGGACATGGTTCTTCCTCCTCTTCATAGATAGCTTTGATTATAAGGTGAGAATGCCGGAGACCTGGAAAGGCGTTATAATTGAGTCCAAAATCCTCGAGAGTTTCTCATATATTTATTTTTTAACAAAATGACCCAACAAGATTATGATCACTCATGCTGTTCTTTGCAGGGCAGAATCAACAGTGGTGAATCAAATACAAATATATCATCCTAGTGCGCAATGTAAACCAATGTCAGGACATCTGATCATGTTGCTGGGGTACCTTGAATATTCTATATAATTTTGTTTTTAAAAATATAAGTTTGTAGACAATAGACTACAGGGTCATAGATTCAGAGTTGGGATGGACCTCATATGTGTCCAGCTCCCTCATTTTATAAATAAGGAAAATGAGTCTCAAGGATGTTAAGTGACTTAACATCTCAAGGATGTAAAGTAAGTCTCAGAGGTTGGTTTTGAACTCAGGTTCTCTGATTCCACAGCCAGTCTTTATTCCACTCTACCATATTGGGGATGAGACCTATTAAAATGTAGACAGTGATGAAGCTCCTTGATGAATGAATGAAATTGAATTTATATTGCACTTTAAAGCTTGGGAAAGTCTTTCTATACTTTGTCTCATTTCATCTTTAAAGCAATCTTTTGAGGAGATAGGCAGGGATTATCACCATCAGTGGAGAATGAGGTACACATAACTAAGATGAGTGTTCCAAGTTCATAAAGTGAGTCAGTACAAAGACAAGGACTGGAGCCTTGAACTTCTGACTCCGAATGCAACATGAGGATGTCACTTTCATGAATTACTGACTTGCACAATAAGTGCAGTCAATCTTTCATTTGCGTAGATACTTATCCATGAGACAACTGTCAAGTTAAGTCATTTGAGTCATGCCTAGGCAAATGGTTGTGACACACTGAAGATGATGGTGTACATGCTTTTGTGCTCTGGAAAGTGTAGAAACTGCCTTGGTGAATTTCCCAACCAACAGCAAATGATTGAGCAGCTATTTGTGTAATAACTCAGTAATGCTATTTACAGTTTAGAAAGAAGGATGTCCTGAGTGCTACTTGAGAAGCTTATGAATTACCTTATACATACTTTTTTGATGACAGCCTTCATTACAAGTTGGAGAAAAATAACAGGATGAACTCTAGATGGGATTAGACTTTAATGGTGACATGCCACAAACATTCATTTATTCTGGATGAAATAACTCAATATCCAGATAAAAGTTAGTTTTTATTCTGAAGGTAGTATGGTCGTAAGAGCACATGTTATCCTTAACTTCTCCTGATCATGAAAGAGAAGAGGGAATTTGGAAAGAGATCAGTCTTTATTTTCATGTGGCTACTTTCTTTCCCAGAAACTGAACGTGAGCTCTGTTTGTGGCTTTTCCTTTTGTATCTCTTAAAAGTAAGAATCATTTAAGTAAGCAAAGCTGTAGATGAGATGCTTTATGTTTTGAAAAGAAGTAATACCTGCCTGAATCATACTCCATTGCATTATTGTGTGAAAGAGCTATTTTCTCTTTCTGTACACTGTATTCAATATAATACTCAAATTATGGTAGTATAGAACATCTGATAATCATTCTTTTTTAGTCATAATGAACAAGAGATTGGAAACAGGTATAAATTGTGTTCACTACTTAGAAACCAGATTTTCCACTTGTACTGTATCCTTTAAATTTCAGATTTATGTAGTCTTCTTTCCCTAAGCCCTATACACAGAATTAGATGGCCAGATCAGTCTCTCTTGTTAACTCAAGTCTCCATCCACAGTTTTTCAGGGGCTCTCATTTTATAATTCCATCTTATGTAGGGATAGAGTTTATCTAATTAAAGTTAATTGTAAAACATATATATTTTGAAAGTCTTGTAAGCTTGTAAAGCTGATCAAGGAGGCTTTCATCTTAAAATGGAAGAGAGAAAAAGATCATCCATGCAATTTCTATTAAGCTAGATAATGTAGAAGGTAAAAGGTGTTACATGCATAAGAATACCAGTAAAGAGGATCAGTAATTTGCAGGAGTCTGTCCTTGAGAAACTGCCAGGAACAAAATTCATTTCCTCAAATATCTATGCACAAATGCATAAAGAATAGAAGTAGATAATGTGAACTAGCGATCCTAAAACAAAAAGGCAAATTTGACCTCATAGATATCTCTGAGGCTTGGTGAGAAGAGACATAAATAGAATGTGGATCTAGAAGGTATATGTGTCTTATTCAAAAGGGACATCATAGATAAGGGAAAAGTGGCCTTGTATATTAAGAATATATATTCCACCAAAATATTTTAGCAGCACTTTTTGTGATATCAAAAAGCTGGAATGAGATGCCCATTGATTAGCAAATGGTTAAACACATTTTGTCCATTGTATTGGTAGCTGTGATTGCTGAGCTACTATTAAAAAAGATTTATTTCAGAAAAATCATGGAGAATGGAAAAGGTGACCCAAGACCAGAGAAGAGAAAAATGTTATTTCATTTTTTTCAAGAGATGAAGATAGAACATTCAGACTATAGAGAAGTGAGGTTGTATTCTATTCCCAGAAAAATTTTAAAATATTAAAAAAATATTATGTTTGAGCATAGAGAAAAAGAATTAGTTGGCATGAAAAAGCAGCATGATGTCATCAAGAACTGGCCAGGTTTAAATACATATCAAAATTATATTTGTTGGATAGATTTATGACCCAATATACCTGGATTTGACAAAGTCTTTCATTAAAATCATGGCATGATAGCATCTAAAACGATCTTTGCAGTTTAAATTGAGTCTAATAAAATAAGATAAAACATAGAGATAAAATTTAAAGTTCCCTACTTAGGCTCAAAGGATAATTTTTCACAAGTGTGAGATGGTCAGACAACCATTTGTGTGAAAAAGATATGATGGGGGTGGCCAGGTGGAGCAGTAAGTAAGAGTGCCGGTCCCAGAGTTGGGAGACCCAGGATCAGTTCTGGCCTCAGATACTTAGCACCCACACAAAATAACTGGCTATGTAACCTTGATCAAGTTACTTAAACCCAATTGCTTTAAAAAAAGAAAAGGATGTGATTAATACTATAAGGATGATGATGATGATGATGATGATGAAGATGATGATGATAACATTTACATAGCACCTACTGTATGCCAGGCACTGTGCTAAGCACTTTACAAATATTGTCTTATTTGATCCTCACAACAACCCTGAGAGGTGGGTAATACTGTCATCCCCATTTTACAGATGAATAAACTGAGGCAGAAGTTAAATGAGCTCGCTGGCGTAACACAGCTAGTAAATGTCTGAGGCTAGATTTGATGTCAATTCTTTCTGACTCCAAGCCCAGGACTGTATTCATTGTACCACCTAGATGTAATAATTTAGTGGCCTGCAAACAGTGCAAGTCAGGATGTAATCTACCCTGATCACATCAAATCACATCTGGCATATTGCAGTCAGTTTTTGGTTCCACAGTTGAAGAAGGACAGATGAATAGAGTGAATGTGGAAGAAGGAAATCATAAGCACAGTGAAGGAACTGAAGGGTATGCCGCACCAAGATGGATGGAAGTACCTCAGAATGACTTGAATTCTCTGCAGTCTTGCCCCAGATGAAGAGCAACATGTGGAAGGAGCAAAGAGTCAAATTTAGGTTTAATATTAGTATAAACTTCTCACCCTTAGCATTGGCCCAAAGGGAGATAGGTTACCTTGGGAAATAGGAAGTACCTCCTCACTACAGGTTTTAAAACTGAGGCAGAATGACCACTTGTTGAGTATGTTGGGAAAAAAACAAGACATTTTTAGGTGTATATTGTACTAGATATACTTCAAGAACTATGAGATACTATGAACAATTTGCGTTGTTCATAGTCTTTATTTCTATGATTCATCATCCTTTCTACCCTAGTGGAGATTTTATAGAAAACAACTTTTCCTCTCCTTTCTCTCCCCACTCTCTTACATCAAAGGTGCATCATCAAAGAGTTTTGAGATTTCTTTTAATTTACCAGTGCATTTAATTAAGAAATGATATCCAGTACTTATATGCATAAGCCACTGTACTAGGCATTTGGGAAGGGACTCCTAGCCTCTAGACTCTATCCTGTATCTCTTCACAATGCTCTTGGCATCCTTGAATACTTCTAGTGACTTTTTGTTCTTTGTTCTTTGTAGACTTCTTTTACCTATTAGTGAGATTCTGATCTGTCACCTGTTTTCTGTTACCAATTCAGGTGTGGCTCCCAGGTGTATTCTACCTGTTTCAGTTGCCCCAATCAGCAAGTGAAGATTTTTCACCCTTATGTACAGTTTCAATGTCTCAAATTTTCAGTTGTTTTCAATCAGCATTCTGAATTCTTTTTCCTACATGCATGTACAGCTAGAGGGCAATGAGCTGCAGTAACCCCACTGAGCTCTCTAGTGCAACTGTGAGATTGTTTACCATCAACAGGAAGTCTTTCCCAACCCCTCTTAATTCTAGGTCAGTCTGGCACTGGGATTTTTAGTGTCAGTGAAGGGGAGAGAAAATGGAGAAATCACTGTGAGGTAAAAGAACAAAAGAATCAATAAAACTTGTAGGAGGGGAAGGCAGAAATTATGTGCAAAGGAAAACAAATTAATCAGAAATGAAACCCTGAAGTTAAAAAAGACTGGAAAGAGTCAGCACCCCATACTACTATATGGGTTTTGCCACCTGGGAGTATATCTATTTATTTACCATAGTAATGCTTAATATGGTGCCTTCTATATTTTAATTATTTCCTACTCATCTATCAAATATGTAGCTTGTTTATAGATTTTATTGACTTGTCTCCCACATTAGATTGTGAGTCCCTTGAGGGTAGGGATTGTCTTTGTGTCTTTTTATATCCCTAGCTCTTAGCACAGTGCCTGGTACATAGGTGCATAATAACATATTTTTTGACCGACACCTTTTTCAACAATTAGCTGTATCCTTTTAACTTCTCCCAGTACAATGTGAATTTCTTGAGTGTAGGTACTATTTTTTTGTCTTTGTATTCTTAGAACCTAACATGCATTACATCTAGTAGGTACCTGCTAAATGCTTCTCAGAAATCATTCTGTGTGATATTGCATAGAATAATACTGTAATTCCTGCTACAGTGGGAGGCAAGACATGGATACTTTAACTCCCTCTTGTTTGGGAGTGAATACTTATAGTCCACAATATTGCCTTTCCAAGCTGTTGCAATGTAGTTTTTCCTTCCTCCTGGTAGTGTCTACAATGAGTTGTCTAGGAAACTTATCAAGAGTTACGAAATCATCCTAAGTAATTAGGTTACACACACACACATGTTTATATATTTATATAGACACACACATATATACATATACACACCTCCAGAACAATTCTTGGGTATTCCCTTTTCCCTAAAGAAATATGTAAACTAATTCTAATCACAGCTTTGGTTTATATATGGACACTGTGTCCATATTTCTTTGCCAGTGGCAGGCTGACCTACAATGCCACAAATAGCCAGTCTCCAACAAGTTTTCCAACTTAGTGTCAAGAATGATTAGTGAGGAAGAATAGAAACTCTCATTTTCCTGCTGATGTTAGTAAGTGTGCAGAGGAGAATGTGACAGAAGTTTGAGAAAGCAGCTGCCATAAAGCCTGGAGGGCTTCCCCCAACCCCCTCACCCCATCTCCTGCTGAAGTACAATCAAGTCCTCTAGTTGGAAAGAAATTCTTTTTATATTTTCTTTTACTTATCTATTTTCTGTATTCTTTCCTAACTCCTTGATTTGACTGACTTTGTGCTATTAAAGGGGACCTAATCCATTTGATAAATGCTTTTCTGGTTGTTTCTGAGAGAGGAGTGCCTGCAACCTGGAACTTTTTTTTCATTTTTCGACTTTGAATGGAAAGCTACTCACCATTTCTGTCCTGTACTTTTTGTGTCTAATCTTCATACATTGCATGTTGGTATAACTTAATGCCATTACTAGTGTACCTTACTTTATGGAACAGATGGTTTCTTCCATGTCTTAATATAAAGCAGATTTATGGACAACATATTTTTTCATTGGTTTACATTTTATAATTGTACATTATCAATTTGCACAGCAATAAAAATTTGACTAGAAGATGGAGCAAAATCAACCCAAAAGATGAACATTAATCTTGAAAAAATCATTTATTATAACAAAATTTACCTTATAGAACAACAATAATTTTCCAAATATACCCATAAAGCAAATACAATATTGAAATTGAAAATATCATAGCAGAAAACTTCATTTGCTTGTGACTCCCCTCCATGCACTGCATCTCATTATAGGAACCACCCAGACAATTTATCACATGACAGTTGTGGCACAGAGTATCAAGAACAAGGGGACTGCAAGCCAGCAGCTAAGTGGAAAGAGTTAATTAGGGATAAAGTGGTTTCTGTGATGCTTTCCCTCAAAACTACAACTTGACTAGGCACAGTCTGTGACTCATTCCTTCCACAACAATGAACAATCATGGCACCCAGACACTCTACAAGAGCCATTCTTTTGCTCATTCAGAATCCATCCCAATAATGAGAATTGACATAATGGATCATACTCATGGTACATCCTACCTAGCTAGTAATCTGTTTCTGAAAATGGAAGTAGGTGGTGGTGTTTCCCCTATAGAGAAACTTATCATTTACTTAACTGCGCACCTAAATAAACTTCATTTCTTTTAAGCATTCCGTATTCAGGCTAGATTCTATCACAAGATGAAAATGAGTAAACTCCAAATATCCAACACAAATAGGTAATAGTCCACTTATAACAGGCAATGGCTCTCTACTTATATTTTACACAGTGTTTTGGAGGAAGTAAACCTTTTTATTTTATTATTTTATTATTAGTTTATTATCCTTGAGATGAGGGGAATCATTGCCTATCTTGGGATTTCCCCTCCTCATCTCATTCATATAGTAGATTCCGGAGAGTGGGAAAGTCATAAAAAGAACAATGACTAGGTACACTACAAATTTATGCTTTACATTCTTAACTAGGCTTTCTTTGGTGAATGGCAATCTTTATTCTATCTTGAATGACCCCCATCAAATTCTCTGATGTTGTTTTCCCAAAGATTCTTCTTCCCTTTCCAATCTTTTATGCCACTTCCTCCCACAGACTCTTTTTTAGCTGAAGACCTTGACTCCCATTTCATTGAAAAAAGTAGAGCCTATCCATTATAAGTTCCCTGTTTTCTCTTTCTCCATTCCTTAAAATCTCTCACCATCATTTCCTATTCTCTTCTCTATTGTTATAGTGGTATTGAGAAAGTGTCTTGATGACCAAGGTAACCCCTTTACTTGAGTTCTTGATCTTATATCCCCTTCCTTTTCCTTCAGGTGGGTACCCTTCCCTCTTCTCTACCAATTTATTCTTCCTTTCATGTTCAGCGGCATGTTTCCATTGGTTTTTCTCTACTACTTCAAACATGCCCAGGTTTCTATTATACTTAAAAATCCTTCACCTTCCTTTCAAGCTGTTGCCCTATGTCTTCTCCTTTTCACACAGACTTAAAAAAGAATCATTCATACTCAGTCTCCCTTTCCTCATCACTCACTCTCATCAATTGCTTGCAAATTGACTTCTACCACTCAACCTGAACCTCCTCTAAAGTTTCATTATAGAACCAACTTTCTTCTTTGTTTACAGCTTCTCCTATTAGAATATAAGCTACTGGAGGGAAGGACCTGCTTCATTTTGGTATTTGCATACCCAACACTTCACACATTCCCCGGTACATAATAAGTGTTTAATAAATTCTTGTTGATTGGTTTGTGATCTCATTATCTCACAAAGCTCCCATTATCATCTCCATACAGACCTCTAAAACTCCAGTACTGTATTACCTAAATTCTCATTCCCATGGCATGCCCACATCAAAGAAGGCACCATGAGCAAAGTGGGATCCAGAGATATTTCCATCACAAATATTTATACTACTTGTGCCCAAACTCCGGGGAAGATTTCTGAACATGTATTACATTGATTAGCTACAGTTGACCTCAGTATCATGATATCATTGGTCCTCTTCAAAAATGAATGACAAACAACCATACTAACTGCCTACTAATAGTTTACTCCTCAAGACATACTCAATAATCCAGTGATGCTGGACTTGTTGTTCCTGTTGCATATGTCTATGGTTTTTCATTGACTGTCCCCCATGTTTGGAATTTTTTCCTTCCTTACCTGCTCCTCTGGCTTCTTAAAAAATTCAGATCTCATCTTCTGTAGAAGACCTTTCTCAATTGTCCTTACTGTTTATGCCTTCTGCTCTGAACTAAGTGGCTCAATGGATAGAATGCTGGGTCTGGAGTCAGGAAGAACTGAGTTCAAATCCAGTTTCAGATACTTACTAGCTATGTGACCCTAGGCAAGTGACTTAATCTCTGTTTGTCTCAGTTTCTTCATCTTTAAAAGGAAGACAATAGTAGCGCATACTTCACAGGGTTGTTCTGAGGGTGAAATGAGATACTACTTGTAAACTACTAAGCACATTTCCTGGCACAGAGTTGGTACTTAACTTGGTCTTCCATCCTTCCCTATTTCCTCCCATCTTTCCCTTATTTCCCTTTCCTTTTCCCATTTACCTTCTCTTTCCCTTCCTTTTTTCTTCCCTTTTCTCTTTCTTCCTTTTTTCTTCCTCTTTCCTTTCCCCTTTCCTTTCCCTTTTCTCTTTGCTTTTATCTTTCCCTTCCTCTTTATATTTCCTTCTCCTTTTCCTTTCCTTCTCCATTCCCTTTCTCTTCCTTCATATCTTGCATGTACATTTTTAACATTTTGTTTCTCCCATTCTATTGTGAGGTCCTTGAGTCCAAGAACCATACTTTTTACCTGTCTTTATAATCTCATAACTTGATGCAGTATCAGGTTCATACTAAGTGCTGATTGAATTCTTACTGATTAGCATTACCACTTTGATGTCCTGTAGATATATCAAAACAGCATTTGTATTTCTTCCCATTTCTTCTTCAAAATTCCCTTTTTCTGTTTCTAATACTGTTATTCTTCCAATAACCCAGGTTGACAAATTCAGAGTAATAGATAAATCCTTGCTTTTTCTTGATTTTTACTCCCTCACCCCGCCCCAGTAAGTAAGTAAGTCTTATCAGTTCTCCTTCTGCAATATACTTTTTCTCTCTTCACACTGGAATCACTACCATAATATGGTCTTTCATCACCTTTTACCCAGACCTTTGTAACAACCTTTAATTGATTCTTCTGCATTAACATTTTCATTTCTAATTAATTTTACTCCTAGACTGAAAATTATTATTTTTTAAATGTAGGTTTGATTTTTTGGGGGGAAGGAGGATATACCCTTTGAGATTCGTAAGGTGCCTGTGTAACAAGAGTACCCTTGGTTTAGACATGATCTCTCCTCCTGCCTGTTCCCTTATTCTTGCTTCTTTTCTGGAATCCTTAAATTTTGGGGATATCTTCTATGATGACATCTTTCATTCTGGAAAAATGCAGCCTTATGGAGTGCTCAGCCAGGCTTTGCTAGACAATCTATTGGCCCCTGTGACATAAGAAGTGCAGAACCAAGCAGATGTTTATAAGTAAGACCCTACCCCTCCCTACAAAACCCTTGGTTAGGCTATGGTGGACTTAACTGAGCAGCTCTGATGTGTGAGAGAATCAGTGTCCCCATGTGTGTCCCTTTGGTCTTATCTGAGAATCCCACATTCAGAGGAAAGGCTCTCAAAGGGAAACCAGTCATTTTTCCTCCTTTTCCTGAGGTTTGAAGATCATTGCATCTGTGTGAGATCTGTTGCCTACTTTTTCACAAGAGATTGAGACATAGATATATCCTTTGTCTGGAATTTCTTTTACTTGTCCCACCTTGTCCATATCCTTGGGTTTTTCAAGTCTTTAATTTTATTAATTAATGTGTATTTGTAATAAAGGCCCATTGATTTTAGGTCCTCTGTGTATTTGGCCTTCTGTGTAAAAGCCTTTAAATCCCAAAGCAACCACAAAGGACTGGGACTCGAAAATCTTCAACATGTCACTGTTGCCTCTAAAATAAAATACATATCCCTTAGCCAGGCATTCAGAGCCCTCCATAATCTGTCTTCCATCTACCTTGCCAAGCACTTCAATTTACTTTATTTACTCCCTCCCTCCTACATTCCAGCCAAACTGGCTCACTAGCTTGCCTGCCAACACTATATTCCATCTCCTTTCTCCATATCTCTGCAGAAGCTTCACCGCCATCCTTTGAATGATCATTCTTCTTATGTACATGTCTTAAAATTCATCATTTTCTTCAATACTCAGCTCAGGCATCACCTATACATATATACACACACACACACACACACATACATACATACATACACACACATATCCTTTTCTGGTTTCTCAAGTTCAAAGGTCCTTAATGTAGGGTTTGTAAACACTAATAAAAAAGAATATATGATAACTGCATTTCAATAGAATTGTTTTTATTTGTAACCCTATGTATTCTATTTCATTCATTTGAAACATTATTCTGGGACTGGGGTCTATGGTGCTAAAAAAAAAAAAGGTTAAGAATCCCTACTTGTCATTTGGATTGTCTTCATCCAATTTTTCTATTCATGTCTCTGTGTTGTGTATTTCATAGGTAGAATGTAGGCTTCTTTATGACCATGGCTAGCACAGTTCCCTGCACATAGTCAGTGCTTAATAAATATTTGTTGAGTTACTTGAAGATTGAATTATAGATACTCCTGCTTATCATTGAAGCTCCAAATGTCCAGTGGTGCTTTTTTCTTCCCTTCAGTATGTCACATTCTTCCACATTCCACATTCCATAGTCTGGTTTTGATTCCCTTCTGCCTGCTCAGCTCTTTTTTTCTTCTTTACTTTTTGCTCTTTAGCACATTTCCTCCCTCCTCCTTTTAAAGAACACTCCATTCTCTCTGACAAAATAGGAAAGTAGAAAGTTGGTCCTTTTCACCCTCTCCTCTAGTAGGGAGGCCAACTTATATTTTGTACACATCTTGTAGTTACTCAGAATTGGCAGAAACACAAACAGCACAATCTCTTTAGGTCACTAAAATATCCTCCTTGTCCTTTGTATTTGCTAACAGAAAAATCCTCAGTTCTCTTTCATTCTTGCTGCTAACTACTGTGGCAAACTGCCTGCCTTGGGACTGCCCCAGAGGCAATTTCTCTTAAGGTGATCTTAAGTGAGACTTTTTAAAAATAGCTTGCTTTCTCAGCTTTTTTTTACCCTATTTAGTTGGCATTATTTACCCAGATGTATCTGATCTGCAATGAGCAGATTCCTTGGAATGGGAGGCAAATAATGATGAATTTCTTTAGCTAACAGATTAGCATAGTGAATGAAAAAAAATTGGGCTTGGAGAAAAGATGGTTATTTTGGTCTAGAGTGACTCCAACTGTATTTACACTATTTTGTTGTGCAGGACTAACAAGATCCTTCACAGAATGTCTGTGAATGTCCTCTGGAGCAAAGGACTGTTTGGACAGCCCCAACTTCTTATGAGCTCTGTGCAAAGTGGGGTTTGAAGCTGTTTCAGGACTGGGGGTGCTTTTTAATGATTCCTGGCTTCATTACTCCTCTATGGCTGAGTGTGTTGCTCAGATTTGATGGAGATTTAAGTATTTTAAAAGAGAGTTTAAACACTGGCCTCTGTCATAATGTGAAGTCCAAAGCATTAAGGAAAAATATTTCACCTTGCTGAAAGATGAGAAAATGAAAGATGATTATCGACAGAATTAGAAAGAAGCTTTTCTTAATCTAAATGACTCATTTTTTTTCCAGTGAAATGTTTGGATTGCATTTTCTGTATTGCTCAGGGAATTGAGTCCGACTTGGGGGATATATTCATATTTTGAAATGTAGCCCATTTCACCTTTCACAAGATAAATGTGGAAAAAAAAATTTCAATATCACCATATCACCCATCTATGACTAGCATCTCCATAGATAGAAAAGGGTAGAGAAAATGAAAAAAAAATGTATAAATAAGCAAGACTAATGACTTACTGAGTATTACTTGGATGAACTGAAAGTCTCTGAAAAGCTTCTATTGAATTGGAAGATCAGCAAATCTGGTGTTTAGGTCTTGTTGTCAATATAAAGAGAGATAGAAAGGATGTAATACTGATGCCCTAATTAGAGAGGCATGTTATTAGGTAACATAGTGAAAAGATGGAACTGTATAAGGTTAGATAGCAGGCTTTAGTACACCTATAATATAAGCCTCACTGCTTTTGGACCTAGTCTTCAACTTGAAAATGCTGGCACCAGACAATTTTACATTTTTTTTTCCATTCCCTGCCAAAGGCATTATGTCTAACATTTCCAGCTTTATTTTCCAGATGGTTCCAAATAGGAAATACTCTAGTAAAATAGCTGTATATTTCCTCAATGCATGTTAACATAAGATAGTCAGAGGCAGGTAGGAGGTATATGAGATGGACTTCTGGACCTAAATTCAGGAAGACTTAAATTCAAAACCAGCCTCAAATACTTAGTAGATGTGTGACCTTGGGCAAGTCATGAAACCTCTATTGTTTCAATGTCCACACCTGTAAAATGCATATAATAATAGTACCTACCCTCCAGGGTTCTTCTGAGGATCAGATGAGATAATATTTGTAAAGTACTTAGCACATTGCCAGACTATAGTAGATCCTTTATAAATGCTATTATTGTTATTATTATTATTTAGCTGTTTGTTTTATGATTATCCTTTAATTTATTAAGGTGATTAGTTGAGACCATTTACTTCTTAGATTAACCAAACAATTCTCAAGCATTATGAAGTTCAGGAAATTTTCTCTGCAGAGTCATTACAATAATTTTGATTACCAAGGCTAGTAACCCTAGTCATAGTCTCAAATCAGCTTTGTAATTTGTAATGCAAGAATAATATAAGATATTGTAATAGTAATGGAATATAAAGATCCCCCTGTATTGGTTTGTTTTTTGGATTGATTGTGTTAAAACCCAGAGCTTGTGAATCCCACTTGTGGGATGGACTTGTTGACATGAAAAGAGGGGGCTGAATTGGGAGGAGCTGGTGATGTGAATTTAGAGAGGCACCAGCAGAGAAAGAGGCAGAAGAATATTTTGGAAGCAGCATCATGGAGGCAGAGAGGTGGAGAGGATTGCTGAGAGCCAGTTTGAACTGCCCAGGAATTTTGAGATCTGCCACCCAGAGCTGCCAAGGACTGAGGAGACATGGCTGTTATGCTGGTACTTTGTTTTGATGTTGTTTTGCCAGATTTGTCCACTGGTGAAGGGCAGCACTGTTGTTGCAGAGGGCCTAAAACCTTGCTGTTGGTTCAAGGGTCCTGAGACTGTTCTGCAGACAGAGAGTGAATTGTGCCCACTGGTGAAGGACAGTGATGTTGTTGCAGAGTTCCTGGAACCTTGCTGTTGATTCAGAAGCCCTGAAGAAGGATTTTCTTGTTGTATGTTTACAGAAATCCTGGAAGAGGGTTTTGCTAATGTTTTCAGGGGTCCTAGGACTGTTCTGCAGAGAGAGAATGAATTAATGAGGACACTGGCAATGTATCTTGTGGCCTTGCTAAGCTTTGTCTCCCCAGGAACAAAGATGGCTGAGAACTTGCCTTGGGTCAAGATGAAGAAAAGACCTCTCTTTGGGTATTAAATGCTGTGCATAAGCTTGTTGTAACTCTGGGGTAGATGGCCCATTCAGTTGTGATCCAAGGGTGGGAAACTTTTGACTTTTTTTGTACTCTGTGACTGACCCAATGAATGTGCTTTGCTTATGATTGGAAACTAATCTCCATTTGAGAAGAGGGGCTTTGTGATTGACTAAATGAATATAATGTTCAGGGGTGGAGTAGTACTTGGAAATTATTGAATTACACTTGGTGAATGCTGTATTTTGAATAATGCTATATTTTGATTTTCTCTGTTCTTAATTTGTCACTGAATAAAATGGAGTGCAGCTATGTTGTTATTTTGAACCTTGGGAAGTTGCCTTTGCTTGGCATTACAGATGTCAATGAGACAAACTCATCTGTGAGATGGAGAATTTGGAAAATCCTGGGGTTGGGAGAAACCATTGGGTACCCTAAGGCTGCTGATAGTGAAACTATTCATTTTGGGAGAGGACAGATTAGAGCCAGGTCAAGAAAGGGAGAACCTTGAGTATAGCCATGGGAGAGAGGAGCAAAATGGATATCTGGTAGCTTCTTAATTTAGCTAATTATGTTTACTAAACTCAGTTGTTCCTAAGCTGATAAAGAAGTGAAAATGATGCCACCAATAGGTATATACTTCAAACAGATCAAAGGGAAAGGGCTTAAATAGGTATAGCAGCTCATTTGTGGGGAGTATAAACCTATTAACTAAGAGAGCTAACACCTGTAGGGGAATGGTTAAACAAATGGTGGAATATTATTTTACTATAAGAAATGATGAAATGAACAGTTAAAGGAAACTAGAAGGAAAGGCAACTATATGGACTGATAAAGAGTGAAGTGATCAGAGCCAGCAGGAAAATGACAGGATGGCATCATAAAGTAAAACAACTTTGAAAGACTTTAAAACTTTGTTCAATGCAATGAATGGTTAGGGGAATGGTTAAACAAATGGAATATTATTGTACTATAAGAAATAATGAAATGAACAGTTAAAGGAAACTAGAAGGAAAGGAAACTATATGGACTGATATAGAGTGAAGTGATCAGAGTCAGCAGGAAAATGACATGATAGCATTATAAATAAAAAGAACTTTGAAAGAGTTTAGAACTTTGTTCAATGCAATGACAAACCACAATTCCAGAAGACTGAAGATGAAGCATGCTGATGTCCCCCTGTCAGAGAGAGAATTGGCATAAATGCAGAATAAGTTATACATTTTCTGGACTTGATCATTGTGCGAATTTGTTTTATTTTACTTTGATTTTCTTATTTTAGTCTTTTGATTATTTAGTTGTGGGGGTGAAATACAATGGTGAGGAAAAAATGCTTTTTAATTAAAAAAAAATAATATAGGGACATGGAGATAAAATGGAGTAGTAGGAAGTATAGCTGAGCTCCCAACACAACTACTGCACAAAGATATAGAAATCACAACTGACTGAATCCTAATCAGAAAATCCAAGAGAAAAATCAAAGTGAATTGTATTTCTAACCTAGGGCATCATGTAGAGAGAAACAGAGAGGTCTGTAGACCTTGGGGACAGAATTTAGCTAGGAGGATGCTACATAGAGCGTTCTGTATGTAGGAACTAAAAGAGGACCTAGGCTCTGCAACAGGAGGAGAGGGGGCCCTCACTCCAGATAAAGAGGACACACTCCACTCTTGTGTTAAATGCAGAAACAGGTGCCAATTGATAGCCTTGTCATTTAACACCTAGTGTTGGAGAACAGCTGCAGGCTGGACTGAGAAGTAGACCTACAGAAGGTGGAGTTGCAGGATAAGTTACAGTGGGAGTCTCTAAGCTCTATATACAGAAAGGAGCAAGTTCAGAAGCAAAGAGTACATGTATGGCTCACTCCAGGAGCAAAGTGGGGTCTCAGTTTCAGTTTTTAGTCCAGTATGAAGCCTCCAAAGAATAACCAGGGTAAGAATCCCAAACCAAAGGAGTGTCTGCTTTTCTTTTACTCTGAACTTGCAGAGTTGCTCAGCTGTTTTAGAGTGGCTGAATCTAGCAGCAGTGTACTAGAACTTCAGCCTGGGGATGACCCCAAAGGTGTGCTGCTGAGATCCAAACCTAGGTCAGGAGCTTGAAGAGCTCAGGCCAAGAGGCCAATGATCTGACTGTACTTTGGATGAGATCAATTTGAGAGCTCTAAAACTTGTAAGTTTCCACTCTAAGGTGTTCTGTGATCCTGGAATAACAATACTCAATACCTGAAGAAAAGAAGAATTACCCAAGGGGACATAAGCTCAGTCTAGCAGAAGTGTAGATAATGACTTGGAAGAAGGAATAAGTAAAACAAAACAAAGTAAAACAAAAGAAACAAACAAAAAGGATCCCATAAAGAGTGATGATGGTTGCAAAGCCATTTAAGACATAAATCCAGAAGAAGAAAATGATTCCAAAATTTTTAAAAGCAAAACCTCAATGAAAAATGTACCTTGTGTACAAATTTAACCAGAATTTCTAGAAAATATGAAGCAAGTGTTAAAAAATTAGGCAATATGATTTTAAAAATTAAAAGAGAGTACTAGAGAAAAAAACTGGGTAAAGAAATGAGATCCAGGGGTGTCCAGGTAGCACAGTGAGTAAGAGCACCAGCTCCAACATTAGGATGACCTGGGGATCAAATCCCAGGCTCAGACACTTAGCACCCACACAGAAACACCTGATCGTGGAACTTGAGCAAGTTACTTAACCCCACTTGCTTAGGGGTAGCTAGGTGGCTTAGCGAGTAAGAGCACTGGCTCCAGTGTTGGGATGACCTGGGGATCAAATCTGGGCTCAGATACTCAGCACCACACCCAGAAATAACTGGCCGTGTAACCTTGAGCAAGTTACTTAACCCCGATTGCTTAAAAAAAAAAAAAGAAATGAGATCCATGAATGAAAGCTTTGAAAAGAGAATTAACAGTTTAGAATAAATAAAACAAAACCTTACCAAAGAAACAAACTCCCTGAAAATTAGAATGAACCAATAGAAGCTAGTGATTTCAAGAGACAACACAAAATCAAATTCTGAAAAAAAAAAAGCAGTGCAGTGTATATTGAGCAAATTAGTTGATCTGAAAAACTAAACAAGGAGAGAAAATTTATATCATTGAGTTACCTGAAAGTCATGATCAAAAAAAGAAACATATTTCAAGAAATCATAAAAGAAACTGTCTACAGTTCTGGGCACTAGATGATAAAGATTGAAAGAGTCTAATAATTATCTCCTAAAAGAAACTCCAAATTCTACACTCCGTGAAATATTATAGCACAAGTACAGGATTTCCACAACACAGAATAAATATTATAAACATCCAGGAATAAAGAATTCAAGTATTGCGGATCCAGTCAAGATCACACAATATTTAGGGGTCACTACTGTAAAAAACTGGAGACCTTGCAAAACAATATTCCAAAAGATATAGGCTCACAATCAAGAATAACTTATCCATAAAATTGAGTATAATTTTATAGGGGAAAGGGGGGGTCTTTAATGAAACAAAATATTTCTAAGCATTACTCATAAAAAGGCCAGAATTATATATAAACATTGAAATAAAAGCATAGGAATCAGGAAAAACACAAAATAGTTACACATGACTAAGCAATTATAAGGGAATGAATAAGGGAAAATCGATAACCTTCTAATATGGTGAGAAGATACAGTTATCCCCTCAGAACTCTTATCATTTAAGGTCATAGAGGGAAGTGAATTAGACAGAGCATTTGGGAGTGGTTCTGTTATCTTTACATGATCTTAAAAGAAGAATGGAAATGAAGAGAAAGAGGAATGAATTGAGGGAAGGGAAAGGAGGGGAAAGATGGGGAAAATTATCTCCTAATAAGAATACAGAAATAGAAGTCTATACCAATAATGAGGAAAGACTGGGGGGGGCGGTGTGGGAGGCAGATGCCACCTGAGTCTGATTCTCATCTGAATTGTTCAGAGCATGGAAGAATACATGCATGCAATTAGGTATTGGAAAAACATTTCACTCAACAGTCAAACCTGAAGAGAGAGAGAAGAAGGGAAAAAGGGGGAAATAAGAGGGAGGGTTAATTAAAATAAAGATTTTCTTTTAAAGCAAAACAACCTCTAAGGAGAATGGATTTTTAAGAGGGACTTAACAAGAAATGGTAAGCATCTATTTTGAGGCTCTTCAAGAAGGAAAGAGAAGAGGGGCAGAGAAGAAAAGAGTTGCCCCAAACATAGAGCATGGTGCTGAGCTTGCTTCTCTCTTACTACCAATTTCTTTTTTTATAAAGAAAGGGTGGGAAAAAAAGAGAAGGAAAAGTATAAGAGAATAGGACAGAGGGAAATAATACAAATTAATAATAATACTTTTGTGAATGGGGCATGCTTACTTATAAAATGAACAAGGATAGTAGAATAGCTTGAAAAGCAGAATCCAACAATGTGTTGTTGATGAAAATAGACTTGAAAAAGAAAGATTCACATGAAGTTCAAATAAGGGCATTGAGGAAAATTTATTGTGTTTCAGAAGAAGTAAAAAAAGCAAGAGCTGCAATCATGATTCTAGACGAAGTAATGTAAAAATAGACTTGGTTAAAAGAGATACATGGAGAAATTACATTTTACTGAAGGCTACCAGACAATGAATTAATATCTGTACCCCTCATATATACACTAAATGGCACAGTATTTAAATACTTAAAGAAAAAATAAAATATGGGGAAATAAATAATAAAACTATAATTGTGGGGACTTTAATTTAACCCTCTTAGTTTTATATAAATCTAACAAAAAGTTAAACAAAAATAAAGGGAAGGATGTGAATAGAATTTTAGAAAAGTTATATATGATAGATTTCTACACATAATTGAATGTGGATTGAAAGGAACATATATGGTGATACACACACATACTTCACCTCTGTATGGCACATTTCCAAAAATAGGTAAGATATTGGGGCATGACACCTTCACAAATGAATAAAAGCAGATATGTGCAATAAATGGTCACTGAAGAAAAAAGTAAAATTGAGTACTAACAGTCCTAGAAAATGTATCACTCAAAAAAACCAATCACAGAAACAATTAAGAATTATATTAAAGATACTTACAACAAAACAACATATGAAAATTTTAGAGATGTAGCCAAAACAATAATTAAGGAAAATATATATCTGTAAACATTCTCATCAGCAAAAGAAACAGTAGATCAATGAATTGGGATGTGACTAGAAAAACATGGAAAACCAACAAATTTAAAACCTCCACTTAAACACCAAAATAGAAATACTAAAAATCAAAGAATAGATTAAAATTTGAAAGCAAAACCCCATTGAATTAATAAAATGGATTTAAAAGAACAATAAATACAAGCCACTAGCTAACGTGATTTAAAAAAAAGTTATGTAAAAACTAAAAAGCTGAATATACAACCAATGAAATAGAAATAAAATATATTATGAGCTCTTTTGTTCAGTCATAGATTGATAAAGCTACCTAGTTAGTAAAATGGATAAATGTTTACAAAAAAGGGGGTGGAGTCAAGATGGTGGAAAGGAAGCAAGAACTTTTCTGAGCTAATCCATGAATTCTGTCACTAACCTCTAAAAAGTTAATCTGAATGGATTTTAGAGTGACAGAATCCAGTGGGAGACAGAGCATGGCAGATTCCCAGGCTAGGAAAGACCCACTTAGATCTGGGCCAGGGGAGCTCAGATCACATGGGGCTACACCAGCATGGACCTGAGAACAGAGCACAGCAGAGTGAGAGCGAGCCCCAGCCAATGGATTCACCCACCCCCAGGGTGATTGGCAGATGTCTCACCACCAGACAGAGTATGGGTCTGAGCTTAGTAATAGAAAGTGCAGAGCCCATGGCAGCAGCTTCTCCTGAGACTATCAATCCCCAGACTGGATGTCTAAAAATCTCTTACCTGGACTTCAAGGAACAAAGATGGTGTAGTAAACCTTAGCTGCTCCAATCCCCCTGCCTGACTCTGAAAACCCAGAGATTAATTCTCCACCCAGTATAAAATCCTGAAACAGTGGAAACAGCCTCAGACTTGGGAGTCCTAGAGGAAGGGTGCAACTGAAGCTGTGCCAAGCTTGAAGCAAAGGGCAGGAGGCATCCCAACAAGCCCCACCTCAGCTGACCAGTGGGAGATCCCAAAGCCCGGGGGGGGGGGGGGGGGTGGAACCAGCAAGTGCTAACAACAGAAGCCCTGGTGTGCCTTAGCACCACCAGGGGAATCTGCAGACACCAGCCCTGCTGGGCACCAGCTGCTAAGCCTCCCTGAGCTGTAGCCCAGGGCCACAGAAGTGGAAATCTGAAGTGGCCAGACCACCCCTCCCCCACAGATTACTTTGTGAGCTTCTGGGTAATGCAAGGGAAACACTGAGAGTCCTGGCCTTGGCCTCAATTTAGACACCCAGAGGCTACAGCACACAAAGTCAACAACCAAACCCCTAGCTCCCAGTCTGAGAAGTGTGGTATATCTATATCCCAGAAGTAGAAATCTACTGTAAAATTCAGGACATAGGCAATCACAATGGGCAAGAAGGAAATTGTGAAATCAGGAATGATACAATCCTATTATAGCAAGGAAGGACAACCAAATTCAGAGGACAACAGGGATTGTATACTCACACTTGAGACCACAGAAGGAAATATGAACTGTTTTCAAGGCCAAAAACATTCTTGGAGTAGCTTAAAAAAGATTTTAAAGGCCAAATTAGTGAGGTAGAAAATAAATTTAAATCTATATTGACCAAATCAGAAAAAAAATCTCACTGAAGAAAACAAATCCTTAAAAAGTAAAATTTGAGAATTGGGATAGGAGGTTCAAAATCTAACTGGAAAAAATACCTCCCTAAAGAAGGAGCTTCAAAAACTGAGGAAAATAATTCACTAAAAATTAGAATCAATCAAATTGAAGCTAAGTACACTATGATGCATCAAGAGTCAGTCAAAGAAAACATAAATATTGAAAAATTAGAAGAAAGTGTAAAATATCTCACTGGAAAAACAATTGACCTGGAGAACAGATCCAGGAGAGAAAACCTAAGAATTATTGGTCTACCAGAAAGTCATGATTTAAAAAAGCAGCCTAGACAACATCCTCCAAGAGATTGTCAAAGAAAACTGTCCTGAGATCCTAGAATCAGAGAGTAAAGTAATTATTGAAAGAATTCACCAGACTCCTCCTGAAAGAGATACTGAATTGAAAATTCCAAGAAAAATAGTAGCCAAATTCCAGAATTTCAAGGTCAAGGAGAAAATACTGCAAGCATCCAGAAAGAAACAATTCAAATATCATGGAACTACAGTCAGGATTACATAGGACCTAACAGCTTCTACATTAAAAGACTGGAGGGATTGAAATTGGTTGTTTCATAAGGCAAAAGAGCTTGGACTGCAACCAAGGATCAACTAACTAGCAAAACCAAGCATAATATTTCAGGCAAAGAGATGGTCTTTTAATGAAATAAGGTACTTCCAGACTTTCCTGATGAAAAAGCCAGAGCTCAATGGAAAATTTGTTCTCCAAATACAAGGCTCAAGAGAGACATAAAAAGTTAAACAAGGAAAACACACATACACATACACACACATAACTTGCGAATCAATAAGAGCAAACTGTTTACATCCCTATGTGAGAAGCCGATACCTGTCAATATTGAAATTTATATAATTATCACAACATTTAAAAGGGATATACATAGAGGGTGTGGGTATAAATGAACTAATCTGATGATAACAAAACCTTATTAAGGGGTAAAAAGGGATTGTAATGGGAAAAAAGGAAAGGACGAGGCAGAAAAGGGTAAATTATGCTACATGAAGAGGCATAAAACATATGATAGTAGAGGGAAAGAAGGGAGGGAGGTGAACATCACATGAACTTTATTCTTCTTGGTTCTGCTTCAAGGAGGGGTCAACATAATCAATTAAGTTTAGGATTCTAATGTGAAAAGACAGAAAAACACATTATAATGGAGGGAAAAGATGGAGGGAGAGAACCCCTGTATGAAATTTACTATCATTGTTTTGGGTTCAAGGAGGGAATAACATACTCCATTAAGTATAAAAATCTATTGTGCCTTACAGGCAGTAGGAGGGGTAAGGGCAAAATAAGGGGGTTAGAAGGAAGGGAAATAGTAGTAAAGGGAAAAGGTAGGTAAAGAGATATGGGACATGGGGAGGGAATACTGAGGGAGGTGGTGGTCAAAAGGAAAACTCTTAAGGAGGGGAAGGGTGAAGGAAGAAATAAAAACATAAACAGGGGAGGGAATAGGATGGAGGGAAAGACAAAGATAATAATCACAATTGTGAATGCAAATGGGATGAACTCTCCCATATAACAAAGGCAGATAGCAAAATATATTAAAAATCACAATCCTACAATATGCTGTCTACAAGAAACACATTTGAAACAAGGGGATACACACAGGGTGAAGGTAAAAGGCTAGTGTAGAATATATAATGCTTTAGCTAAAGTAAAAAAAAAATCAGGGGTAGCAATCCTTATCTCAGATAAATAAAAAGCATAAATAGATCTAATTAAGAGAGATAAGGAAGGAAACTATATTTTGATAAAAGGCACCATCAAGAATGAAGCAATATCATTACTTTACATATATGCACCAAGTGGTATAGCATCCAAATTCCTAGAGGAGAAGTTAAGCTAATTAGAGGAAGAAATAGATAGTAAAACTATAGCAATGGGGGACCTCAATCTCCCCCTATCTGTACTTGATAAATCTAACCTCAAAATAAACAAGAAAAAAGTCAAGGAGGCAAATAAAATTTTAGAGAGGCTAGATATGATAGATCTACAGAGAAAAATGAATGGGGATAAAAAGGAATATGCATTCTTCTCAGTGGTACATGGCACATACACAAAAATTGACCATGTACTAGGGCATAAAAGCCTTACAATTCAATGCAGAAAGGCAGAAATATTAAATGCATCCTTCTCAGATCATGATGCAATAAAAATCATATGCAGTAAAGGGCCATGGAAAGATAGACCAAAAACTAATTAGAAACCAAATAATTTAATCCTAAAGAATGAGTGGGTCAAACAAGAAATTATAGAAACAATCAGTAACTTCATTTAAGAGCATGATAATATGAGACAACATACCAAAACATTAGGGATGCAGCAAAAGCAGTTCTTAGGGGAAGTTTTATATCCCTGAATTCATACATGAATAAAATAGAGAAAATGGAGGTCAATAATTTGGCCATACATTTAAAAAATCTAGAAAAAGATCAAATTGAAAATCCCCAATTAAATACTATAAATAATTAAAACCAAAGGAGAAATTAAGAAAATTGAAATTAAGAAAACTATTGAATTAATAAATAAAACTTAGAGCTGGTTTTATGGAAAAAAACTATAAAATTGATAGACCTTTAGTCAATATGATAAATAAGAAAGAAGAAACCAAATTACAAGTATCAAAAATGAAAAGGGTGAATTTCCCTCCAATGAAGAGGAGATTAAAACAATAATTAGGAATTATTTTGCCAAATTGTATACATATAAATTTGATAATCTTAGCGAAATGGATGAATATTTACAAAAATGTAAATTGCCCAGATTAACTGGAGAGGAAGTAAATTACTGAAATAACCTCATCTCAGAAAAAGAAATTGAATAAACTATCAATGAACTCCCTAGGAAAAAATCTCCAGGGCCAAGTGGATTTACTAGTGAATTCTATCAAACATTTAAAGAACAATTAATTCCAATACTTTACAAACTATTTGGGAAAATTGATGAAGAGGGAGTCCTACCAAATTCTTTTTATCACACAAATATGATACTGATACCTAAATTGGAAAGACACAAAATGGAGAAAGAAAATTATGGACCAATTTCCCTTATGAATATATATGCAAAAATTTTTAATTAAATATTAGCAAAAAGACTACAGCAACTTATCACAAGAATAATACAGTTTGATTAGGTAGGATGTATTCCAGAAATGCAAGAATGGTTCAATATTAGGAAAACCATTATTATAATTGATCATATCAACAACAAAACTAGCAGAAACCATATGATTCTCTCAATAGATGCAGAAAAGGCTTTTGGCAAAATACAACACCATTCTTGTAAAAAAAAACACTAGAAATTATAGGAATAAATGGAGTCTTCCTTAAAATAATAAGTATCATTTATTGAAAACCATCTACGAGTATTATATGTAATTGGGATAAACTAGAAGCATTTTCAATAAGATCAGGGGTGAAACAAGTATGTTCACTATCACCCCTCTTATTCAATTTAGTACTAGAAATGTTAGCAGTAGCAATAAGAGAATAAAAAGTAACAGAAGGAATCAAATTAGGCAAAGAAGAGACTAATCTATCTCTCTTTGCAGATGATATGATGATATAATGAGAGAATCCTATAGAATCAAGTAAAAATCTACTTGAGATAATAAATAAATTCGGTAAAGTTGCAGGATATAAAATAAACCCACATTAATCCTTGGCATTTGTATATATTTCTAACAAAATCCAACAGCAAGAGATAGAAAGAAAAACCCCATTTAAATTTACTGTAGACATTATAAAATGTTTGGAAATCTACCTGCCAAAACAAACCCAGGATCTATATGAACACAACTACAAAACACTTTTCACACAAATAAAGTCAGATCTAAGTATTGGAAAAATATCAATTGCTCATGACTGGGTCAAGCTAATCTAATAAAAATGATAATTTTATCTAAATTAAATTACATATTTAGTGCCATAACAATCAATCTACCAAAAATTACATTATAGAGCTAGTCAAAATAGTAACAAAATTAATTTGGAAGAACAAAAGTTTCAGAATATCAAGGGAATTAATGAAAAGAAGTGCTAGGGAGGGTTGCCTAGCCATACCAGATTTCAATCTGTATTATAAAGCAGCAGTCAACAAAACTACTTGGTACTGGCTTAGGAATAGAGATCAATGGAATAGATTAGGTACATGAGTCAATTACAGTAGTCAATGACTACAGTAATCTACTGTTTGATAAAGTTTTTGGGATAAGAACTCACTATTTGACAAAAACTGCTGGGAAAACTAGAATATAGTATGACAGAAAGTGGGCATACACCAATATCTAGCACCATATGCCAAAGTCAAGTCTAAATGAGTATACGGTCTATATATAAAGGCAGATACTGCAAGCAATTGGGGAAAGCAAAGAATAGTTTTGCTGTGAGATTTATGGAGAAGAGAAGATTTTATGACCAAACAAGAGCTGGAGAGTATTATAAAATGCAAATGGATAATTTTGATTACATTAAATTGAAAAGTTTCTTCACAAACAAAGCCAGTGTAACCAAGATTAAGAGCGAAATGGAAAATTGAGAAAGAATTTTTACAACCGGTGTCTCTGATAAAGGCCTCATTTTTAAAATATATAGAGAATTGAGTCAAATCTACAAGAATACAAGTAATTCCCCAATTGATAAATGGTCAAAGGATATGAGCAGGCAGTTTTTAGAGGTAGAAATTAAAGCTCTCTATAAGCATATGAAAAAAAATTCTCTAATTCACTATTGATTAGAGAAATTCAAATCAAAACAACTCTGAGGTACCACATCTCACCAGTCAGATTGGCTAAGATGACAAAATAGGAAAATGACAAATGCTGGAGAGGATGTGGAAAAATTGGAACTCTAATGCATTGTTGCTGGAGTTGTGAACTGATTCAACCATTCTGGAGAGCAATCTGGAACTATGCCCAAAGGTCTATAAATACATGGATACCCTTTAACTCAGCAATACCACTTCTAGGGTTATATCCCAAAGAGATCATAGAAGTTGGAAGAGGCCCCTTATGTACAAACATATTTATAGCAGCTCTTTTTGTGGTGACAAAGAATTGGAAATCAAGAGGATGCCCATCAATTGGAGAGTGGCTAAACAAGTTGTGGTATATGAATGGAATATTATTGTGGTATAAGAAATGAAGAGCAGATAGACTTCATAACCTGGAGAGACTTACACAAACTTATATTGATTGAGAAGAGCAGAACCAGGAGAAATTTGTACACAATTACAGACACAATGTATGTGTGATAACCAACTTTGATAGACGGGCTTCTTCTCAGCAATGCAAGGTTATAAGACAAATCCAAAAGACTCATGATGGAAAGAGATGTCCACATCCAGAGAAAGAACTGCAGAGTTTGAATGCAGATTGAAGCAAACTACCTGCTCTCTTTCTTTTTCTTGTTTTGTTTTGTTTCCTCTTTCCCATTGTTCATTACATCGGTTATAAAACTTCTTTACAACCTGACTAATGTTTAATGTGAATGTATTTGCAGATCCCATATTTGATTGCATGCTGCCATTGGGGGGTGGGAGGAGAGGGAGGGGAAGAAAATTTGAAACTCAATGGATTGTGGAACTGAATATTGTAAACCAAAAGTAAACAAATAAATTAATAAATTAAAAAAGAAATCAGAGAGGCAAGATTTATGGAATTTGATAATACCTATTCCTTGAGGAGAAAATGATCCCAGGCAAATTAAAAAGTAGTCAGATTTACAAAATGTGTTATATTAAATGTGTTTTATGTCACAAAAATGTTTACAAAAAATGAATGCTAAGGTTAAAAGGATTTAACCTTATAAGAATAACAGATTTTAATACAATCTCATAAAAAACAAATTGAACAAGTCATAAGTGAATGCCCAAATGAAAAAAAAATAAACCATGGCTAGATACAATTAAATTTTATCAAATATCTAAAGAAAAATTAATTTCAAGACTATGTTAGCCATTTGGAAATAGGAAAAGAAGCGTTTGTTCCAAAATTTCCTATGATACAAATATGGACTTGATGTCTAAACCAGGGTGTGACAAAACAGAAAAAGATTGTAGAGCAATATCCTTAATGAATATTGTTGTAAATTTTTAAAATAAAATATTAGCAAAAAAAGACTAAAGCAGTATATTATGGAGATTGCATATTATGACAAGGCTGGATTTATACCAGGAATGCAAGATTGGTTCAAGATTAGGGAAACTTAAAATACTATTGACTATATAAAAAAACAAGAACAAAAAATTGTATGATCATGTTAATAGATGTATTAAAAACCTTTGATGGTACATCAACTATTTCTTTCAAAAACACTAGAAAGAATGAACATGAATATATGTGCTATGATATGATAATGCTATCTATCTAAAAATCAGAGCCAATATTATCTGCAAAGAAAATAAACTAGAGACCTTTTCAGTAAAATCAGGAGTAAAACAAAGATGATCATTATCACTATTGTTATTTATTATGGTGCTACAAATAATAATTATAGCAATAAGACTAGGGAAAGAAATTTAGGGAATAAGCAGAAGCAAAATGCAAAAAAAAATTACTGCTTTTTGCAGATGATATCATGGTTTACTTAGGGGACACTAGAGAATCAAAGGGAAAACTATTTGAAATAATTAACTTAGAGTTGCAGAATATAAAATATAAAAATAATCATAGTAATATAAAATAAATCCATAGAAATCATCAAATTTTATGTATGTTACCATAAATTCAGAAGGAAGAGAAATTTCAGTAACTACAGGAAGTATAAAATACTTGAGAGTTTATCTGCCAAGACCACCATAGAAACTATATGAACATAATAATAAAACACTCCTTACAAAAATAAAGACAGATTTTAATAACTAGAGAAATACTAATTGCTCATGGGCAGATTGAACTCATATTATATTAATTATGTTGATATTTATATCATAAAATGCTATTATAATTCAAAGTTATATTGATATATTAGCAAATGGTAATGCTTTCTAAATTAATTTAACTATTCAGAGTCATGCCAATGAAACTGCCAAGGAATTACTTTATAGTGCTAGTAAAAATAATGACAAAATTAATCTGGAGGAATAAAATGTCAACAATCTCAAGGGAATTAATGGAAAAAAAGTGGGAAGGAAGGAGACTTTAACGGTGCTAGATCTCAAACTATACTACAAAGCTGTAGTGATCAGAACAATTTGGTACTGGTCAAGAAATAAAAAAAGTTTGATCTGTAGAATAGACTAGCTACATGATATACAAAATTGAAGGAACACAATAGCCTAGTGTTTGATAAACCCAGAGATATGCAGAAATAAATGTATATATAGTTCATAGATTGAAAAATATATATTTCTCTCTTCCACTCTGTAATCCACTAACTGCCTCAAGAACCAATGGAGTGGACCCACTGTGATGTTTTTGCTCTTGCAGGTAACTTATTTAATTAAACAACTTCTTTTTGGTATTATAGGCTTAAAATAATTTCAGTCTTGCTAGTCATGTAATTGTTCAATGTAGATAAAAAGGAAAGCGGCAAACATTAAGACCAAAATGCCTTTTTTCCCCTCATTACCTTGATAGACAGACTGAACCCATACATGCACCACACTGGTGGAGGTTGCCTCTTTTACTGAGCCTTCTGACAGAGGTATTAGGTTGTATTTATAACAGCTGAGGAGAGCATGCCCTAAAGAGTGAACTTAATTCTTTATCTGCCAGTGATTCTTTTATGAATGACAATGATGTGTCCCTTGTGTTTTCTTTCTCTCTTACTGTCTCTCTATTTCATAAAACTGCATTTGACAATCTAATTTTATATAATTAATAACACAAAATAGCAAGGTAATTTTCATATGTCCATTTATCCTTCCAAGATTGAGCTATTTTAAATAAACAGTTCTCCTTCACTTCTTTGCAAAGCTTATCTCCTTTGAGCTATTGGACTTTATTATAATTTTAAGCTTCTTTTCAATGATTTTCCCAGACGATAAAGTACACTTTCTCATGCACACATACACTTATGCTTGCCTATTTGTTTGATAGTAGAAGTTGTGTGAATATTTAACAGTCTTTCAATTCAGCAAACACTTAACAACAGTTACTTTGTGCAAGGTACCATGGTCAGTAGTACAGAGATTGTGGAGAAGTAGTCAATCTTCAACTTCCATGGAAGTGATTTTTCTAGAAAACAGCAAAAGTAAAAAATGAAAATGTTGATACACCGAACCTATGAGAAATAGAGAGTTACATTCTTGCTGCCAGCAAAAACCATATTTTTTGGTAAAGATTGTTAAAAAATGCACATTTCTTTATACACTTCTCTATAAAAAATATTAATTCTGATAATATGTACTTTTCCTAACACAATAAAGATGAAGTAACCCATAAAATGCAGGGGAGAGGAGAGGGAAAGCCAGACAGGATAAGAAAGGGCAGGACAGCCATATCAGAAGAACTATAAAGTAAAAGAAAAAGAGAAAGGGGGCAACCTGACATCTCTAATTTTCCTTTTGGCCCTGTGATTGAACTATCCCCTGATGAAAAGGACATGCCTGAGGACGAGTCCCCAAACTTTATGGAGCCTCTGGCTGGACCACTCCACTTGGTTCAGCACTGGCTGGGATGCCTACTAGCACCAGAGAAAGGGTGGGGTAACCACCACCTCATTTACCCACAAACTTAGCCACTTTTCCATTTTTTTCTATTCCCTCATCAAACACTAGAGAGGTTACTTTAGCAATTTCTGGAAGGGATTTATGAACACTCTCATGAAAACTTTCCTCTTTTATTTGGATATTTGTTGTTGATGATGAGGAATCAATACCACATTTTGGGTCAACAGTAGCTATAGTCATTCTGGCACAAAGTTTATCTAAGACCTTGATTTTCTCACTAGGTCACCTCACTGATTTTGCTTGCTTGGGCTTAGAGCTCAAAGAAGTTGCACTGTGCCTTGGGGGTATAAGTTCAACACAAAAGTTGAGTTTTAAAGGGAAACAATGAAAATATGTGATGTCAGTAGAGCTCTTAAAGTGGTAGGGTAAAGCCCTAAGTAGTTCACCAGTCACTCCTTACATCCCACCTCTCATTTTTTTTCCTACTGTGCATAGCTGAGATTGTGCTAGGTTGCCAATGCAAAAGTGAAAATAAGGTTACTAATGAAATCATGCAAACGCTTAAACCCAAGAAAATTAAAAGCTTGAATGTTCAGGATTGACTGTAAGTATTCCACAATTATTCAGGGAACTTACAGTCATAAGTGAAGATAGGATAAGCTCAAAAATATCTGATATCCAAGGGATAACATGATAAGAGTCACAGGGAAGACAAAAATAAAGTGATATGAACTTTCAGAGGATTGAGTTATTATATTAAATGGGGGTCTTCATGAAGTAGGTGTTATCTGAGATGCTACTTGAAATATGGGTAGAACTTCAATAGAGTAATAATAATAGCTACTATTTCACAGAGCTCTAAGAATTGCCAAGTGATTTAAATGAATTATTTCATTTGATACTAATAGCACCTCAGTGAGAAAGATACTTCTTTTACAGATAATGAATTGGGATTTTAAAAGTTTAAATGACTTTTCTAGAGTCACATAACTAATTAGTGACTGAGGTGGGATTTAAACTGGTTGTAAGTCAACCCTGTCTGATACACCATGTTACCTCAGTTGGATATGGAAAATGTGGGAATGTTCCAGTTGAAGGGAATAATTTGAACAAAGGGATGGAAGTGGGAAATCATGGGGTGTTTTGGACTATCAATGAACAATACAATATGACTTAAGGGTAGGGTGCAGAGAAGAGTGTTAGAACAAATGAGTGAGGTGATACTGTTTTACTGGATACTGGATAAGAAGTTTAGGGAAAGGGAAGGAGGCAACAAGCATTTATTTTATTTTATATTTAAGTTTTATTTAATATTTTACTTTACCCAATTACATGTAAAATATTTTTTCTTTTTTCCTTTTTTTCCAATTTCTTTATTTTTAGTTTTAACATTCATTTCCACAAGATTTTGAGCTACAAATTTTTCTCCCCATCTTTCCCCTACACCCCACCCCCCAAATAGTGAGCCTACTGAATACCTTCTATTTTTTCATTTGTTTAGATCTGTTTTATACTATATTGATTTTTCATATAGTCATTAGCTTCCATATACTCCAATTTTGAAGGAATTATTCTCTTCAGTAGGTTTTTGAAATTCCTTTTCCATCTGGCAAATTTGACTTTTTAAGGCATTCTTCTCCTCATTGGCTTTTTGGGCTTCTTTTGCCTTTGGGTCAGTCTATTTTTTAATGTGTTTTTTTCTTCAGTATTTTTGGGGGTTTTCCTGTAGCAGGTTGTTGACTCACTTTTCATGATTTTCTTGCATCATTATCATTTCTCTTCCCAACTTTTCTGCCACTTCTCTTACTTAATTTTCAAAATCCTTCTTGAGCTCCTCCATGGCCTGTACTCAATTCATATTTTTCTTGGAAGCTTTTGATGCAGGAGTTCTGACTTTGTTGTCTTCTTCCCCTTCCATACTTTGATCCTTTTTGTCCCAAAAAAAGGCTTCTATGGTCTGTTTGTGCTTCCTTTGCTTGCTCACATTGCCAGCCAATTACTTGACTTTTAAGTTCTTTGCCATGGAAGAATTCTGCTTCCAGATTGCAGAGGGCTATGTCCCAAATTGCTGGCATTTTTGCAGCTGCTGGAGCTATTAGGAGGGTGCCATCTCTGCAGCCCCCAAAAGCCTTAGTACTCTTTGCCACACACTCCAGGATGACCACTCAAGACCGTGATCCAGATCCAAGCAGGTTAAAGCAAGAGCAAGTACCCTCAAAATGGTCATTTGGTCTCCCTACAATCTGCAGGCCAGGAGCTCTGGAGGCAGCCATGCAGCAACAGCTGCAGCCACAGCACCTCTGCCACCTCTCACCCCAGGGGCAGGGGCCAGACCATGCTCTTCAGTAACCCAGTTCCACAACAGAGTTCCTGACTGACCTTTTACTTTCTCTTTGGCATTTGTGGGTTGAGAAGTCTGTAAACCACCCCAACTGCTGGTCATTCAGTCTCCTGAAGTCTGCTCTGGTCAACCTGCTCGTTTAGGCCTCCCTGGGGCCGAAACCTCAAGGCTCATGGCACTGTGCTCAGCTCCCAGCCCTGTGTGATAGACCCTCCCTGTTGGCCTGCTAGTCTGTCTTCAGGGGGAGATTTGTTTCTCTCTGTCACTTTGTGGGCTCTGCAGCTATAAAATTTGTTTAGAGTCATTTTTTTCACATGCATTGGAGGTGGTAGGAGCCTGAGTTGTGTGGAGATTCTGTTTTTACTCTGCCATCTATGCTTTGCCCCATAAAATAATTTTTTAAATATTTGTTTCTAAAACTTGAAGTTCCAAATTCTCTTCATCCCCATTGTCTCCACCCTCATTGAAAAGACAAGCAAGTTGACATAGGTTATACGTGTGCAGTCATACAAAACATATTTCCATATTTATCATGTTGTGAAAGAAAACACAGACCAAAAAACTGTCAAGAAAAACAAAGAATTTTTTTTAAAGCATGCTTTGATCTTCATTCAGATTCCATCAGTTCCTTGGAGATGCATACCATTTTTCAACATAAGTCCTTAGGAATTTCCTTGTATCATTAGGTTGCTGAGAATAGCTAGATCTTTCACTCCTGATTATCATATATTACTGCTGTTACTGTATATGATGTCCTTCTGGTTCTGATCATTTGACTTTGTATCAGTTCATGTAAGTCTTTCCAAGTTTTTCTGAGAGAAAATATTCCTCATATTTTCCTTATTGCATAATAGTATTCTATCACAATTATATGCCACAACCTATTTAGCCATTTCACATTTGATGAGCATCCCCTCAATTTACAGTCATTCGCTACCACAAAAGACCTGCCTGCTATAAATATTATTTGTACATATCTGTTCTTTGTCATTTTGTTTTTCATCTAATTGAGAAATATATCTGAGGTGATATTGCTGGCTCAAGGGGTATACATGGTTGCATATTCCTTTGGACATAGTTCCATATTGCTCTCCAGAATGGTTGAATCAGTATACAGTTTCACTAACAGTGCATTAGCATTTTAATTTTGTCATATCCTCTCCATCATTTGACATTTTCCTTTTCTTTTATATTAGCTAATATGACAGGGGTGGGGTGGTACTTCAGAGTTATTTTAATTTGCACTTCTCTAATTTTAAATATTTTTTGTATGACTATAGAAAAGTTTGATTGCTTTGTCTGAAAACTGCCTGTTCCTATCCTTTGACAATTGATCAACTGGGGAATGACGTTTATTTTTATAAAATTGACTCATTTCTGTAGAGATTTGAAAAATAAGAGATATTTGCTGTATTTTTCTTACAGTTATGATTACTGTGTATTTCCTTCCATCCTAATTTCCCACTATTTATCCTACTTTCTCTCTCCTTTCACTATTCATTCTCAAAATTGTTTTGCTTTTGGCTTTTTTGTCCCAATCTGTCCTCCCTTCTAGCAGCAACCTCCCCACCCCTCCTACTTTCCTGTAGTGAAAAATAGATTCCTATACCCAGCTGAGTGTGTATGTTGTTTCCTCTTTGAGTCAATTTTGATGAGTAAAGCTCAAATGTTCCCACCTACCTCCCTCATCTTTCCCTCCACTGTAAAAACTCTCTCTTGCCTCTTTTATCTGAGATAATTTACCCTATTCTACCCCTCCCTTTTCCATTCTCCCAGTGCATTCCTTTTTCTTAATCCTTATGTTATTTTATTAGACATCATCCCATCATATTCAGCTTACACCCTTGCCCTCTATGTGCATATTCTTTCTAATTGCAACCCCCCAAAAGGAGAAAGTTCTTAGGATTTACAAGTATCATCTTCCCATGTAGGAATATAAACAGTTTAATCTTATTAAATTCTGTATGATTTATCCATCTTTCCTATTTACTTTTGTATGTTTCTGTTGAGTCATATTTGAAAGTAAAAATTTTTATTCAACTTTCATCTTTCCATCAGGAATGTTTGAAAGTCTTCTTTGTCATTGAATATCCATTTTTACCCTCTGAAGGATTATACTCATGTTTGATGAATAGATGATTCTTGATTGTAACCTTAACTACTTTGACCTCCAGAATATCATATCCCAAACCCCCTGAACCTTTAATGTAGAAGTTGCTACATCATGTGTCATCTTGACTGTGACTCTACAATATTTGAATAATTTCTGACTGCTTGCAATATTTTCTCCTTGAACTGGATAATCTGGAATTTGGCTATAATATTCCTCAGCATTCTCATTTTGTGATCTCTTTCAGGAAGTGATTGGTGGATTTTTTGACTTCTATTTTACACTTTGGTTCTAGAATATCAGCAAAGTTATTGTTGATAATTTCTTGAAAGATTATGTCTGTGGTCATTTTGGATCATAGCTTTCAAGTAGTACAACAATTCTTGAATTATATCTCTTTGATCTATTTTCTAGGATTAGGCTTTTTTCCCCAATGAAATATTTCACATTTTCTTTTATTTTTTCATTCCTTTGATTTTATTTTATTTCTTCTTGATGTCTTATGTAGTTATTAACATCTACTTGCCCAATTCTAATTTTTAAGGAATTTTTTCTTCATTGAACTTTTATATCTCCTTTTCCATTTGGCTAATTTGATTTTTTAAGGAATCCTTTTCCTCAGTATATTTTTGTGCATTTTTACCTACTTAGCCAATTCTTCTTTTTAAGATGTTCTTTCTTCATTAGATTTTTGTGCTTCTTTTACCATTTGGCCTATTCTGTTTTTAAGGAGTTATTTTATTCAGGTGTGTGTGTGTGTGTGTGTGTGTGTGTGTGCAGCTGTTGACTCTTTTTTATTGTATCACTGTCATTTCTTTTCCCAAGTTTCCTTCTGCCTCTCTTATTTGATTTTAAAAATCCTTTTTGGGCTCTCCCAGGACCTGAAACCAATTCACATTTTTCTTTGAGGCTTTGCATGTAGCACTTTTGATTTTGTTGTCTTTTTCTGAGTTCGTGTTTTGGTCATCCCTGTCACAATAGTAAGTTTCTATAGTCAGGATCTATTTTTTTTGGTTGATTACTAATTTTCCAACCTATTTCTTGACTTTTAGCTACATATTAAAGTTGGGTTATTTTCCCAGGATATAGGGCGTACTGCCCTAAACTTCAGGGGATTTTTGTCCAGCAATTTTTATGGCTAGTTCTGGGAGTCTCTAAGCTTTCAGTTTTTCCAAGGTTGTATGATCTAAGGTTAGTTGTTTTTTCTACTCTACTGGATTGTGCTTTGATCTGCGAGCAACCACAAAAACTTCCTTTCACCTTGGAACTGTGACCAGGGTCCCCACCTCTCTGCAACCACAGGCTCTGATATGCCAGTGCTTCTTTTTGTCCTAGAACTATGACCCAGGAATGTGACCCAGATCTCAGTATGAGTAGTGCAACACAGTCCTGCACTTAGTGTTAGGAAAATGACCTTTCTGATCTTCTGACCTCCTTACAGTTTGTGAACTGAGACCTCCAGGTGTTACCCACCTATGATTTAGCCATCCTAAGGTCTGTTGCTGGTTTCCTGTGGCATGTCCTGTATTGTAATGCTAGAGTACACTCTTTTCTCACCCTGGTGCAACAGACTTTTCCTGCCAATCTTTTAATTTGTCTTGGTCTGGAAAATTGTTTCATTCTGTTCCTCTGTGGGCTCTGCCACTTCAGAATTTGTTTTGAGGCAAGTCCCTGCTTTTTCTCTCCCTTCTTGTCTCCATTCCTCAGAAAAAGCATTTATTAAGCACCCATAATATACAATAATTATATTATTATATGATTTGATCCTCACAACAACTCTGGGATCCCCATTTTACAGTTGAGGGAAACTGAAGCAATCAGAGGTTAAGTAAGTTGCTCAGGGTCACATAGCTAATAGGGCTTTGAGGCCAGTTTTGAACTCATCTGATGCCCCTGACTCCCTGCCCAGTGCTATATTCAGCACACCACCTTGTTTGGAAGTAAATTATTTAAGGTTTTTTTGTTTTTGTTTTTATTTTTGTTTAGCATGGGAGTACAATAGAGATGTTATTTTAAAAGAGTAATGTAGCAAAATTATGGGAAAAAATGAACTATAAATGCTCAAATGTAGCATAAATACCTAAATTAGCATATCAAAGCTAAGTATATGGTTCTATTCTTTCTGGCTTTATGTGTAGATAAAGAATTTGATTAATTCACTCCTTCATTTGTCCTATAGATAGAAACAAGACAAGATGCACAAGATTAATCCCAATAATTAATTCACATTGATATTTCAGTGGATGATATCATATCCTTTCCAGCTGGTGTGAGTATACATGTATGGTGCTCACACATGGAGGATAAATGTGTAGACATGTAAACATTCATGTCCAGGTGCCCACTTTTTCCTACCATGGTTTTCTTTTGTTGGCCTTGGCCATAAAAAGCATGTGCTTGGGTCTCAGTGGTTTTATGATTTATGTGATCCCAAGGGCATTGGGACGCTGATAGAGATGGTCACTCAGCTGCAGTCAAAGGTAAGCTATAGGACCTTCCCTCTCTGAAGACCAAATGCAGTCAGGCTAATAGCATTTAGAACCGGAAGAGATCTTAGTGATCATCTTGTTTAGGCCCCTCCTTTTACAGATGAGGAAACTGAGGCCTAGAGGGGTAAAGTGAATGTCCAAAAATGGCATAGGAAGTCTGATGATGATTTCAATTCCCTTTCCACACTACTATAAATTAGAATCCTTCTCGTCTTTAAAACCAGATGGCTGATGGGTACCAGTGCAGAATGCAATGCTTAGAAGTAGCTTTGCCATGCCAGTGTGCCTGCCGGTGGTACATTATGAATATCCACAGGACTAAATCGAGTTACTCTTATCATTCAGCTACAGAGCTCAAGGATGTTTTCATTTGTATTTTCCACAATCCCTGTAGCATAAATAGGGAAATTACTTTTGTTCTTTTGTGAGTTTTAGGCATAGTCCTTGAAGAAATCCAGCCAGATTCTCATTCCCTTTGACAGCCTACATCTATCTTTTCCCCATGAAGCTATTCTTGATGTCCTGGGGAACAGGATATAGAAAGAAATGAGAGTCTGGACCATTATCTTTTGCACTTACCCTATGTTGTACTTCTCACTAGAGGAGCTCCAAACACTTTTCAAGCAGGGTGCTATCGTGGTTTCTTCTAGTATATAGCAACCTCATAGCAGGGCAAGGGATAGGATGCCTACCTCCCATGCTGTTCTGCTAAACATATCCTGTCAGCACCCATTTCCTTCCATCAGGAGTAGGCATTATAAGGCAGGCACAGACCTGCTATTTTCATCCCTTATACAGTACTTTCATTTGCAGATTTTAAACTCTGGAACTAGTCTCATACAAAAAATGGTGGAATCTAAAATGCTTACTTATGGAAACAAGGATTATGACACTATTAATGCATTTGAATAATAATTAGAAAATTTGTTTTAGCATAATTTTGGCATGATGAATTATTCATCAATATATCTACTATTTCAAAATTTAATTTTGATAAAGTATTTTCAATTTTTAAAAAGTTATTCCCTACTTTTCCCCATCTTTCCCATTTTCTTTCATGGTAATCTTAGTTCCTTCACTTCCTCAAGGAAGAAAAAATGATAAAAGTCTGAATGGAAGTAAAAAAGGCAAGAGATCAGAGAGAAAGGGTATATAAAAGATAAGGGCAATAGATCAGCCTGGCTAATAGGAGGATATCTGGTAGACATTCAGTGTTTCATTTCCTACAGGAGGGACATCCACTTTGGTTTGGCAGTTACCAGTCTTGCATGCATATATATATATATATATATATATATATATATATATATATATATCACTTTGCTTATTATTTTTTTGGATTATTTTTCTTGTCATTCCAGTGAAAAGTAGATAGTAGGAAAGGTTCTGAATGAGTATGGGAAGGTAGAGAGAAAGGAAAGATCCTGGGGGATGATGACTTACTTTATTACCAAAAAAACAAAAAGGTCAAAATACTAATAATCCAGGTGGGTTAACCACCCACCTATTACTTAAACCTGTCATAGGTTCTCTTGATCTTTATATACTACTGCTTCAAAATGTAGTATTGTATCAGACAGCATATCAGCACAGAAGTATTGTCAGTTGACACCACGTGATTAACAGTGGCAAGAACTGATTATTCTGAGTAATAAAAGAAAAGCTGAACTCTATCTGAAAGGAGAAGTTTATAATGCTCTGGTATCATAAGAATGAGAACAATGTCTTCCTCATTATCATTCAATAGGAAGGGAGCAAACTCAAAATAGGAAAGGGATTGACAACATGGTAGAAGACAATTTCCCCACAAATTCATGACCCTTTCTATGGGAATTACTTTAAGGTGACTTGTATTGCTGTGTGACAGAGACATACCTAGCAAACTTTGTTCCAGGAGAAAGGTGTATGTGTGTGTGTGTGTGTGTGTGTGTGTGTGTGTGTGTTTGTATGTGTGTGTATAGGGGTAACGTGAACTGCCCACCATAAGGTTTTTACACAGCTAGGGGAGTGAAGACTCCTTCAATGAAACTGGGCTCTCCCAGGATAGTAGAAGTGGAGGGGCAGATTCATGCCCACGGATAGAAATATGGCCTCAGAGGGAAGGTCCTTAGACTTTATGGTCTTACCCTAGTTAGAACTTTGTAGTCTTTGTATACACACACACACACACACACACACACACACACACGCACATACACACACTACATATATTTGGTGAAATTGTGAAATATATATGAATGTATCTAATACAAATAAATTTATATATCTATATGTAGTTATCTCTTTCTTTCTCTCTCTGTCACACACACAATAGAGCATTCAATACTTTCTACAACTTATCTCTTTAACTCTGCTGTATTTTTGAAACGCTTTCACTGTTGAAACTTTATAGCATGTTATTAAAAAAAAACTGACTAATATAAGGAGTTATTTCAATAATGGTTTCACCTAACTCTTCTCTTCCTCTGCAGATTTATGCTACTATGGTCAGGAGTAGATTTGGATTGCCTTTGAAGAATTTTCTTTTCTCCATTCTGGCTACAAAAGGGCTGTTTCAGATAACCTTTTGATATAGTGTTGTATATAGGTTCAAAACAAATAAGCAACAAAACCTTTAGCCCCATTTCCTTTAATAGTTTACAGTCTCCCAATTCTCCCTATAATAATCTTAAAGAAAATGTTTTCTAATGTGGGTCTCAAGTGACCAAAATGTCTATTTCAATAATTTATATAAAAATAGCAAACATTTATTAGATACCTATTATAATACAGGCATTGTGTTAAACACTGGAAATACAAAGACAAAATAAAAGATTCCCTTCTCTCAAGAAACTTACATTCTCCTAAACTAGAAATTTTGATCACTATTCAGTAGGGACAAAGAAAAGATAGTGGTGAGGGTGCAATTGAGACCAGAAGACATAGATGTGTAGTGGACACTATTGGCATAGTTTTGTGACTTAGAATTTTTAAGCAACATATGAATAGGAACAGAAAAGGTAGATCATTTTGGTGACCTAATATTGAGATTTTGGGTCTGGGGATATATCATTTAGAAATAAATGCAATATAATTCAAGGAGAAAGAGAATACTAACTACATGGATCAGAACTGTCTTCCTTAGTTTTCTCATCTGTTAAATGGGGATAGAATAGTATCCTCCCAGTGTTTTTATGAGGATAAAATAACTTAATATTTGTAAAGAGCTTTGCAAACTTTAAAGAATTATAAATATGCTATCATCATCATCATCATCATCATCATCATCATCATTGTCATCATCATCTAATGACCATCAGGTTATTCTCTTTCTTTTCTCAAGGTTCTCAGTACCTGATTCATAATCTTCCTTTCCAGTTCAACCCCTTTCCTTTTACTAGGTGGTTCAATATAAATATTTATATACTCTCAAATGCCTCAGTTTCAGATTCATCAATTTCAAATGCCATGAAACCTTCATTTTATCTTGGCTACATGAAAATGATGTCCTTCATTTCACTATCATCCATAATGTCTCTACTTACAAATTCTGAAACTCCTCTACTTGATTATAACATACAGTTTTCCCATCATTTCCTAGGTTTCCCCCCTCACCTAGGGGGTTCACTTAGGCCATCACACTGTCCTTGCCATTTTTTTTTCTATTCCCAATCTAGCCCTTAGGATTTACCAGTTTAAGTGCACATAGCCTCAACACTTTTTTTTTTTAAAAGCAATTGGGGTTAAGTAATTTGCTCAAGGTTACACAGCCAGTTATTTCTGGGTGTGGTGCTAAGTATCAGAGCCAGGATTCAATCCCAGGTCATCCTGACTCTAGGGCCAGTGCTCTTACTCACTGCACCACCTGGCTGCCCCTAAGCAATTGGGGTTAAGTAACTTCCTCAAGGTTATACGGAGAGGTGTTTCTGGGTGGGTGCTAAGTGTCTGAGCCTGGATTTGATCCTAGGTCATCTTGACTCTGGGACCGGTGCTCTTACTCACTGTGCTACCTGGCCGCCCCTATAGCCTCAACTCTTGCATTCCTTTCCCTCTTATCTTTTAGTCTCTCCTGCCTTGCCAAACCTGTTTTGGGTTATCATAATGATCTATCTTCTCTACTCCTGTTCACATACTGCTTAACACTTTTGAAAGAAGTCACAAAACCATGCCAATGGTTTCCACTATAATGTCTAATCATCTATACTGTCTAATCTCAATTGAGCCCTCACTGCCATCTTTTCTTCGTTTCTTCTGAATTTTGATCAAAATCTTCCTGTAAGTTGATCCAATCAATTGTTTCTTCAAGACTTTTATACCACTATTTCTTTATTCCTTTCAGTAAATTACATCCCTTCCTACTTTGCCAATATAAAAGTCACCCCTTGTATTTTCCATTACAACCACCCCCTTTATTCTATATCTATACCTTAAATTCTTTTGTTGAATTTATTCTCCATTCTTTCCTTCTTTGCTATATTTCCTGAAAATATAACCCTTCTCTATATCAAAAGGTAGTAAGGCACACAACCCTTTTATTTGTGGGCTTTATCACATAAAATCCTGTCTCTTTTACAATCTTGTCCCATCAGTCATGTACCCTACCCCTCTCTAATTTTCAGTCTCTAGCTATCTACTGGATCCTTCTCCACTGCTTTCAAACAGAGCTAGGTCTTTCCTGTCTTTAAAAAACTTTCACTTAAAACTACGTAGAACCACAGAATATAATTTCCAACGATCGCCATAATGTAAATAGAATAACAAAATGTCACCAATTACTGAGTAATTATAATTATAATGATCAAGTTTGGCCTCAGAGATCAAATGAGAAAATGAGCAATGTTGGCAAATATGAATGCATAAATATGTCAAATGATGTTTTATTGGATTTTCATTGCTATTTTGTTTACTTTTTAAGTCTCTGTTTCGAGGGAAATGCCTTTGGGTTGCTGTTGTTGTCCTTTGTTTTTAAAGAGGACCAAAACGACATGACTATTCTAGAGTCGAGTTTCAATGGGTCCAACTGTGGTTGATCAGACCAATATGAGCTTAGAATGCTCTTCCACAAGTTGGGCACAAATAGTCTGTGTGAACATTTGGGGTGGATACTAGGTGGTTTGGGCATCCTGTTTTTCCTTTGAGCTGTTTCCATTTTGCTTTGCTCATAGAGTACAGCATCTTCTCTGATGTGGGCATGCCATGCTGAGTGGCCCTGTGCCAATGTCTCCCATGTCACACAATCAGTTCCAAAGTTCTTAAGAGAGACCTTGAGAGTGTCCTTATATTGCTTCTTCTGACCACCATGTGAATACTTTCCCTGTGTGAGTTCTTCATAAAATTGTCTTTTTGTCAAGTATATGTTTTACATTTGAACGATATGGCCAGCCCATGGGAGCTGCACTCTCTGAAGTGGAGTTTGAATTCTTGGCAGCTTAGTTTGAGTAAGAACTTGAGTGTCTGGTATCTTATCCTGCCAGGTGATCTTCACAATCTTTCTCAGACAATTCAAATGGAAGCAATCTGGCATAGTACTGGTAGACTGTCCAGGTTTCACAGGTATGCAACAATGAAGTCAGCACAATGGCTCTGTATACCTTCAGTTTGGTAGTCAGTCCAATGCTTCTTCTTTCTCATACTTTCCTTCAGAGCCTCCCAAACACTGAGTTAGCTCTGGCAATGTGTGTGTCAACTTCATTATCAATGTAGTATACATCCCTGGAAAGTACACTACCAAGGTAAGTGAAGTTATCCACAGCATTCATAACTTCTCCATTTGCTGTAACTGATGATTACACATCAAAAGACTGATCAGACACCCAAGGATTGCCAAATCCCACTGCTACTTCCAATGAGAAATGACCTAATGCCAGGCTGCCTGTGTGCAGGATTGTGACTACAACTCATAGTATATCCATACCTGCTGCTATGTCACCTACCGGTCACCACAGGATTTGAGATAGATATAATGGTAAAATGGTGATGTCTTTTGATTCATGCATTAAGTGAGGCAGAGTTGCATGAAGTCATTGGCCTCACTCTCTCCTCCAGAGTCATCACAGCCCAGTAGTGGGACAGAATCAAAATGACTGGTGATGGCTCAGGATGCAGTGCATGATCTTGGCATCTTTGATGTCTAACCAAGCTCTAAGTACTCCACAGCACCTACTTCAGCTGTCTTCATGACCTTTGGAACAAATTGTTCTCATCTGCCCATTCCACCAGGGGAAGTCTTTACATGCTTGGGGTAGACACCCCTCTAAATCACCAATGGGTTTGAGGACCCTGGGTCATTCTCAACCTGGTTTAGCCCATTTGCCAAAATGTTTTTACTAGGATATGGCTGCTGTGAATGCTATAGCTTCTTGGAGCCCCAGCTAACAGTTGGTGGAACCGGTGGGCACTGAAGGTGGAAAGAAGCCCTGAAAAGTGCTCGGCAGTCATCACTCCAGAGGCACAAGTCTTCCTTGAACACAACTCTCCACCTCTCTTTTGGGGAGGGAAGAAAAGGAGGTAATATTTACAATGAATATAATCTAAAAACAATAGAAGGATCAATTTAAAAATAATTTTAAAATACTCTTTACTCCTACCATTCCTTCGTAATTTCCTTAATTGGGTCATCATGGATGATTTACTCAAGATGTGTACCCCAAAGTTCCATCCTGGTCCTTCTTCTTTTCTCTCTGTTTCTGTTCTTTTGATGAACTCATTAACTCCCATGAGTTCAACGATTCTCTATATTCAGCCCTATTCTCTTTGTGAACTCTAGTCCTGAATCTCCAGCTTCCAGTTGGACATATATAACTGGATTTCCTGTAAGCAACTCAGACTCAATGTGTTAGAAATGGAATTCATCATCTTCCTTACCCTCCCATACCCTACTCCTCCTTTAAACTTCCCTACTTTTGTTGAGGACACTACCACCCTGTTAGTTCTCCATATTTATAACCTTAGAGCCATTCTTGACTTTTCCCTCCAATATGAAATTAGTTGATGTGTCTTGATTCTCTCTCTGCATCTTTTGCATTTATCCCCTTTCCTCCACTCATATGGCTACCATTTTCCACCAAATGCAAATCACGTGTTTCCTGCAATACTGCAACAGACTTCTAATTGGATTCTAGCTTCCAGTGTTTTACTATTTAAGCTCTCCTTCACATAGCTGCCAAAACAATATTCCTAGAGCTCACTGAAGAAAATCTAGTGGCTTCCTAGAGACTCTAGGGGAAAACAAACAAACAAACAAACTTCAATTAAATCCCTTCACAACCTGACTTTAGCCTACTTCATCACACTTCCCTTCATGTGCTCCATACTCCAGCCAAAATGCTATGTACAGGCTGTCCCTCATCCCTTGAGGGCACTACTTTCTTACTTCTGCTTGTTGGAATCCCTGGATTCCTTCAGAAATAAATCTGCATGCCATCTATTAAGGGAGACATTTTCTGATTTTCTTATTTATTAGAAATTCCTCTTTCCCCCTCAAATTATCATGTAAATACATGTATTATTTGCATGTTGTACCCTCCTCCTCCCCTAAAATGTAAGCTCCTTGAAGGTAGAGGAAGTTTTAAATTTTGTGTTTGAATCCCCAGCATCTGGAATACAACTTTGTATATAGCAGATGTTTAATAAATGCTTGTGTTGAATTGGAGCCCAATGATATATTCTACATACATTATAAAGATGCTGCTTCAACATGAAATTAGAATTTCTATTATTTATTCACTATTAGAGGCATACTACATTAAATATGCATATGGTTTAATCCATAGTGCAATTTGTTATTATTTATTATGCTATTGTTATTCTAAAATTAAGGAACCATTGCTGGATCTTAGGGGTACTGGGACACTATATCCACTCTCTCTGCCTTGAGCGGAGATACATGATCCAGACTGGTTTTGGTTCTAGGTGATTCTGGTTTCTAATAAGAGAAATTAGGGTCCCTTTTCTCACATTGTTTGGCTTGCTAAATCCCCACCCCAGCTCTTTAGGAATAAAACCTTGTGTTTTAGCTGATGTCTTTGTCTTCTTCAAAAATCAAATGGAGTAGAAAGGTATCTTTAAATATTATTTAAATAAATATTTAATTTAATAATAAAATATTTATTAAATTAAAATAAATTAAGAATTATTAAATTACTTAAATAAATATTTAAATATTATTAAACTTGCTTCCTACACACAAAAGTAGTCTATCAAGTCACATATAGCTGGAAGAGGCCCCAAAGCTACCATGTGGAACAGGAAGCAGGAAAAGCCACTATGAGCATATTCTATAAATTCTGTCATTATCTTACCATTATAAATATTGCTATTAATAATAATGCTAATTTTATAGGATCTATGATTTCATTGGTGTAAGGAACTCTTGTTGAGGAATTCCTTCCGCCAGTACAGATTGAGTTTTACTACAACTAAAGTCATAGTGTGTTACGAGGGTACTGACAGAGTCTGGGCAACATTTCTGATTTGTCAAGCCTCCTAAGTCATTTCTGTTGCCTAGACTCTCAAAAGCAGAACTTGAATCCAAGTATATTTGACTTCAAACCCAGATGTCCCCACTATGCCATGTTACCTCTCATTCTACTATATCTTACTGTGCATGAAAGGTTTTTGTTATCTTAGTGGTCTGGATAGAATGTTGAACTTTAATGAGCATTCTTGTGCCACAGTACAAGTCCTCTTAGGCCTGACCTAATTTTGTGTAGTCCTTGACCTGGTGGGTCTGTTAGTGACTAATAGAACTAAGGTAGAGAATTCTACCTCTTTCCCAGCTTACTCTATGACTTAAAAAATTCTATTTATTTCATTCAACATAAGCCTATCAGCTTTTTCTATGTGGCAGGTGGTCTATAAACCAAACATCTGTGACACTTTCTGAGAGCCCCTTCAGAATGGCATCAAGTACTATCTTTTGACCTAGTGAGGTTTTGGGGGTCGTCTGCTCAACTGCTCCACTTTAAAAGGAGCCACTCCACTTGCTGGAGAAGTATGTTTTCAGCAGAAAACTCAGTCCATGGGGTTACTGACTCCTAAATGAAGATATTTTCCACTTGTTAACATTCTCCCATCCTCTCCTCCTCTCACAAAATGCCTTTTCCCTCAGATTCTTTCATTAATATGCATTTAAAAGATGTAATTAAGAAACTGAAATCTGTCCTGATCACCTTCTTGTTTACATTTCAGCTATGGACCAAGAGCAAAGAGACCACTCATGTAAACTGCCTCTCCTCTTTTCCCTCCAAATCAGACTAGCCTCTGTCCTCAGGGATTCCTATTCAAAAGATCAAGAGGAGAGGTTTTCGATTCCATAAATATTGTAGCAACTTCATGTTCTTTGGAGGCTGGCTTCGTTAGATTAAACCGTCTTCCTAAAGGGGCAGGAGAAAGTCCTTCAAAGCAAACTAACTAGTCACAAGGAGTCAAATGTTCTCTTAATAAATAAATACACATGAATTAGTGTGCAGTGTCAGATGGATAAGTATTAAGTATTTTTTTTTCTTTTTAGAAAGCACATTTGGCACATTCACATGACAGTATGTGCTGCCTTCCCGGAATGCAACACTTCTGATCTCTGAAATAATTTTGTTAAAAAGCTAAAGGGAGTTCTTTTAACCTTTTAAAAAATTTATCATAACTATTAAAATAATTTCTGGTTTAGGAAAATTCCACTGAACTGAAAACAGTATGTTGAAAAAATGAAAGTTGCAGAATATGTTCTGTTACTCATTCATTTTCATCTATTTTCTGGAAGGTGAGTACAGGTGTACTTTTGCTTAGGCAGAGAGAATTACTGGGGGCAGGGAAAAGTGTGTTGAAAGTGGTCAAATAGAATATGCTCTGTTATTTAAGTAGAACTTTTGAGTAGTATTAGTGATTATAGCCATTGAGAAATTCATTGTGTTTTTAGTTTATTGCTATTAATTAAGCTATAGAGCACCTCATACTCTAAAGAACTAAAAATGAGAGTTCCTCAGTGGGCCATGGGTGAGTTGTGAGCAGGCTGCAACATATAACAGATAAGGACCTATGTCCTCTAAGAAATAGGTGATGAAGGAAGATGACGTAGAAAAAAATAAAACAAACAACAGACAGTCTATGTGTTTCACTGGTATCTGTAAAATATCAAGAGAAAGCAAGGTCTAGCATACTGGGTAGAGCTCCTGGGTCCAACTTGCTGGAAGACAGGGATGAGAACCATAGCATGTATAGACATGGATGGGATGTGACTATCTGGTTTGTATATATCAGAGCCATCTCCATGTGTCTTGGTCTGTATGTGGTCACTGGACCCAGATGACTCCAGAAGAGAAAGTGAGGCTGGTGACTTTGTACAGCTCTCCCTCACTCAAATCAAAATCAATTGCAAGTCAGGTCACCACCTCCCTGAAGTCATGGTCTTCTCCAAGCATGAAGGACAAACCACAACCCATTACAATGAAAATTCCCTTAGGGCAGGCAAGGTCTTTGACTTTCTTTGTATCCATGACACTTAGCACTGCTCCTAGCCTGGGGTATAGTAGTACTTAATAAATACCTGTTGATTGCTTGAATACATCATTGGAGGTAACTGGTCACTTTGTGATTTTAGATTAATTCAATTTTAGGAGGGAGAAAGAGAAGAAAGGGGAAGAGAAATGAATAATGAAGCCTAAATTTTAAGACTTTGTATAATATTACTCCACTCAATCTCTCCAAATTTTTTTCTTATGAGTAATACACATGGTCTCCTTCCCCACTGCCTCATGAACACATTCTCTTTATTCCTGCCTCTGAGACTTGATTCACGTTTTTCTCCTGATTATACAGATCCTACCCATTGTTCCCTTTCTTTTGAGTAGTTATTGCAATTATAGCTTATGTCACAATTTAGCACTTAATTACACATTGTCTAGGATTGTTTGCTGTTCTTTATGTATGTTGTTCTGTTCTCCTCAGCTATTTTATACTGTAGATTCCTTAGGGACAGGCAACATGTTATAACCCTGTGCTTTTTCCCTCATCAAATTTCTAGCACTTTGCTTAAACCTCTTCCTTTTTGTCTTCTTCCACCTTGTCTGTTAAAACCTTGAGAGCAGGGTCTGAGCTCTATGGATGCGTAATGAATAATAGTTGTCTGGAATTGAATGGATGAAATGAAAGGAGCTTCCCTGGAGGTATTTCATACTGAACTGGGTCACTAGTAGTTAGTGTTCAGTATATACTTTTTGTTTTATTGATGGCAATTTATGCACAAATATTTACTGTCTTTCATATTCTAAAGCTACCTTTTTACTGTTAGTTAGAAAGATATCTCTTTGGGAGAAATTGCTCTCTTGAATCAGTTTCCACATGTTAAACTATATTACTTGTTGAGAGCCAAGGTGAGCCAGTCCAGTCATGGGTAGAATCTGGACCACCTGGATCCCACTCCCTACATGGGCTAATTATGGCTCAGGGTGTTAGCTCATCATCTTTCTGTGGCAAGCAAGAAAACAGGGCTTGATTACCCAGAAGTGACCCCCAAAGATTTCACAACCACCAATAATTAAGTACAAGGCGGTTAATCATCTTTTCCACGAGAAAACCGGATGCAACTGCCTCTGTTATAAAAACCCTTGCCCCAGGACAAATAAACTGACTAATAGTTCCCACCTGGCTCCCATGTCATTTCATTTGCCACACCCTTGTGTGGTAGAGACACCCTCTAGGTGCTGGCATCAATAACTTTGGAAAATTTTCTTAACTTATAACTTAACTTTCTTAGCTCTTAACTTTCTCACAGACTTTAAATAGGTAGCAAATTCAGAAGCCATCTAAATTACCTGAATCATAATTTACTCATCTGTAAGATGGAGATAATACTATTTGCACTTCCTCAAAACACATACAAAGAACTTTGTAAACATGAGAGCACTACATACAATTATTTTTATCATAACAGTACCCTCTGGGCTCATTCCATCCACCTTCTGCTCACACTGCCATATTGGATTATTCAAAGTGATGACTTTTAGGTTCTATCAACTCTGAAGGGTTGGTAGTTTCCTGCTACTGGTGTCAATGAACCCCCATATAGCATAGTCATCACTGATTACCAATTAGTCAGCTAGTCTTAATTATATTTAAAAAGGAAGGATTTCTTGACATGTAACTGGGGAAAAATAAGATACTATAAAATCAGTAAGAAGGAGGGATTTACCAAGCAGGTATAGCAAGAATAGTTGTTATAAAAACATCCCCCCAAAACAGGGGCATACTTGCCTTTTTCACACACAGGTTCTTAGATAGAGTAGGCTTAAAGAGCATATATGGTCAAATGATAAACTCACAATTCTTGATAACTGGAAGTATTTTTCTCCTTTTGTAGAGACCTCATAGGATTCCTCTTAGATGGAGCTCTTCAACTACTTCTTGGTGATGCCAATGCTAGTTATGGTAGAAATTCCAAGTCTTTTTTAAAAAAATTAATATTTTATTTTTCCCCACTTACACACAAAATAATTCTTAACATTTGTTCTTTAAATTTTGAGTTCCAAATTCTCTCCCTTCCTACCCCCACCCCCACCACTGAGAGATAAGCAATTCAATATAGGTTATACATGTATAGTCATATAAAACATTTCCATAATAATGTTGTGAAAGAAAACAGACAAAAAAACTCAAGAAAAATAAAGTAAAAAAATATGCTTTAATTTGTGTTTATACATCATCAGTTCTTTTTCCATACCTGGATAGCATTTTTCATCGTAAGTCCTTAAGAATTGTCTTTAATCATTATATTGCTGAGAATAGCTATGTCATTCATAGCTGATTATATTGCACTATTGCTGTTACTTTGGACATAGTACATTTCACTTTGCATCAGCTCACATAAGTTTTTCCAGGTTTTTCTGAGAGCATCCTATTCATCATTTCTTATAGCACAACAAGATTCCATCACAATCACATACCTTAATGTATGTTAAGAATCATCATTAAGAACCATCACACATACACACATATATATAGTATGTAATACATATTATATATATATATATATATATTTGTGTACATATAGGTCCTATTTGTTTTTTTTTAAATCTTTTGATATAATAGTGTTATTGCTAGGTGAAGGGTTATGAATACTTTAATTACCCTTTGGGTATAGTTCTAAACAGCTCTACAGAAAGGTTGAATCAATTCAACTTCCACCAACAATGCATTAATGTCTGTCCTTTTTCCCCCATCCCCTCCACCCTTTCTCATTTTCCTTTTCTGTCCTATTATCCAATCTAATAGATACAAGGTAGTACCTGAGGATTGTTTTAATCTTTATTTCCCAAATCAATGATGAGTTAGAGTATTTTTTTTCATATGGCTATAGATAGCTTTGATTACTTCACCTGAAAATTTTTTTGATCACTTATGAATTGAGGAATGGTGCTTATTTTTTTTTTATAAATTTGACTCAGTTCTATATTGGAGAAATGAGGTCTTTATCAGAGAAACTTCCTTCAAAAAAATTTTCACATTTATTATTGCTAACTGTACTTCCCTCCCCCTATTCCATCCATTTAGTCTACTCTTTTTCTCCTTTCATCCTGTCCCTCCTCAAAAATGTTTTGCTTCTGACTACCCCCTTCTCCAATCTGCCCTCCTTTCTATCATTGCCCCCTCTCCCCCAGCCCTTCTCTTACCCTTACCCTTCTACTTTCCTGTAGGGTAAGATAGATTTATATATCTAACAGTATGTATGTATGTTATTCCCTCTTTGAGCCAGTTCTGGAGTAAGATCCGCTCATTTTCCTTCATTTCTACCCTCTTCCACTCTACTATAAAAGCGTTTTCACCACCTGTATTATGTGAGATAATTTATGACATTCTAACTCTCCCTTTTCCCTTCTCCCCGTGCATGTACAAAATAATACATAATGTACAAAATAGAAAAACTGGAGCATAAGCAGATGATAGGTTTATATGAGAAAATAGCATTTTCCAATAAAAAGATTCTATATAACAATTGTTTCTACAGAATATTTGAGATGACTCATGTTTTCAAGATGGCCTATAATGTACATACCCAGTGATTATGGTTTTCATGACATTTGTGTTCTAAAATTACAAATGTTCATAGCATCTTGTTTGTTGAATTAAAATGATGATATAACCATTAGTGAAAATTTAAAAGCCAGTTGAAATTGACATTAAAAAATGAACAAGGTTTGTTAATTTTTTCTGTTCTTATAAAACTTGGAGTATTTGGGTAAGATATTAACTCTAGCTTAATATATTTATTTGATTACTATTGGTTATTTAATTTATAATAAAAATAAGAAATTATATTCCTTTTTACCCCAAACACCTACTACTTACAAGTACTTACTGTACTAAATACAATGAGTTATATTGATTGATTTTCAAAAATTACAAAGGTCTAGGTGATGGAAAATAATTTCTATTTTATGTTTTCCAAATGGATATTTTGAAACTATAGAAAGACCCATATGTTGCCGTACAGAATGCAGTGGGGAGAGCCAGAATTGTTCCATTAAACATCGGCTATAGCTACATTTTTAAAATGAAGAAAAAAATAAGAAAAGAAGGAAAACAGCTCAAAAGGAAAATGGTGGTAGAATTTTGAACATATCCAAAAGGGATAAAGAACAAAAGTATCATTTTCATGTGTTTTTCTTATTGTTGTTTCCATCGGTCCTGCTTTGTTAAAAGTTACATACTATGCTCTCCTTGGCGATGCTGTTAGTTCCCAAGGGTTCAATTACTTCTATACACATGATTCCCAGATCTATATATCTAGCCCTTATATCTCTTCTAACCCCCAGTTCCATATTACCGACTGTCTTCTGGGCATCTCCATCAAGATGCCACACAGGTATCTTGTATTCAACATGTCCAAAAACAACTCATTATATTTTCCTCAAAACCAATGCCTCCTGTGAGTTTTCTCTTGTTTGCATTGGTGGCCCTGCCGTCCTTTTGCTCAGTTGCCCAGTTTAGTGCCTCAGAGTTTCACAGACTCACAGAATTTCAATTATCCTTCATTCTTTCTTCTCCCTCAACTCCCATATCCAATCAGTTACCTAATTTTTAGCAGTGCTGCCTCTATAACATTTGTCCTCTTCTGTTCACTCACAAAACTTTTGCCCTAGTCCTAGACATCATAGTACTTAGTAAAGTACTACTAAATAGTACTTTACCTGTACTATTCTAGTAATCTTCTTATTTGTCTATCTGTGGCTAAGTTCTCTCCATTTCTATCTCTTCTGCACACAAGTCAAACTGATATTCCTAAAATATAAATCTAAATGTGTGGCACCTCTCACCCCCCAACCAATTAAAATTTTTCATTTTGATTTTCCCTAGAATATAATACAAAATCCTCAGCCTGTCATTTAAAACTCTGTACAAGCAGGCTCCTATCTACTTTTTTAGTCCCATTTCATATTCACCAACTCACTCTTTCAGTTACTCCATCCTGGTTTCCATACCTGTACATGGCATACCATCTCCCAGATTTGCCTTTGGACAAGTGGTCCTTCATATCTGTAATGTACTCTTGTTTGAATGGTTCAGTGGATAGAGCACCAGGTCTGAAATCAGGAAGACCCAAGTTCAAATCTGTCCTGTAATCGAACAGATTACTAGCTGTGTAACCCTGAGCAAGTCACTTAAGCTCTGTTTACCTAAGTGTAGTCATCTGTAATATGGAAATGATAATAATAACACCTACCTCAAAGGATAGGATGGTAAGGATAAAATTAGATAATATTTCTAAAGCACCTAGCACAGTGTCTGGCAAAAAGTAAGTGCTATACAAATACTAATTATTATTATTAATCATTATTAAACTCTGTTTCATAGAATCCCTGATTTCCTTCAAAGCCTAGCTCAGGCAGTCATACAAAAAGTCTTTTCTTATTTCTCAGATACCATTAGTCTCTGATAAACTTACTTCAGCAGGAACATTGAAACTACTTGTCTACATATATGAGTATTAGCAAGCACCCTGGTACACCCAGGATGGCCTGCTAGCACAGGTTCTTTGATCTGCTTTGCTAAAGTAAAAACAACTTTTAAAGGGGTCAACAATCTTACTTTAATTATAGATAAGTAGAAAATACAAAATATAAGCAGAGAAATTAGTACAGAGATTCAACAGACAAGGCTCCTACTGTCTGAACAAAATATTACCATCATGTACATACACCAACAGAACAGGAGACCATACACTTCTTAACAAATGGCTACTCAGAGTCCCATCCAGGGGATCAAAGGGTCCTTCTCATGAGCGAACCCCCAAAGCAAAATCTCACTTCAGAATATATCTATCTGTATCTATATCTACATCTATATCATGTATAATATATATACACACACACACATATACTTTTGGCTATTTGGCTAATAGACTCAGAGCCAGAAGGCATCACAACCCTCCTGACTCAGTGCCTAATTAGCTTAGTACCAAAAGATGTGAGAGCCTTCCTACAAGCAAGCCTCCCCCTAAGCAGGCTCTTCCTTAGGCATATTCTTCCCCCAAAGGCAAGTTCCTCCCCCAGTGAGCTGTGTGACTCAGGGTGCATCACAACGGGGTCGGAGTTTAAAGCAGCAAGACTTCCATGCTTGAACATGTGCTCACATAAGCCTATTAATGGACAGGGAAGATCTTCCTATTCTATTAACATTACAGCATGCTCTATCTGCCTAGTAGAATATATGCTACTTGAGAACAAAGACTATATTATTTGTACACTTTTCTCAGTGCTTAGGACAGCACCTTGTACATAGCAGATAGTTAATGTTGGAACTGAATCGAAAGCCTAGACAGTTGAGGTGGCTTGTTTTGCTAAATTGTTTTTGTTCACTATTTTTACTTAAAACAATTAAATACATATTTTTATCCCACTTGGACAAAACAATTCCAGATTGCTTCAATTAGTGCAGGGCAAAACCCTTTTTAAAAAATATTTTATTATGATTTTTTAATCATGGATCCTTTGGGTAGTTTAGTGACATCTATGGACCTCTTCCCAAACTAATATTTTTAAATACATAAGTGGGATAATGAATAAAAGGAAACTAATGATATTGAAATATTTTTATCAAAATATATTTGAAAAATTTTCATAGACCCCAAGTTAAGAGCCCGACTTTCAAAATAAAAGGTAGAATTGCTTAATGAAAGAACAAAAGAAACAGGCATTCATATTTGTGCCAGACACTGCTAAACACTTTAAAGATATTATCTCATAAGAATCCTGGGAGATAAGTACTATTGTTATTCCCAATTTACGGTAGAGGGAATAGAGGCAGAACATGGTTAAGTGATTTGCTCGGGGTCACATAGCTAGTAAGGAGCTAAGGCTTAATTTGAACTTAGATCTTCCTGACTCCAGGCCCTGCCCTCTATCTGCTGCACCACCTGGCTGCTTTATATTCTACAGGTAGAAGCTGGGCTGCTGGGTCTTACAATGCTAGAGTGCTGTGTCTGGGGACAGGAAGATTTGAGTTAAAATATGGCTTCAAACACTTATTAATTGTGTGACCCTGGGCAAGTCACTTAACCCTGTTTGCCTCAGTTTCTTCATTTGTAAAATGAGCTGGAGGAGGAAATGGCAAACCATTCCAGTTTCTCTGCCAAGAAACCTCAAATGGGTTCACAGAGAGTTTGAAAAGACTGAAATGACTAAACAACAAAACAAGGGTAGAAGCTAGATGCTGTAATAAATATATTACAAAATTAATAATAGGGATGTAATATTCACCTATTATACTGTGATTAGAGTGTGTTCATCACAGAACTGCAGCTCTGATCAGTCAGTCAACAAATATTTAGTAAGAGCTTCTTCTGTGCCAGGAAGGGATTAAAAAAAAGGCAAAAGACAGTCTGTGTGCTCAAGGAGCTCATAGGTAAATGGGAGAGACAACAGGTAAACAACTGTACACAAACTACATACACTATGAATAGGAGATAATCTCCAGAGAGAAGGAAGACACTAGCATTCACAACTTCGTTTTGGAAGATGGACCATTTGTTGGACCTCTGCAACTCAGCAGATAACCTTCTTTAACAAAAAAATAAAAACAAGCAAAACAAAAACACAACCTCCTGAGTCCTAGGTAGAAATAGCTCAGATTAATACTTCAGGTCAGATGATGACTGTTTTGGTGGCTTTCAAATACAGAAATGCAGCTTAAATCTGGTGGGGCTTTATGTTTAGTCTGGCATCTTTTACATTTGAAGACCTACTATCTTTTTTGGGGAAAATCTCCTAGCAAAAATGGGAGTTCCAGGCTCTGTGGTAAGGACTTTTTATAAAAATTATCTCATTTGGGAGGATAATCGGCCTTTACCATGGCTGCAGTGCCACCAGATTCCTGGCAGCCCCCCAGAGTCTTTTTGGAGACCAGCATGGGGACTGTTATGCTGGAGCTGTATTGGAAACATGCCCCCAAGACCTGTAAGAACCTTGCAAATTTGGCTCGGCATGGTTACTACAATGGCACCAAGTTTCATAGGATTATCAAAGACTTCATGGTCCAAGGTGGTGATCCTACAGGAACAGGTAGAGGTGGTGTGTCTATCTATGGCAAACAGTTTGAAGATGAACTTCACCCTGAGTTGAAATTTACAGGGGCTGAAATTCTTGCAATGGCCAATGCAGGACCAGATACCAATGGCAGCCAGTTCTTTGTCACCTTGGCCCCTACCCAGTGGCTTGATGGGAAGCATAAAATTTTTGGCTGTGTGTGTCAGGGCATAGGAATGGTGAATCGAGTGGGTATGGTAGAGACAAATGCCCAGTATTGTGCTGTGATGTGAAGATTATCAAGGCTTACCCCTCTGGATAAAAGCAGATACATCTAAGCAGATACAGCCATGGCTAGTCCCAGCGAGTTTCACTGGAGATTTCTCAGCTGGCCAGTCCTTAGGTAGATTGTGGATATCAGAACAAAATGGCCTCTATATTCTCATCTGTTTGCTCTTGAGTCATCACTGGATTTGGCCATGTAGTTTTTTTGTCCTGCTGAATAAGCCATGTCTCAGATGGACTAGAGATGAAGGTGCATTTTAATTAACAAGATACTTCTTTCCTTCTAGGAAATAAATGTCAAAACATTGTAAAAAAAATTATCTCGTTTGAGTCTCCCAACAACTCTGTGAGGAAGGTGCTATTATCATTCCTTTATACATCCCATTATCATCCCATTTCACAATTGAGGAAATTGAACCAAAGGTTAAATGACTTGGCCAGGGTCACCCAGCCATTATATGTCTGCTGCCTAATTTGTACTCTGATCTTTATGACTCCAAGCCCAGGGCTTTATCTGCCACCACCAAAGACTAGAGAACTTTTCTTAAAACAGTAAGTGAAATGTAGTTTTCTCCTTTCATAAATTGTACTTGTGATAGTATTAGAGAATATGGTGAAGAAAATAGGAGAAAGAAGTCTAAGCTAGAGATTGGTCAATAAACATTTTTAAGTGTCTATTATGCGCCAGAGTCTGTACTAAGTACCAGGCCTACAAATACAAACACCACAACCATAACAAAAAAGTCAGTCTCTGCCCTCAAGGAGGTTATATCATAATGAGGTTATATCATTATATATATCAAGGAGGTTATATCATAATCATATATCAAAACCCAAAAAGAAGTCAAAAATCAAGGGTTAAGGGGGCGGTATGGTACCCTAACTGGGCATGGGGCATGATGAAGCCAGTCAGAGAAGTCTGAGAATTGTGCAGCTAGGTGACAAAGAAGGAAATCTCTGAGCTAGACTTTCTCCTTAAGTGCAGGTTTGGAGTCCATGTTCCCAGTCTCCAATCACAGAGGCAAAGGCTAATGATGTATGAAGGCTGATGAGATCTTTCAGCATCATGAGGTTATCCCAATAATGAGCTTCCTGGGTTAGTCAGTCAGAAAAGTCCTAAGGCAAGGCAACTAAGTGAGAAATGAGGAGGCCTAGATCTTTGGATGCAAAAGAGCTTATATAAATAGATTTTATTTTGCCAAAGAAATCCTTCAATACCATAAATTAAAAACTACTTCTTGTAATAAACACAGGTAGAAAATGAGAATGTATGCTAGTGAAGGTACTGGAATTATTAGTTAAGTAGGTGCCTTTACCATATATGTGATTTCTTTTTATCAACAATTCCTCTAAATTCTTGGCCAAACTCAGATTTAATAGGGTCACTGAGATCTGTTAAGATCCCTTAACAATGACAAAGTATTATCTGCTGTGAGAGTGCTCAGTCCTCAGGTTTATATTTCCCTGGCCCTGTGACTCATTGATGTGTGTTTCTTCCGCTATTGCTGATTGGAACCCTTCCATGCTATTTCATCCATGTTTTGTTTCAATTCTTACCCCATGTGTTTGCTGTAAACCCTCCAAGTTCTACTCAATGGTTTCTTCTAGTGGCCTTTGTCCTGCCTGGCTTTCCTAAGAATTTGTGGGTACCAATACAGCAGCAGGGCTATCCCTTCGTTATATTTTACACTTACGATGTGACCCTCTCACCTCCTTTTCTGGTTCCACATGTCCTGGATGTTATTTTACATATATTGCACACATGTCATCATTAGTAGCATGCTACAGCCTATATATACCTACCATGTTTATCCTATGATTCTCAGCCATATGGTATTATTGGGAGAATATTGTTCATTCCTAACGAAACACTTATACCAGCACTGGAATAAAGATCTGGTTGTTTTAACAATGGACATAGAGGCAGTCCAACAGGGGGCATATATTTGATGTTCCAGCCTTATTCCATGTTAGAAAGTGTGGGAAGAAGAGACTATTAAAGGTTCAGTTTTTTTCCCCTGGCCTCATCTGCCTTGACCAATCCCCTGGAGTCAAATGGACCTGGATTTATATTTGCCCTCAATTACTTACTGTGTGACCCTGGCCAAGTCACTTAGTCTCCATCAACCTCAGTTTATATACACATACACACACATATACACATATGTGTGTATATCTATAGTATCATATTCTAGTCTGGACAGATGATCTTGTTCATTATATCAATGATCTAAATAAGCTAGAAATATTACTGATTTAAAAAACATGCATTAGATCCTAATTCTAATTTTAGGAATGTTACATGTAATTCATTCCCAAATTTAAAAGATAAAATCTTTTAAATATTAAGGTTAAATCCATACACTTTCTTCCTATTATACTTACATATAAACATCCCAGACCTATGTAGGAATGTTTTCTAATGCAGCCTGAAGTCATGGTGGAAAAGAAAGAACCCAATAAAAGACTCATGGGACATGAGATTTTGGAGATAGATCAACCTACAGTAATATAATTAAGAAGACTATAGCTCACTTTCAGCAAAGAGGTAGCAAAGATTAAAATGGGAAAATATATATGTATATGTGTATATATGTATATGTGTGTATATATTATATGTATATATATATGTGTGTGTGTGTCTATATATATATATATATGCTAGTATATAGCTACAGAATCTCAACACTGGACAGTAGCTAAGAGGGAATCTAATAAACTTCCTGCCTGATAGACAAATACACTCCGCAACAATCAGCAACAAGTGGCTAGTGTCTCTTGAAAACTTCTGTCCTGGGTACTTGCTACTTTGTGAGATAGCCCTTTCTCATTTTGAATAACTCTGCTTTTTAGGAAATTCTTTCCATCATTTGAGCCAAAAATCAGGGTCCCTGTAACTCTCATCATTTGGTGTTCGTGGTCTTTTTGAGAAATAGTTCATAAGCACTTTCAGTGTGATGACAATTTAGAGTCACTAATTTAATATTGATATTTATATACATGGGGAATAAAATAATCAGTTATGTTTTTAAAGATGAAGATAAATTTTACAGTTTATAAAGGGTGCAATAATTTATATGTGCATATAAGAATTGGGACTGGAGCTGTGATTTTACTGATTTGGAGAGTGCTTAGATGAAGAGACTCTTTCTACCAATCCAAGTAATCTTCTTTGTGATTTTTTTTCTTGAAAATTCTGTGGAACACCAAGATGATTTACCCAGAGTCTTACAGCCAGTATGTGTTGGCAAGACAGGACTTAAGCCAGATGTTGACTCTGATGTCAACTTTCTATCAACTATACCTTACCAGTCTCTAAATCTAACAGAAATGTATAAAATCTTTATGTTTTAGAACTGTGGAGTAAAGAGAGACTTTGTCTCTAGCCTATATATCAAATATCTTTTGAGAAGGAGTTATTTCAAATATCTCTTAAGTCAGTGCTATGACCTTTTCAAAAGGTTAATGATCACCTTTGACATTTGAAAAATAGTGTTTCCATGCATCCTGCTACAATTTTCATTGATTTCTGCTCATTCTGTCTTTAGAGGAGATGAAGAGCAGCTGGTCAATGCCCTGTCACACAATGCACATATTATATATGTATATATACACATACACATATAATATGTATATATATATATATATAATCCATCAAATACTTAATGACTGCTAGGAATCTTTTTTTTCTAGACAAGTATTGCTAATTCCTTTAAACTGTCTTTATCAGGGTCTTGCCCCAACCCTTCAATCAGTTATTATTTTGAAATCATTGGACTATAGCTACTGTCTCTAAATTTATTTCCTAGCTGAAATTTCCAAAAATTTAATTGTGAATCAGATTTTTTGAGGGGAAGATAAGATTGCAGACTATAAATATATTGCTGGAACAGACCTCAGAAAGCATCTAGTCAAGCTCCCTCAATTTATAGACAAGAAAACTTAGGCCCATGGGACTAAATAACCTTCCTAAGGTTACAAGATAGTATGTATAAAAGGGAGAATTTGAACCCAGGTCTTCCAACTCTAGAAAGTGTTTTCTTTTTTGTTCTCCATTGCATCACATACTACTATTAATACTCATAAGGAATGAAACTAAATGAAATTAAATAATTGGATAAAGTCAACATAAGTAAGAGCAAAATTTTGAAGAACTTATTTATAATCTGTACCTTTATCTGACTACCCAAGGTGTCATGAAAATGAATAAATAAATATCTACATATTTTGACTACAATAAAACTGAATGGTTCTTAAGGAGAGTGATTTTTGGAACCCGATTTACCCAGATTTCTTTTTATTCCTCAATTTCTTTATCTTAATTTTTCTATTTAGGTGAAATCTATTGAAATATGGAACTGATTATTCTTAGTTGCTGTGTTTTTGTTATCCATGAAAATAGACAAGTGTTAAGATAGTTAAACAGAAGACTCTGTAATAGAAATGCATTCACATCTTTGGACTTAGAAGGGTATTAGGCAATTGTTTCATCATGGAGGGATGGATATGATTCCTATTCCACTCCCCAGGGATTCCAGTTAACTGGTGGGAAGAATCATCAAGTAATCACAAAATCATACTGTGCTGACAACTTTAAAAGGGAAAGTGTGAAATTTACTTCTTTCTTACCTCACACATTCTAAGTTCTAACCAAACTGGACTGTTAGCTATTTCCTGAATTTGAAATCCCATCTCCTGGATCAATACAGTGGTACAAAGCATTCACACTTAGAATGTATTCTTTCATCCTGATTTATCAGAGCCCTTATTTTCTTTCAAAACTCAACTCAAAAGATTCTCCTCTGAGAAGGTATTGAGTATTGTGTTATTCCAGGATCTCTGTGACTTTCACTGTGCCTTAGCAGTTGAATTTCAGGTGAAGTCTTGAATACTTTCCTTCTGGTCTGAACTCTGCAGTTACCTGATGTGGGTTTGAGTTTGAGCAACGCAACTTAGGATTTTCCCCTGCTTGGAACTCCAGTAGACTGCTGTTTGATTAAGCCTCTATCAGCCACCTGGAAAGCTCTGCAAGTTCAGAGTGATAGAATTTCAGGTTTTATGCTTGGTCTGGGCTTCCTGTCTAGCTATTCCCCTGTAGGTTTCAGAGAGTGCTGTGGGCCAAAACTTAGACCTTACCTAGGCTATACTCTTTAGGTCTGAGTCATACAGCTACTGCTTGCTTCTCTGTCTGTCACTTGCTCAACATACTACCTGAGATCCAAGAAGAGCTCCTTGCTCTGGACTGCCATTCTCAGGCACATATTATCTCCTTCTTTCTATACTAGATCTAAGACCAGGCACTGAATAGTGAATGACAGAGCTTCCATTTGGTCCTGCACATCTAGCCTGCTCTAAACCAGATTTTGGACTCTTTCTTGTTCTACATAGCCATTGGCAAACTCTTGTGCAGGTCTTGTATTAGAAGACTCTTTATATTGTGTTCCTGGCTATATCCCATCTCCAGTGTTCACATACCTATCTGTCTCCCTATTCTGATGTGGGCTAGAAAACATGAATTATCATATATGTATATGTATATATAATACACACACACACACATATATATATATATTATACATATACACTCATATACACACATATACCTATTTTATCTTGGATTTTCTAATCATGACTCAGTATGATACATTTTTTTTCCCCCAGACCTTTCTAAAATAGTAATGAAGAAGAGTTCAGATATACTATTCCCCTTCAATTACATAATCTTGGCTAATCTTGGAATTATCATTATCACAGACAAAATAAGGGATGAGGTGTGCTTGTATAGGAAAATACACACACAATACCACGCACAAAACAAAAAACCACCTCACATGCTGAACTTGATAGAATTTAATCAGTTTTGCCCCTCCCCCTTCATATTCAAGCTTGTAGATAAGCTAGCATAAGAATAGAATGCCTAATTTATCCTGACTTGGAATCACTATGGTAAAGACCTCTGATATAGGCACATCATTAAGTTATTGAAAGGAAAGGTGAGCTATATGAAAATGAGAAAAAATTGAGAGCAGGTAGGACAGAGTGGCCATTTAAATGGACCATTACAGGGAGACACAATTATGGTTGTATTACCCTCTGGAGGGTGCCTTAGTGTGGGTTTATGAACTCTGGGAGAAGGGCCAAGTTAGCCTTAATTATATTCAGTTTAACTCGTCAATTTAAATGCTCAGCATTTCCCTAACTCTCTTTTTTGCCCCTCCCCCCTTTCGGAGCCATCACATCTTTATTCCATTGACCTTTTTATTCTATTCATGTTAAATGTTTTTAATCAGCCATCATATTTCTTAGTTTGCTTTTAAAAATTAAGAGATGAAAATCTATTCATCCACATCATGCTGCCTGAAAATGCTGATATTAATAATAGAATTATAAAAGGAAAACAGCCATTTCACCGGATATAATTCTACGATAATTTCCGCTTATTTGCTATTTCTGCCTTTATGAGCCCAGTTACCTCTTAAGTACAAGTCAGAAGTTGGGTGACTCTCATAAGGTAGCCCTGAGAATGAGGAGCCCTTCATCCATGATCTAAGTTTTTTCAAGGACAGGACGGATATTTCCTTTATCATCATCTTCCCATTTCAACCCTACTTTTCTCTCCCAGTTTGTAGGGATACTCAGAATGGCAAGTGAGAAAGAAGCTTGCAACATTGTTATTGCTGCTGTCTGCAGTGGTTCATCGACATTACTAATTTTTGGTTTGTTTATTCATTCATTCAATTAATGGTGACATTTTGTTATATGAACTGGAGAGAATCTAGAGAAATGATTAACATTTAACATATTTTCTTATTCATTTCTAGCCTATCCCATCATTGTCATTAAATGCTAACTAGACTTGGACTTTTTAATGGCAAGCAGAGAGCATGTGCTTCCTTGTTATGATCACCAGTAATAACCAGAAACACAACATTATTTTTATGGGCATCAGTGATGATTTTCAGGAAAGAATTGGTGATGCAGTAGCTATTCCTTTAGTTCGATATGCTTTGTGCTGTGAAGATGAAATGTCAACTTTAATTAGGTTATGCTATTTTTTTCAGTGACCAACATAGGGCACATTGCTTATTGATTACATATATTGAAATTATAGATGACACTTTAATCATTAAAATTGGCAGAATGTTCTAGGGGTTTGTGAAGAGATTCTAAACAGCATTTATGTAATGACTACCCATATGTTGTCCAGAAAAACCTTTGGTATTTATGATATTATTCTCCTCTCTATTCAACTGGTAGAAGTGCTTTGTTTTCTAATCACTCCTAACAGGTACACCTCATTTCTGTTCAGTTAAGCCCTGGAACTGGTGTCAGAGAACCTGGGTTCAAATTCCAACTCTAGTGATTACTACCTTTGTGGCCTAGGACAAGTCAATTAACTACTCTGGCTCTTAGTTATCTCCTCTGTAAAATGGGGTGAGGAGTTAGAGTATGTGGCCTATGAAAACCTTTCCAGCCCTCCATTTTATGATCCCAAGTCGTCTATTCCATTCCACTGTGGAGACTTTTATTTTTCCCTTTTGGATCTTTCTACCTGTAACTTCAGGTGGGAAACCAATGAGACTTGTATAAACATGACTCTTCTATTCCCTATAAAATATCTGAATGACTCTGGACATAGAGCTACAATGACTCCTGAGCCTGGTGAACTGTCATCTCCAATATATGGACTTAGAAAGCCCAGATCATTGGGGACTTAATCTTTCTGATACTGATTGAAGGCAACTGTACCTGAGGAACCCTGGAAACACTATTGTTCCTTTATAGCAGAGATACCCAAACTTATTTGGCCCACCACTACCTTTTAAAAAAAAAATAGTCAGCACCCCCTCGGAAATCTATTTTCTTTAACCCTTTAACTTTTCTTTTTTTTTTTTTGGAAATTTGTATCATTTCAAAATATATAATTTTTGAAACATCACATCTTAAATTTAATAATTTATTGTAAATTTGTGGGGTTTTTCTGTACTGAAATTTTGATGACACATTATTACATCATGAAACTCAATATTATTGTATTGTAAACAAGTTATTACATGCACAAATTCCTGCCAATGCATGCTGGACTTCCCTGACAGTGCTTGACACCCTCATATGACCGTACTTGCTTTTTAAGACCTGTTAGCAGATTTAACCACTGATCAGTTATAACTTGCATTTTTTGTGTTTATTTGGAAAATAATGTAATCACTATGACTTTAATTCTGTTACACAACAGATGAAACATACAAATGGTTTGTCAAAATTTTCTTCTCTTCTTTCCTCATGCTTTCACCACCCTTTTATTTTTATTCAATGCTTCCCCATTTGCACCCCAGGCTACTACCTCAACCCTCCATTGTTCCAGTGCCCCCAGGGGGGCAGTATCATCCACTTTGGGAACCTCTGCTTGTAGTCAGAAAGGAAGTATGGTATATTAAAAGGCAGTGTGTTACAGTAAATAGTGTGCTCTACTTGGAGTTAGGAATTCTTGAGTTCAAATCTCACTTTGGATATTTACTACCTCTGTGTCTATGGACAAATCATTCAGTTTCCTTGGGTTTCAGTTCCCTCATTTGTAAAGTAATGGAAATGAAGGAGATGACCTCTAAGGTTCATTTCACCTTTAACTTTATGATCCTATGGCCCAGTCTTGCTTTGGAGGTATTAGTCTAAGTCATACTATAAGAGGGTAAATGGGCTTCACTTATATCCTTCCCTTGTTCTTTCTGCATTCTGCCTTCTTGACTATCACAAATTAAACCATGTGGGTCTTACCATAAACATGTCAAATAAAAAGACTAGTTTGTCTAATTCTTCTGCAGAGATACCCTGGTATTATGCATGGTATATATTGATGCATATCTATCTATCTGAATATCTATTGAATTCTATACAATGAAACTCCATCATAATCTTGATATTTGGTGACAGAGATCTTTTTTGTAGGCTTCATTCCAAACTTTTTCTTTTTGTAATTATATTCAAGGAGGTAGGTTGGTAAACAGAAGCCTATCCTAATAAATTCCATGTTTTAATAGAGGACTCTGCACTATTACATAGATCACATCATGTGAATTATAATCCATAAAAGTATTGACTGTAACTTATGAATTTTACAAATAAAGAAACTATTTTTTTATAATTGTGGAACCTATATAGTAACCCCATGACTACTGTCAAGTACAATCCAATTAGGAGTAGGTTCTTTTTTAAAATTTTGTAACCTTTCAAACTATTATAACTATTGAGACACTCTCACAAAATGACTGACCACCTTTCCACAGTGAGCAGAAAAACAATAGAGGAAGCCTTTGATAACTAGCATTAAATAATTTATAACATTTCCTGGAACTTTAACCCAAAGTCCCAATTAAAATGAAACCTCCCCAAGGGTTTCATGTTAATGAATCTATGAACCTAATAAACCTATTTTTTTGGACCCTCTTTTCCATCTTTGGAATAAAAATCATTGTAATCTCAAGTCTGTAGAAACTTGCTTTGTTACCTACCTGGTTCAGGTACTTCAAGTCAATTAGGAAGAATTAAAACTAAATGTGGACCCATTTTAATGTGAAGAATACTCGTGAACCATACTTTTGGATTATATCTGTAAACTGTACTTCTAAATTTAGTGTTATAACGTTTCTTCTCTTCAATATTTGTTTTAATGAAATCAGAACATTTAGTCCCCAAAGAGTGGAACCTTCATCTCCTCCATACTCCATTACTCTTATAAAAAAAGAAGTTCATCCTCATGGCCTAAATCCATGGGAGAAGTAATCTCTTATTTATTCTACTGCTAGGCCTATTCACATGGATACTTAATCTCAGTGTTTATCAGCAGATAGGAAATCATTCTAGGGCAGCTAGGTAGATAAAGCTGGCCTCATATGTGAGCTGTGTGACCTTGGACCAGCCATTTAACCCTTTTGGCTTCAGTTTCCTCATCTGTAAAATGAGCCAGAGGAAAAAAAAATGTCAAACCATTACAGTATCTCTGCCAAGAATGGGATCATGAAGGGTCAGGCATGATAGATATGACTCAACAACAACAACTTTTAGAGATCATCTGATTCAGTATCCTCACCACCCTCAACCTTCCAGGAAAGTAAGTATTTAGACTACCCAGGGCAATTTATTTACTTCTTAGGATCATAGGTTTATCATAGGATCATGGGTCTTTAGAGGTCCTCTACTCCCAATGCCCTTATTTTACAGATGAGGAAACTGAGAGCCAGAGAAACTAAGAGACTTGCCCAAAATACTTGAGTATTAAAGGTAAAGCCATGATTTGTACCTAAATTCTCTAACTATAAATTCAATACGTTTTCCTCTGTGCTGTGTTGAAAGATATTACATGTGGAGACTCTATGTCTTCTCTTTGGTATTATTACCATATGTTATTTCATAGATGTATAGACATAGAGCTAGAAGGGTCCAAAGAGGATATTTTGTCTAATCCCCTCATTTTACAATAAGGAAATTGAGGCTTGGGAACTTAAATGACACACATAGTACCGTGTTTCCCCAATAATAAGACACTGTCTTATTATTTTTTTGGACAGAAAAACACCAGAGGGCTTATTTTCAGGGGAGGGCTTATTTTAATGAACATTGACAGCAATTTTAATAAACAGGTAAATGTGAACAAAAAAAATGTACCAGCAAGCAAATCACTGGGGAAGAACAGGATGACGCGCTCACTGCTGCAGCTCTGATTGGATGCAGCTCGGAGCGCGGCGTGTGTTTCACCGGGGGGGTGGGACAGTGCATACAGAGGGTACCGTAATGTAGTGTGTAGCATAGGGGATCACCTTCACTACAGTAGCAATCTCAATAGGGCTTATTTTCGGGGGAGGGCTTATTTTAGAGGAATCTTACACAGTAAGGGGAGGGCTTATTTTCGGGATAGGTCTTATTATCAGGGAAACACAGTAATCATAGAAGGTCACATTTGAACCCAGGTCATCTGAATACAGAAACAATACTTTTTCCACTTTAACATACTCATATCCAGTTGAAACTTATTTTGCCTTTAAATTTTTCCTCTTTATTTTTCCTCATATAGACAATAATTGCTTACATCCCTTTTCATAAAGACCTTTTTGATATTCTGAGACCAGAATTCGGTCTCTTTTCTTCTTTCCTCCCTTCTTCTTTTCTTCTCTTTCCCCCCTTCTTTACCTTTCTTTCCTCAGAATCATTGAATTGATTTCCCCCCCAAGAACTACTTTCATTCCTGAAGACTATCTTTTGTTCATTCAACCATTTTACAGGTGCCTACTATGCGCTGAATTTTGTGCTACCAAAAAAAACATGAAAAATTATCTCTATCCTCATGGAACTTGACAATTATACTCATTTCTATGAAAAAAAAGGAATGTTAATCTCAGGGGCACAGAGTCACTGTGGTTCTTGGATGTTATACCAGGATGTACAAGTTCTTTAGAAAACCCCTTTCATACCTCTGATGCTAAGATTAACTCTGTTCCCTATTGAGTTCATATCACCATCAGGTTGTAAAGCCATGCAGAAGCAGCTTTCCAGAAGAATGCTGCTATAAACAGCTTTCAAGATTCTGATTACATAGTATAGCAGACACTCTATTCAATAACAAATCAAAGCAAAACATTCACAGAAAATCAAGGTACAGCATTCAATATTACAACTTATCACAGAAAAACAAAATACAGCATTCACAATGACTTATCACTAAAATGGCCACATAGTTTGCACCAAAGTGGTCACAATAGTTTTTAACAAAGTACAATCATTTAGTAACTCAATCATTCAGTCATCCTTAAGGGACACAAAATACAAAAGTCAAAGTACTCCACCCCCAGAGTAGTCTCAATTTGAGATTAGTTTCCATTTATAAACAAAGTACATTCATTTAGTCAATCACAAAATCCTTAATTCAATAACAAAGTACAAAAGTCAAAGTTCTCCACCCCTAGGTCACAGGAAATCATAATCTTCTCAGTCAATACACAGAATCCAAGTAAAGTCTTATTTCAGCTTGACTAGAGGCTGGCTCTCAGCTTCCCTGGTTCCCCTTCCATGGTGCCAGCTCCTATCTGAATTCACCAAACTGTCACCTGGGTTCAAAGGCAGACAGCTCCCAGCTCCTTGTCCAGCTCTCTGTGTATTTCCTGTTCCACACTGAAGCTTACACTGTCTGGTCCTCTTTAAATCCTTCACGGTCTCTATTCCTGGGAAGTCAAGTCTTAACAAAGCCACAAACAGACAAAATAATGAAACCACAGTCATGCCTTCTCTGGCAGCTCTGGCTGGCTCTCTGAAGTCTTCAGCAGCTTGACTGGCCCTTGAAAGTCCTCAGCAGCTCCAGCTGGCCCTTAGAAGTCCTTAGCAGCTTGGCTGGCCTTCAAAAGTTCTCAGCAACTTGACTGGCCCTCAGAAGAAGCTATGCCACCACAAGTTCCCAGGATATTCTGACTTTCACAGCTGGGGTTTTTCCTTATATACAATATTGCCCCTTCCTGTTCAGCCCCTTCCTGTTATGTCAGGAACAGGGGTTCATACATTCTGTTTATTTAACAAAGGCTTAATTTGAAACTAGGTGCTAAGTACCTGTCAGCTTAGCAATACAAAGGGATCTTCAATTTTCATTACCATTACACAGGTTGAGACCTAATTATGAGATCTGGCCCATCTCTAGTAGTTTTGATCTTGCTTTGGGTGACCTTAATGAAGCTAAATCAGTTTCAGTCTTCTCTAAGGACATGTATTCACTCAGAATGAAATGAATTGGTTCCTACTCAGCTATTTTTAGAATGGATTAGAAATTTTAAAAGTGATATTGACTGGTGGCACAAGCACATAATTTTTTACACAGGGCTAGACAGTCATTTTGTGGCTTTAGGCCCCATATCCAAAAGCAACCCCAAAGGCTATGGATTTGATTTATTTCTTATAGTGATATATTTTGATTGAGGTTACATGATGCAGACTGTGTCTTACCTTGGGTATACTCTGAACTGTGAGACATGGAAAATGACTTAATTACTCAACTTATGGCAAGAATACTAAAGAGGGTTGACATGATGAGTCATGTTAATATCTTAATCTTCTCTGTTCCCATCTGTTGTGTTAGGTAGTTTCCAGAAAAATAGGCCCCTGAAAGAAAGGACAGTTACTTTGTGTATTGTCACAATCAGGGAGACAAGTGATAGTTGTACTATGGGAGTAGGAAACAGCCAATGCTGTCTATAGCCCAACAAGGTCACTGACATTTCTCCTGCCCTGAAGATATAAAACTAATGAGAATCTAAGCTGGCCTAAGTTTATTGTGAATTATGTATCATTGATTTTCCTAAGAGAAATGAAAGGAAAAGATCCAAACAAGACCTCTTCCTGATAGAAGTCTGGGTGATCTACTGTTTCCTAGACAGTCACTAGTAGATGTCTTCCTCTGTGACTCCATATCTGTGTCCTTCTCTTGTGCCCCTCAGAAGTCTTCTGTATCTGGTACCATAAATTGCCTGGGTTTATGATGATGGCGAAAATAATAGTTCACATTTACATAACACTTTAAAGTTTGCCAACATACATGTTCTCATTTGATACTCCTATTAATAGCACTGAAATAGATGCTAGTATCCCCATTTTGCAGAAGAGGAAACTGAGGCTGAGAAATGTGAACATAGCCAGAGTCATATAAGCTAGACTTGGAGGAAGAATCTGAACCCGGATCTTCTAGAATTTTAGTTTAAGACTATGTCCACAATGCCATGCTATCTTTCTGAGATCTTGGAACAGAAAACATCAAAGGCCACAAGGTAATGAGATTTTGTGTCCAAAGGTCAGCAATGGTATTGACAATATCTTTGACTCTGCCTACTCTCACCTTCATTCCTGTGTTAGAAGTGGCAGGGTCCTGTCAATCAGGTATCCCAAGTCTTTGGGCTTTTATCTGTTCTATTTTAATAATTTTCTTTCTTTTTTTAAAAGCACAATTCTTGTCAATCTCTTAGTGTAACCTTATGATTTCATCTTCCTCAAAACTTTTCAATTTACTCTTTCTGCTCTTGGACTTCCCTTCCTTCCTACATAGCCTGTTGTGCCTCATCAGCAGTCATGATCTGCAGTTTAGGATGGAAATCCTCAGCTTTTGGGAATTTGGGGTTTTTCTTCCTATCTGAATTCCCTTCCTCATTTTCTTTTTCTGCTTTATACTCTAAGTGCAGGTAAGTCATGGAAAATGAGGATTTTTTTTACCCTGAAAATCAGAAGCTTTTACTCTGACTCCTCTTGATATTTACTTTTTGTGTGAAGTAATGGAATTTTCCAATGAAGCCCACAGCTTTCACACCATTTTCTGGGGCTTGAGAAGAGTGCACTCTGCACCCTAAAAATAACAATTTCTTCACCATTTTCCAGACCTGGCATGTTTTAATGAAACTGCTTGCCCAGAAGATATCACATTACCTTTCTTTATGCCTTTTATTCCACTGATACATCTCTGCCCTGTTTTCTAGGTCATCACATTTGATGAACATGTTTCTGCTTTCTTTCTGTTTTTTCTCCCTTGTGTATTCCTTTTTTTCAGAAAATGAATCTGTATTTTTATCCTTACTTTTTCCCTTTAATAGCCATTAATCTTGAATTACATGTGTTTGAGATGAAAATGACCCATTGGAGTCTTCAATAACATTAAAGGCTATTACTGAGCACCCATAACTGCATGGCATCATCCATTACCAGATAACTTCACATCATGCAAGCCCTACAAATCTAGGTCATTTCTCGTAGTGCCTTAGTCTGAACTATTTTTTAAAGAAGAAACAATGTGTTCTCAACATAACGGCTCAGTGAGGACAAAAAACAATAGAAACAACCAACAATAACAAAACCTTGGAAGCCATGGAAACTACCTATTTAAGATCATAGATGTGAGGCAGTGTTCATAGCAGAGTTACTTCAGGATCAAGAATATCTGGGTTCAAATTTTGCCCATGATTCGTATTTTCTATGTTAGTAGGCGCAAATCATTTTGCCTCTTGGCATACCCACACAATTCTCTAAGGCTGTATGGTATAGATAACTTGCCAATTTGCATCCCTGAAGAGAGTTTTCATTTTGTAACACTATGCTGATAGTTTCTCACTTAGAGCAACAGACTTCTAATGAGTCATTGGTCCTAATGACTCTATTCCCTTATATTTAAAGAGACTTAAAGAGTCATAGTAAATTCCAACTATGTGTAGACCACTATACTGGGGCAATGTAAAGTTTAGATGATATAATTCTTTCTTTCCTTTCCTGAAGCTTATGGTACAGAAAAGACACATACATAGGTAACTATAAAGCTCAATGCAACGCAAATATATTAGGTACAAAATTAAGTGCCAATGTGGAGTTTGAATGCAAAGGGAAGGATTCAGATGAGAGGTTCCACAGTGAGCCATGATGCAGTTTTACAGATAAGCAGGAAGTGAGAACATTTGAGTTGTTGGGAAAGTTGTGAACAAATACTCAGAAGCTAAAGAACACGGGGCTTGTTTGGAGGGGTAAGGGAGAGCTCAGATAATAATCCACTTTAAATTGAAATTGAATGTACATGAAGGAGTAATACAAGATAAAACTATGAAAGCAGAATGAAAAGAAGTTGTAGAGGGCCTTGAAGGCCAGACAATTTACTTGAATTTACTCAGGATCACAAGGCAGCATTAAGACCTAAAACTAATTATAAAATGTTTTTAGAATGAGTGAAACATATTTATTAAACATTTACTATAAGCCAGGCACTATGCTAAGTCCTGGGGATACAGAAACAGGAAGACAGTTCTTGCCTTGAAAGAGATTGTGTATTAATAGGGGAGAAATAATGTATGTATAGGGTGGCTGGGCCTGAGTAGACACATAAATTATGAATGATATACAGGACAGTGAATAAACATGTTCTTTCCTAAAGCAATGGTTAGTATTGATTTGATGCCTATGCCTAGAGCAGGTGGGTAGGTAGAATGGGGATAGTTTTGGATGGAGGTTAGGAGGAGGAGTTAGGGATACCACAGAAAGCTGACAGTGAAGCTATGGGTGGTCAGCTCTCACCAAGTAGACCAGCATGTCTCTGTGGTAGGAGCGAGGCTGAAGTGGGGAAAGAGCAGTGGTTATCATGGCAGGATAGCTTGTAAAGTCTATTTGTAGCTTCATGAATTACCAAGAACATATTTCTAGTGATGATCCACACTTAAAAATGGGAAAAAGCATTAATAATTAAAATTAAATTAATTAAATAATAAAATTAAAATAAGGAAATATTTTATTGGATAAAAAGGCATTCTGATCATGTGAATGAGGGCTAGCAGATGGGCAGTCAATACTAAGAAGTAGAAAGGCCTGGAGGAAATCCTACATCATGTTGTAGGGATTCTCCATAGAAGATGTACACCAGAACATGGTCAATAATCTCCTAAAATAAGAATTAGATGTGTTATAATTGGTATTGAAGGAAGCAGTATTCAAGCTGAAGAAAATCAAGTTGAAGTATCAATTAATATAGTAAAAGTTGTATGGATTCATATCATATATTCCACTCTCTTTTCCTTTTCCACTTGCAGTTGCCCTGATATGTTCCCTTACCATATTTAGGTAGACTCATGAAGCATTTGGTAAGGTATAACACTAAATGTTTGTATCAAACCATATTACTTTTCCATTACCCCATAAATGACCTCATACAAAATAAATGGTAATAGTTGCAAATGTCACTAACCAACTCTCTTAATATTTATCCTGACCTCTCTGACACTCTCTGACTATAGCCAATCCTTCGCTTGAAGCTTCATGGTCTCTATTTCTCCATCCCCTTTTCTTCTTGACCCTTCTAATCTTCTTGACCTAAAATGAACTAATAAAGCATTTGTTCCTTTATACTTTCAGAATGGGCTTACCTGTTACCTAAAAGGACCTCCTCAGGTCATTGGTTATGGTAACTTTGGAATTTTGGACTCACTGAAGCTTTCCTTGACTTAAAGTGACCCATGACCCAGACTGATCTCACTAGCTGAAGTGGCCCAGCTACCCTCTCCAGAGATATTTATCATTGTTAGAGCCCCAAGGCTTTTGAATGTCTTTTTTCTGATGAACAGATGGCCCTCACACTAGGAGACATTCTAGAATATCTTTGTCTCTCATTAGTTTATCCCATGCCTTTTGATGTTATTAATGTTTCCCTTTTGAGATTCTGGCATCCATATAACATAGGAATAGGTAGACATATATAAACAATTAATACAAAATAATAATGCTAAGAGTAATGATCAAATGTATAATAGCAATTTAGGATAAGTAATTTGAAGTAAAAATGCATTCACATGCTTTGACAAAATTCAACGGGCATTAGTTTGCATGATCTCCTATGTGCAAAGAAAGTATTGTTCCACTATAGATACGGATGAAAAAACAAACTCTCAGGGAACTTACATTCTGCTGGTGGAATACTATATATAAAGGTCCATAAAGTAAGGAGAGAGAGAGAGAGAGAGAGAGAGAGACAGAGAGAGAGAGAGAGAGAGAGAGAGAGAGAGAGAGAGAGAGAGAGACAGAGAGAGACAGAGAGAGAGAGACAGAGAGAGACAGAGAGAGAGACAGAGAGAGAGAGAGAGACAGAGAGACAGAGACAGAGACAGAGACAGAGACAGAGAGAGACAGAGAGAGAGAGAGAGAGACAGAGAGAGAGAGAGAGAGAGACAGAGAGAGAGAGACAGAGAGAGACAGAGACAGAGAGAGAGACAAAGACAGAGAGAGAGACAGAGAGACAGACAGAGAGAGAGACAGAGACAGAGAGAGAGGGGGAGGGAGGGAGAGAGAGGCAGAGACAGAGAGAAAGAGAGACAGAGAAGTTGATTTTTTTTACATCATTCTAATTTCCCAATATTTTCTGTCCATGCCTTATCTATAGAGTCATCCCTTTTAATACAGAATAAAAAGAGGTAGAGGGCAGTGAAAGCATTTTAACAAAACTAACACTTCAACTGAATGGTCTGTCACTATATACAATGCTTCATATCCATATACTTCTACGTCTCAAAGGAAAAAAAAAGCAGGGAGAGTTCTCATTTTTCTTTCTCAGGGCCAAGCTCAGTCATTGTAATTAGATAGTGGTCAGATTTGATTTCTTTGTTGCTCTTTGTGTATGTTCCCTTCTTATAGTCATTATTTCTTATAGTAATGTAGTGTTCCGTTACATTCATGTACCACAATTTAAGTACATCTCAATTGATTGACATCTAATTTGCTTCCAGTTTTCTTTTCCTACAAAAAAAGTGCTGCTATAAGTATTTTGGTATCTCTAAACCCTTTCTTTCTAGCTTGGATCTCTTTAGAGTGAATGTTTAGCAGCAGGATTTCTGGGGGGAAAGGTTATACTCATTTTCATCGTGTTAGTATACTTCCAAATTGCTTTTTGGAATGGTTAGAACAACCCACAGTTGTTCTCACTGGCAATGTTTTAAATACCTAACTTTCCTCAGCTCCTCCAAACTATTCTCATCTTTTGTCTTTGTTATCAATTTACCAAGTATGAAGTGAAACCTGAAGTAAATTCTCTTATTAGGGATTTGAGCAATTATTCATAGTATTATTAATAGAGCAGTTTTTAATTTTTATGTTGAAAACTATTTCTTCAGATACTTTGATAGCTTATCTTTTGGAGAATGTAACAAAAATTCAGAGACAATGTCATAAGTACATTGAAGAGAGTTACTTTTCAATCTACTGGGAGAGAACCATAGTAACAGATCAACACATTTTGGCCAACATTCTAGATAATCTCCTGTTTTATTAATTTAATTGAACAATGCAGTTTATTGATTTTGCTGTGCCCCTAGCCTGGGATATACACAGGGAAGATAAACAGGAATGTGAATCTGTTATAGACACTAAACAAATGTGGAGATTGAAGAGCATCACAGCAAAACCAATTTATCATTCTAAGGACTGGAGTGGTTCTGTGTACGCTGTTAAGGGACTAGTGATTCATTACATGCTAGAGGGAGGTGCTATTTCTAGATTTCTGTAGTAGAGCCAAGAGATCCTTATCTCAACAAAAGATGATGAGAATTGACTTGGTTGATGTATATGTTCTTATAATCTATTATGATGATTAATTTGAGAAAGAAAAATATATAATTGTAACAAAGATCCCAGAAATGTATCTATGTGGAAATTTCTCATCTGTTTAATTTAGTTTCCCACTGTATTTATATTCATCTTTTTTTTTTCTTTATGCCTCCCTTTATGTGTTAGATTTCTGATTCACCATAAATTTGCTTTCCTGGATATATGAGAATCTCCTGGGTTGTAGTTAGAAGATTAGCTGTCTATCAAATTTTTTTTCATTACATTAGTATACAGAGCCTTTAGTTACAAATGAGTGTTCAAAAAAAAAATTAACCTAGTGTAGGAAGATGCAAAGAGAAAATGAAGAGATACATTTTACCTTTTTCAGTTTTGAAGGCAATACACTCCTCTAGCATTTCCAGTACCAGAAGTTCCCAAAATATATTGTCCTTAGATGTATGAATTCTTTTTTAAAATTTAAATTAATTTTTTGGGGAATGGTATTTTATTTTTTCTAATTACATGTAATGATAATTTTCAATATTAATTTCTTTTCAGTTGTACAATTTGTTATTGATTGAAATTCAACAGATTTTTTAAATTCCAAAATATTCTTTCTAAATATTTGGTGTTTTATTCTATTTCCAATATTTTTGAGTAGATTTTTCAATTATCTCAAATTGGGGCAGCTAGGTGGCATAGTGAGTAGAGTGCCGGCCCTGGAGTCGGGAGGACCCAGGATCGGTTCCGGTCTCAGACACTTAACACCCCCCCCCCCCCCACACACACACAAAACTGGCCATGTAACCTTGAGCAAGTTACTTAACTCCAATTGCTTTAAAAAAATAATTATCTAAAATTACTGGATCATGTTCAGGTGCTCTTCCCATCCCTTTTTTGCTTTGAAAAGTATTTTATTTTTCCCCACAATTACATTTCAAGAAACATTTTAACATTCATTTTTACAAGATTTTGAGTTCCAAATCATTCTCCCTCCCTCCCCTCCTTTCTTTGTAAACATTAGGCAGTTTGATATAGTTCATACATATGCATCATGTAAAATATATTTCCTTATTCACATGGTTATGGAAGAAGAAACATATCCCAAAGAGAAAAACACAAGAAAAAATGAAATAAATGAAAAAAAAAATTATGCTTTGATCTGCATTCAGAATTCATAAGTTCTTTATCTGGATGTGAATACCATTTTTCTTTGTGAGTCCTTTGTACTTGTCTTGGATCATTGTGTTGCTGAGAAAAACTGAGTCATTTATAGTTGATCATTACATGATGTTGCTGATACTGTGTATAGCATTTTCTTGGTTCTGCTGATTTCACTTTACATTAGTTTGTATAAGTCTTTCCAGATTTTCCTTAAATGTGCCTATTTGTCATTTCTTATTGAGGAATAGTATTCCATTTTATTCATATATCACAGCTTGTTCAGTCATTCCCCAATTGATGAGTATAATTTCAATTTCCAATATTTTGGCACCTCGAAAAGGACTGCTATAAATATTTTTGCACAGGCAGGTCCCTTTCCATTTTTTATGATTCAACATTCATATTTTTTTTCTAAAATTTTGAGTTTCAAATTTTTCTCCCTCACTCCCTCCCATGTCTCCCCCAAGATGCTAATCTGATATAGGTTATACATGTTCAATAATTGTATCAGCAATGCCATATTCACAATGCCTATAGAGATTACAAATATGCTGATACAATTATCCATCACAAAATACATCAGGTTTGCCATTTGGGGAAATAAACTAGAAAATTTATTAAGATACCAAAAGACTGAATCCCAAAACCAGAAAGTGAAAGCCATCAGAGTAGTTATGACATTGGCACAGGTAGATAAAGTAGAAAGCACCCACATTTTCAAGCCTTTAAAACAGAACAGGCTACCTCAGGCAAAGGTCCTCCTCTCCCTACTCACAGCAACCACCCAGCGCCCTGGAAGCGGGCTCCCAGCAGCTCCGGCCCCTGGCAGTCCTCAGCAGGAGTCCTTAGCAGAAAGTCCTGCTCCCAGCAGCTCTGGCCCCTGGCAGTGCTCAGCAGGGGTCCTAACTCAAAAAAAAAAAAGGCAACTGCCGCTAACTGCCAACCGCAGGACCGTTAGCTCGGCTTTTCACTTTCTCTTGCTCTGCTATGTCAGCACGTCCATGGGGCATGGGAGATCTTTAAATCCCATAACCCTTACAATAATGTAAACATATTTCCACATTAGTCATGTTGTAAAAGAAACAGAACAAAGGGGAAAAGCTATGAAAAATATAAAAAAAAGAAAGTCAAAGTAGTATGTTTGATCTGCATTCAGACTTCATATTCTTTCTCTGAATGTGGATAGAATTTTCCATCATGAGCCTTTTGGAATTATCTTGGATCATTGTACTGCTGAGAAGAGCTAATTCAATCATAGTTAATCATTGCACTATGTTACTGTTACTGTGTACAATGTTCTCTTGGTTCTGCTCACTCCACTCAACATCAATTCATGTAAGTCTTTCCAGGTTTTCCTGAAATCTACTAGCTTATCATTCTTATAGCACAATAGTATTAAGTTATATTCATATAATATAATTTGCTCAGTCATTCCCTAATTGATGGACATCCCCTTAATTTCCAATTCTTTGACACCATAGAAAGAGCTGCTATAAGATTTTTGTACATGCAGGTCTTTTTTCCTTTTTAATGATCTCTTCGGGTTACAGACCTAGTAGTGCTATTGCTGGATCAAAGGATAAGCACTGTTTTATAGCTCTTTGGGCATAGTTCCAAATTATTCCCCAGGATTGTTGGATCAGTTCACAATTCAACCAACAATAGTGTCCCAATTTTCCCAAATCTTCTTCAACATTTATCATTTTCCTTTTCTGTTATATATGCCAATCTGATAGGTGGAGGTGACACCTTAGAGTTGTTTTAATTTACATTTCTCTGACCAATAGTGATTTAGAGCAATTTTTCATATGATTATAGAAAGTTTTAATGTCCTCATCTTAAAACTACCTGTTCATTTCTTTTGACCATTTATCAATTGGAAAATTTCTTGTATTTTTATCAATTTGACTCACTTCTCTAAATATACTGGAAATGAGGCCTTTATCAGAAATATTTGCTGTAAAAATTGTTTCCTATCTTTTGCTTTCCTTCTAACCTTGGTTGAATTAATTTTGTTTTTGAAAAACCTTTCCATTTAAGGTAATCCATTTTACATTTCATAACGTTCTCTGTCTCTCATTTAGTCATAAATTCTTTCCTTCTCCATAAATCTGACAGGTTTACTATTTTTTGCTCTCCTAATTTGCTTATGGCATCACCCTTTATGTCTAAATCATGTAACCATTTTAAATTTACCCTGGTAAATGCTGGGAGATGTTGGTCTATGCCTAGCTTCTGCCATACTATTTTCCAGTTTTCCCAGCAGTCTTTGTCAAATAGAGTTCTTATCCCAGAAATTGGAATCTTTGGGCTTATCAAACACGAGATTACTACAGTCATTGACTATTGCGTCTTGTGTACCTAATCTATTCCATTGATCCATCACTCTATTTCTTAGTCAATACCAAATAGTTTTGATGACTGCTGCTTTGTAAAACAGATTTTATTCAGGTACAGCTAGGTCACCTTGCTTTACATTTTTTCACTAATTCCCTTGAAATTCTTGACCTTTTGTTGTTCCTGATGAAGTTTATTATTTTTTCTAGCCCTATAAAATAATTTTTGGTAGTTTGATTGGTGGGGCAGTGAATAAATAAATTAACTTAGATAGAATTGTCATTTTTATTATAACTTGACCTATCAACAAGCAATAAATATTTTTCCAGTAGTTTAGATCTGACTTTATTTGTATGAAAAGTGTTTTACAATTGTGTCCATATAGTTCCTGGGTTTTTTGGGGGCAGGTAGACTCCCAAACGGTTCATATTATTTACAGCTATATGGGATTTCACTATCTCTTGCTCCTGGGTTTGTTGGAAAAGTTCATGATTTATATGGGTTTGTTTTCTATCTTATGACTTTCCTGAAGTTGTTCATTATTTCAAGTAGTTTTTAGTTGATTCTCTAAGTATACCATCATATCTGCGAAGAATGATAGTTTTATTTCCTCATTGCCTATTTTAATTCCTTCCATTTTTTTCCTCCTCTTATTGTTAAAGCTAACATTTCTGCAACAATATTGAATAATAGTGGGGATAATGGGCATCCTTTTTCCACCTCAGATATTATTTGGAAGGTTTCTAGCTTATCTTCATTACAGATAATGCTTGCTGATGGTTTTAGATAGATACTACTTACCATTTTGAGGAAAACTTAATTTATTCCTGTGCTCTCTAATGTCTCTGATAGTAATGGATACTGTATTTTGTCAAAAGCTTTTTCTGCATCTATTGACATAATGACATGATTCCTGTTGGTTTTGTTATTGATATGGTCAATTATGCCATATTTTTTTCCGAATATTGAACCAGCCCTGCCTTCCTGGTATAAATCCCACCTGGTCATAATGTATTATCTTGGTGGTAGTAAATTGCTGTAATATCTTTGATAATATTTTATTTAAAATTTTTGCATCAATATTCATTAGAGAAATTGGTCTATAATTTTCTTTCTCTGTTTTGGCTCTTCCTGATTTAGATATCAGCATCATATTTATGTTATAAAAAGAATTTAGTAGAACACTTATTTCTTTAAATAGTTCATATTTTATTGGGACTAATTGTTTTTTAAATGTTTGGTACAATTCACTTGTAAATCCATCTGGTCCTGGTAATATTTTCTCTTAGATCATTCATTGATGGCTTTTTCATTTTTTATAAAATGGGGTGATTTAAGTATTTTATTTCCTCTTCTGTTAACCTGGGGAATTTATATTTTTGTAAATATTCATCCATTTCACTTAGATTGTCAGATTTGTTGGCACACAGTTGGGCAAAATAGCTCTTATTTATTGCTAATTAATTCCCTCTTTACTGGTGGTGAATTCACTCTTTTCAGTTTGGTAATCTGGTTTTCTTCTTTTAAAGAAAATCAAATTGGGGACAGCTAAGTGGTGCAGTGAGTAGAGCACTGGACCTGGAGTCAGGAGGACCTGAGTTCAAATCCTACCTCAGACACTTAACACAAAAACTAGCCATATGACCTTGGGCAAGTCACTTAACCCCAATTGCCTGCCAAAAAAACAACAACAACACAAACAAACCATAAAATATGTAGGGTGGCTAAGTGGCACAGTGAATAGAGCACTGACCCTGGAGTCAGGATGACCTGAGTTCAAATCTGGCCTCAGACACAACACAAAAACTAGCTGTGTGACTTTGGGCAAGTCACTTAACCCCAATTTCCCTCCTTTTAAAAAAAATTCCTCTAAAAGACTTGGGGCTGCTAGGTGGCACAGTGCATAAAGCACTGGCTCTGGAGTCAGGAAGACCTGAGTTCAAATCCAGCCTCAGACACTTAACACAAAAACTAGCCATGTGACCTTGGACAAGTCACAACCCCAATTAGCCTCCAAAAAAATCAAATTAATCAAATATTTATCTATTTTGTTGCTTTTTTTTTCATTAAACCAGATCTTAGTTTTATTTATTAGTTCAACAGTTTTATTTTAGTTTTATTAATCTCTCCTTTGATTTTCAGTGTTTCTAATTTGGTATTTAATTGGGAATTTTAAATGTGTTCTTTCCCTAAATTTTTGAATCGCAGTTAGAGATATAAAATTTCCCCTATCCTTTGGCTGAATTTTATAAATTTCATATGTTACCTCATTATTGTCATTCTCTTTGTTAAAATCATTTATTGTTTCTATGACTTGTTGTTTGACCCACTCATTCTTTAAGATTAGATTATTTAGTTTCCAATTAATTTTTATTCTGTCTTTCTATGCCCTTAATTACATGTAATTTTTATTGCATCATGATATGAAAAGGATGCATTTAATATTTTTGCCTTCCTGCATATGATTGTCAGGTGCTTATGCCCTAAAATATAGTCAATTTTTGTATGGTTGCCATGTACCACTGAGAAAAAGGTCCATTCCTTTCTATTCACTTTCAGTTTTTGTCCAGAGGTCTATTATATCTAACTTCTTTTCTAAAATTCTACTAACCTCCTTAACTTCTTTCTTGTTTATTTTGTGGTTAGATTTATCTAGTTCTGAGAGGGAGAGGTTGAGGTCCCTCACTAGTATAGTTGTGTTTTCTATTTCTTCCTGTAACTCATTGAACTTGTCCTCTAAGAATTTGGATGCTATACCACTTGGTGCATATATTTTTAGTATTGATATTACTTCATTGTCTGTGAAACCTTTTAGTTAGATCCAGTCTCCTTCTATATCTCTTTTAACTAGATCTATTTATGCTTTTGCTTTGTCTGAGATCAGCATTGCTACCTGTGCCTTTTTAAAAATTCAGCCGAAGCATAATTTATTCTGATTCTTTTAAATAAAAGCTGCTAAATCCTTTTTAATCCTGAATGTGAATTCTTTATATTTGAATTGTTTCTTTCTCACTGCTAGTAATATTTTCTCCTTGACCTGATACTACCAGAATTGGGCTACACTTTTCCTGGTAGTTTTCATTTTGGAATCTCTTTCAGGAGGTGGTTGGTATATTCTTTCAATAACTATTTTACTCTCTGGTTCTAGGATATCAAGGCAGTTTTCCTTGATAATTTCTTGAAAGATGCTGTCCAGGCTCATTTTTTTATCATGATTTCAGGTAATCCAATAATTCTTAAATTATCTTTCCTGCTTCTATTTTCCAGTTGTTTTTCCAATGAGATATTTTATATTTTCTTCTATTTTTTATACTTTTGATTTTGTTTACCTGATTCTTGATGTCTCATAGAATCATTAACTTCTCCTTGCCCATTTTTAATTTTTAAGGAATTATTTTCTTCAGTTAGCTTTTGTACAACCTTTTCCATTTGACTAATTCTATTTTTAATGAATTGTTTTCTTCAGTCAATTTTTGTGATTTTTCCAACAGCTTTTCCAGGCTGTTAACTTTTCCCCCCCATAATTCTCCTGCAAAACTGTCATTGCTTTTCCCCCAGTTTTTCTTCTACCTCTCTTACTTGATTTTAAAAATCTTTCTTGAGCTCTTCCAAGAGGACTTTTGGGGTTTGAGACCAATTCATTTTCCCCTTTGAGCCTTCACTTGTAGGCATTTTGATTGTTGCCTCTTAAGAGTTTGTGTTTGGGTCATCCCTGTCATCATAGTTGCTTTCTATGGTTCAGACTCTTTTTTGTTTTTGCTTATTTAAAAAAAAAAAAGTTGAGCTCTGCTCCTGAGGTACAGGGAGCACTATCCCAAGCTTCTTGCACTCAGTTCCAGGATCCTGGTCACTGACTTTTTACCCTGGGGCCTCTGGGGCTGATGGCTTGCCCACTGCACTATGGTGACCTGGCCTAGTTGCAACTATTGTGCCCTGAGTTCTAGGTCTGGCAGTTTGCCTATTGCTCTGGGGCTGGAGGTCTTATAACTGGTCTGATGAGCTAAGAATGTGGGGGCTTATGTGCTGATCTGTGCCATGGTGAAGAACTTCCTACTTACTTGACTGGACACTGCCTGTGCTAGGTTCTCCTCCCCTTCCACTCAAGTGGGATAGACCTTTCCTTAAGTCCTTCTAAGTTATTTTGGGCTGGAAAATTGTTTCATCTTGTCTTTTTGTGGATTCTGTTGCTCCAGAGTTCTTTTAGAGACTTGATTTAACATTGTTTTTGAGGGAAATTAGGGAGAACTCAGGCAACTTCCTGGCTTCTCTCTGTCATCTTGGTCTTGCTCCCTCACCTAATGTGAATTCTTATTGACTACTATATTAAAAAGTAAGTAGGTAGCAGACCAAGAAATAGTTGGGCACATGGAACTAAGGAAAAAAGTGAATTCTAAAAATGCACAGAAAAATTTCAGATAAAAGAGGCTTTGCAAAATATGACATTCCCCACATTTATAGATGGTATAGTTAGCACTGGTGCTCTTATATGCCCCAATGCTTTGTTTCTAATCTACTCTACATACAGTATGTTTGTACATAGTTGTTGGCATGTTGTGTCCCTCATTAGATTGTGAGATATGTGGAGACAAAAACAGCCTTTTGTCTTTCTTTCTCTTCAGAGCTTAGCACATTTCTTTACATACAAGTTGCTTAAAAGTGCTTCTTGACTGACTGACTAATTATTGGAAGTTCTTTCCAGAACATTTTTTTTAGATCAATGCAATGAAGTTGAAAACTTCTTAATGAATCTAACTGCTACCTATGTGGTACTGGGATATAAGTTTTTATCTTTTGATTTCTTCCTTTACCAGGAAGCAAGAGTGGCAGTTATTTGCCATGATAATAACATATTCAGTGATAGATTTGATAATTTGCGAATTAAAAATCATGACTTTGCAATGTTTAAATGACAATTTTTTTTCAGATCATGACATTGAACACATGCTTATATCTGCATTTGTGATGACTTCCAAGGAAAGGAACTGTTTTCACAATTCTCTAAGTATATACCATATGGAGTGAACAGGATTTTGTATCGGGTGCTAAATTTGGATGATGTTAACATTTGTACTCCTTCTACAGGTACAAAGAGGTGAGCTTAGTTAGCAAGAAAAAATAATCAAAACAACAAGCTCATAGATATTATACTTCCTTTCACTTCTCATCTAACTGTCCTCCCAGGAAATTTCTATATTTTGACTTCACCTGGCTCCCTATCCAGCAATTATATGCCAAGATTTCTCTCCCCACTACACACATATTGATTTCCTGGGGTATTTTTCACCATGGGGCCTTTAGTTCTAAGGTTCTTTTCTCTTCTAACAGTTTCCCTCCCCAACTGAATTCATCTTAAAATTTAATCTGAAAATGTAATTCCTTCTGCTTTCTCTATAGTTCATGTTTGTGTTTTTCCTGCATCCCAGAATTGTGTTTATACTGCTATTAGTAGCAAAAAATGGATTCTGGAAAGATCTAAATTCTAAAAAATAACTTGCAGTTACAAATGTCATATGATGGATAGAATTAAATGTTGTTCGATTTTTGTTTATATTTTGGATTTGGAAGGGCCCCTAATTAGTGTCTTATTTCTTTTGAAGTTTATTATTAGTTCTGAGGTAAGAGTTCATGTAGCTTATTAACATCAAAAGAAAAATTTGAACTGAGGTGGCCTAATTTGAAGACCAGTGCTCTTCCATTTCACAATGGACTTTTGTCTTCCTCAGTGCTGAGAAAAACACAAATGTGAGGGTGCCAAGAGATAATTATGCAAGGTATCTAAAGGAAAGGGAGACACCAGAAGAAAGGAAAAAATATCTTAGACCCTATGAACACCAAAAAAGGCAACTAGTGAAATGCTAACAAATAATAACTGGTGTGCCTACTCCTCCACATATATACCATCTTTGTGCAAGTCATCAATATGCAAATTAGTGCATCCTTGATTCAGAATATTAATAGGAGATAAGCATATTTTTGCAAGTGGTAGTCAACAGTGCACATTTCATTTTGCAATTTACTAAAAAGTGTAGATAGGCAGAGCCAAGATAGTGGAGAAAAAGCAGGAAATTGCCTAGGCTCCTATTCCAACCACCTCCAACACTAGTAAAAAAATGACTCTAAACAAATTTTAGAGCTGGAGAACCCACAAAGAGACAGAGAGGAACAAATCTCCTGCTTAAGGCAGCCTAGCAGGCTGACAGGAAGGGTCTATCACACTAGACTGGGAGCCAAGCATAGTCCTATGTGAGATGTGCAGACCCAGACCCAGGGAGACCCTGAAAAGGGGCACAGACTGGCCAGAGCAGACTTCAGGAGAGTGAATTGCCGGCATCTGTGGTGGCTTCCCATAAATGCCAGAGAGAAAGGAAAAGGTCAGTGGGGATCTCTGTTGGAACTGGGTGACTGAGGAGAACAGTCTGGCCCCTACCCCCAGGGCAAGAGGTGGTGGAGGCTTGGTGGTTGCACCTGCTTTTGTATGGCAGCCTCCAGAGCTCCAGGCCTGCATATCATAGTGGGACCAAGTGACCATTTAGATCTCACACAGGACTACGCTTGGCTCCCAGTCTAGTGCGATAGACCCTTCCTGTCAGCCTGCTAGGCTACCTTAAGCAGGAGATTTGTTCCTCTCTGTCTCTTTGTGGGTTCTCCAGCTTTAAAATTTGTTTAGAGTCATTTTTTTACTAGTGTTGGAGGTGGTTGGAACAGGAGCCTAGACAATTTCCTGCTTTTTCTCCACTATCTTGGCTCTGCCTATCTACACTTTTTAGTTTTTTTGAAATTTTGAAAATCACTCTTGCTTTGACCTGTGTGGATTTGGGTCACAGTCTTGGGCAGTGGTCCTGAGGAAAGGAATGCCAGTGTGCCAAAGCTTTTGGGGGTTGTAGAAAGGGCACCCTCATCATTGCTCTGGCAACTGTGAAAACTCAGCAATTTGGGACACAGCTCTCGGAAATCTGGAAGCAGAGTTCTACCATAGCAAAGAGCTCAAAAGTCAAATAATTGGCTGGCAAGATGAGCAAGCAGAGGTAGCACAATCAGACCATAAAATCCTTTTTTGGAGACAAAAAGGATAAAAACATGGAACCAGAAGAAGAAAGCAAAGTCAAAACTCCTGCATAAAAAGCCTCCAAGAAAAATATGAATTGGTTACAGGCCATGGAGGAGCTCAAGAAGGATTTTGAAAATCAAGTAAGAGAAGTGGAGGAAAAATTAGGAAGAGAAATGAGAATGATGCAAAAATAAAATCATGAAAAGTGAGTCAACAGCCTGCTAAAGGAGAACCAAAAAATATTGAAGAAAATAATACCTTAAAAAATTGACTAAATGAAATGTTAAAATGAGGAGAAGAATGCCTTAAAAAACCAAATTGGCCAGATGGAAAAGAAATTTCAAAAGCTCACTGAAGATAATAATTCCTTCAAAATTAGACTGGGGCAAATGAAAACTAATGACTTTATGAGAAATAAAGATACTATAAAACAGATCCAAACAAATGATAGAAGAGAAGGCAATGTGAAATATCTCATTGAAAAAAACTGGAAAATAGATCCAGGAGAGATAATTTAAAAATTACTGGGTTACCTGAAAGCCATAATCAAAAAAAGAGCCTAGAAATCATCCCTCAAGAAATTCTCAAGGAAAATTGCCCTGATATTCTAGAACAAGAGGGCAAAATAGAAATTAAAATAATTCACTGATCACCTCTTAGAAAAGATGCCCCCCCCCAAAAAAAAACCTCCTAGGAATATTATAGCCAAATTCCAAGGTTTTCAAATCAAGGAGAAAATATTACAAGAATTCAGGAAGAAACAATTTGAGTATCGTGGAAACACAATCAGGATAACAAAAAATCTAGCAGCTTCAATGTTTAGGCATTTAAGGGCTTGGAATATAATATTCCAGAGGTCAAAGGAGCTAGGATTAAAACCAAGAATCACCTATCCAGTAAAACTGAGTATAATGCTTCAGGGGAAAATATGGTCATTCAATGAAATAGAGGACTTTCAAGGATTCATGATTAAAAAAAGCTGAACAGAAAATTTGACTTTGAAATACAAGAAGCAAGAGAAGCATGAGAAAGTAAACAGGAAAAAGAAATCATAAGAAACTTATTAAAGTTAAACTATTTACATTTCTACATGGAAAAATGATAATTGTAACTCATGAGACTTTTTTCCAGTATGAGGATAGTTGAAGGGAATATATATATATATGTATATATATATATATTCACACACATACATATATACATACATACATATGTTATTAGAGGGTGTATGTGTATATAAATACATATGTGAGTGTATGTATATGTGTATACATGTATACATAGACGGAGGATACAGAATGAGTTGAATATGAAGGGATGATATCTAAAAAATAACATTAAGAAGCGAAAGAGGAATATATTGGGAGAAGGAGAAAGGGAGAGATAGAATAGGGTAAATTATCTCATATAAAAGAGGCAAGAGACAACTGTTACAATGGAGGGAAAGAGCAGGAAGATGAAAGGGAATGGGTCAACCTGATTGTCATTGAATTTGGCTTAGGGAGGGAATAACATACACACTTAAGTGGGTATCTTACCCTACAGGAAAGTAGGGGGGAAGGGGATAAGATAGGGGATGATAGAAGGGAGGGAAAATTGGGGGAGAGGGTAGTTAGAAGCAAACAGTTTTGAAAAGGGACAGGGTCAAAGTAGAAAATAGAATAAGTAGGGGGCAGTATAGGATGGAGGGAAATATTGTTAGTCTTTCACAATTCAATTACTATGGAAATATTTTGAGTAACTACACATGTACAACCTATATTGAATTGCTTGTCTTTCAAGTGGGGGTGGGTGAGGAGCAAAGAAGGGAAAGAATCTGGAAATCAAAGTTTTAAAAACAAATGTTAAAAAAAAGTGTAGTGAATATAAGTTTTTATTTGTTAATTATGAAAAAGGTATTTAAATCAGAACAGCAAAATGTTTCCTTAAAGGCCATTTTATAACCATTTTTTGCAATTTCAAAATAAAAAATATTCAGGATACCTTACAGAGCATAACAACAAAAAAATTATGTTCAGTCATCTCCTGCATACATCAGCTGAGGCCCAAAACAAGAAAAGGCATGCCGGCTGAAAGCATTCATGATGGAGGAGGAATGGTGGAAGAGATCTAGATATCTAGCACAGAGTTCAACTTGAGGGAGAATTATATATAGTCACAAAGACTTTATGATTTTACTTTTCAGGGAAGATTTTTGCCAATTGCATCTGACTGAGGAACATTGTAGAGCCTTCTGGAGGCAATCTTTAACCAACAAAAATTTTACCCTGAACATCCCCACAGGAAAGACCAAATGAACAAGAAATGTCTCTTGCCCAGATTATAGCAACCATTTGCATGGATGAACTATCAAGCTCACCATTAGTACAGATAGTATAGAAAGACCAATTTCACCTAGAAATTGCCTTCCTTCACAAATTCCTTGTACATGAAGAGCAAAGATGTGATGCGAGCCTGTAGGACATAAAACTCCCCATAGAAATAAAGTCCCATAATCTTCAAGTATTGCTGTATGCCAATAAAATGAGTAATGAAACAGGTCAATATAGACTACAAAGATAATATGTGAGGGTCTTGTAGGGAGGCTGAGAAGCAACAGCCAGAGATCTACATTAGCATCAAGAAATATCAAAGAAGGTCTCATTCTTGTTAGGTGGACTCCACATGGACTTATTGGTGATACATGGGTAAGTGTCATGGAATGGAGAGGGATAGGTGGAATATGTTGTGAATTTCAATGGAGTCACAAATACATTTGTATATTTTTGAGTAAAATGGTAGCATTTAACCATAAGATCTCCTTCTAGGTATAAATCTGTATTGCTATAATTACATTAAAAGTTTTTATATCCATTTCATAGTGTGGAACAAATAGATATGTCACTATTCTCAGTTATGTCCTTTTTTCACTTAAATATCCTTTGACGTGGACTTTGATTCCCAGACTTGTTTTAGATAATTATAATTGGTAATGTTTGTAGCAGAATTGGGAATTTGTCCATGTTTTCATCACGGGGACTGTGCAATTATACTGTTATATAATAAATGATTTTTTTTCCTTTTCATTGGACAGTGATAGTTAATGCTGCCTGAGGTTATTCATTAAAGAACATTATCACTTGCTTTCTCTGTGATGCATTAAGTAAAGGAATTATTGATAGTAATAATAAAAACACATATTAGAAGGCCAGATAAATGTACAAAGTATCTTAGCCTAGCTTTTCATTATACCAGAGATCAGGGAGCTGGTGGAAGATTTCCTTTGGTTAATTTCTATTACATCCCTTCCCCATAAGAGCTATGATTTTTGCCCAAATCTACTTGTAATTGAATTTGATGTCAGTCTGACAATTGGGAATATCATACTATGATCACTAATGCTTACCAGAAGGAAAGAGGTTAGAAGCTTATCATGCTATTTTTGAAAACAGACTGATCCTTGCCTAGATTGCTCATGGACCATTCCTTTGCACACCAAGTCAATGCACCAAACATTTATGACACTATGTGTAAGGTATAGTAGTCACTAAGGATAGAAAGAAAAAAAATGAAACCATCCTTATCTTCAAGAAGCATATAGTTTGCAGAGAAAATACACACGTATGCATGCATATATGTATGTATAGGCGTATTTCATCTAATTCCTGGAGTTATTAGTCCTCTCCTCCTTCTGAAATCATGTAGCATAACTTTTTACATTTTTTTGTTAGGAGATGGGGCCTGAGATGAGCTTTGAAGAAGTTTAGGATTATTTCAAGTAGGATCAATGAAGGACTGTATTTCAGATGTGAGAGACTGCAAAGATATAGGAGGTAGGATGTCGTGTAGAAAGGGCAGCTAGCAGACTAACTGGAATGAGGTAGACTGAAAAGGGGGATAATATTAAATAATACTGGCAAAGCAGGTGGGAATCATAATAGAAAGGGCTAAAAATGTTAGGCTGAAGCTTTTACATTCTATCCTAGTCAATAGGAAGACACTGAAAAATTTTAAAGTAAGTACTGGCATAGATCTATTTAGGTGTATCAGTTTGGGAACTGTATACAAGATCAGTCATAGAGAATAACATTAGAATGAGGGAGAAAAATTAGAAGGCTATTGTAGTTCAGGTGAGAATTGATGGAGGTTTGAGCTAGAATAAAGATTGTGTGAGTAGTGATTAGAGAATGGATGCTTGACTTCCACTGAGCCATCAGGTACACACATAACAGGGAATCATGGGTAACATCTTCATTATGACTATTAAAGAGAAAAGTTTTAAGATGTTGGAAACAAAGATTTTTTTAACATTAGTGTGTCTGTGACATTCAAATGTTATCAAATCAGTGGATGCATGGGTCAATAACTCTGCTTAATGAATGCAGGAATCAGGGAGTCTAGTGGCACAGTCAGCCAATAGGTATTTATGCAGTGACCATAAGGGCCTTGGCACTGTGTTAAATATTTGGAAAAACAAAGTGAAAATGACACCTTGCCATTGAGAAATTTGTAATATAGAAGTCAAATATAGATCATGATTTGAAATGGGAGAAAACACCTATGAGTTTCTAAGTGTTATGCTAAGCTAGGCAAATGATCTTTCACTGAATGTTGTGCTAGTGGAGATGAATTTATTTCTGCATAATTCAAAGTTAAGGGTCAAAAAGGAGAATTTTATGTTAGGGTACTAATTTGTGCTAAAACTTCATCATTAATTCAGAAAATGCTGTTAAACTAGCAAATACTGCATTGAATGGTTGTCTATATCCTCTATTTTGTTTAAAGTAATACGGTTCAATTTAACAAATACCTTATGCACTAGGCACTGTGCTAAGTCTTGAGTAAAACTACATAAAAAACCAAAACAATATGTAATCTGACTGCAAACTATAGAATCGATAGGAGCAGTATAAGCAGAGCATCTAAGAAAACTTAACCAAATATTTGTTGTAAGAGAATCATAGAAGTTTAGAAATAGAAGCAATCCACAGACCATTTATTTCAATGACCTCCTCTTAGAGATGAAGAAACAGGTTCAGATAACCAGCAGAATGTTAGTCTCTTAACTTCTGATTAACTATTCTTTTCTCCATGCATTTAGTACCTACAAATTCAATCCAAGGGCTGTGAGGTGGAACCATAGTGCAGAGAGTACCAGGCCTGGAGTCAGGAAGACTCATGTCCTTGTTCAAATCTGGCCTCAGACACTTACTAGCTGTGCTACCCTGGATAAATTATTTAACCCTCTTTTCCTCAGTTTCTTCATCTGTAGAATGAGCTGAAGAAGGAAATGGCAAATAGGAAAACAGCAAATGGAATCATAAACAGTCAGACATGGCTGAAAATTACTGAACAACATCTTAGTTTTATATCTTGTTATATATACCACATTTATTTTATTGTATATAAAAGCAACAAAGTAATTTCTCATGCTGCAAACTTTGGTAAATAAAAAAATCAAATATTTGAATAACTGTAATGAAGATGTTTAGGAATTTTACTATACAGCCAACAAACAAAAAATGAAGAAATTCTTCAATCTACTAGATGGAATTATAGGAAATTAACTATTGGATAAAAGTAACTGATGAACAGAGGGTACCATCCAGTAATGATCAGACCAGAGGATTAACTATGCTCCTTGTGGCCTTTAAAAAGTGGTAGTAGAGCTATTGAGGAAGAGCTCAGCACTTGAGCTTGCTCTTACCATTTTCTTCATGTTCCTCTTGGGGAGTGCATCAAGCAGTTGGCAAAAGAATTTCTTCCCCCACTCCCTCCCCATAAGCAATGACAGCTTACAGCAGAAGCACATGTCGGCATGCAATAGAGGGAATCAAATTATATTTGGTGAAAAGAAAAAAAAATCCAGATACTAAAATAGATATTTTATTGAAGAGATAGAATGTCTCAGAGCTGAGACTCCTACTGATTATAGGGTAGCAATTTTTTTTTCCAACATTGCATAAGAGTACTTAGGCCAGGATAGTGTCCAGTGATGGTGATGGTACAAAGCATAGGCAAATGTCAACTGGTTTTATAGTCACAAGCATAAGAGTACCCTATTGAGGATTTCCAGTCAACCTGAAGCTGGATATGGTGAGAGATCACAGTCAAACCACTAATAACATTATTGGAATTTAGAACTACCGAGACCAGTACCTATTCAATTCATTAAACCAGCAAAGTCACTATATGCCAAAAGAGCACCATAGAGACATTATGAAAATATATTTGTGTACTCTATAAATCTATGTGTTTGTAAGAAAGTATGCTTTGGATTTATGGAGGCAATGTTTAGTTGTTACTATTCTTAGTAGACCATTTCAATATATGCCTTTGTAATGGGCTAATTTTGTGCCCTGGTTGACAAGGGAGAAAGTAAACACATTGGTGTGGGCTCATGAGCTACGGATTTCAGTGTTGCTCCATTGACTCTCCTGAAACTGATATCATTCCCCAGAGAACCCAACCTGTGAGAACAAGTTAAAGGATAACACCAGATATGTTCCTTAATAAGATATATTCTATACCATGGAATGTGCAATTAGAAAGCATCACAGGAATTATCTAGTTCAACCTTATTTTATAAATGAATATGCTAATTCCCATATGGTTGAAGTGTTTATCCAAAGCCACAGTAATAATAAGTAGCTGTACTGAGATATGAACTCAGTTCTTTTGCCATTAAATCTCTTGTTCTTTTCACTGTACCAAGTTGTATACATTCAGTGACAAAAGATAAATCTTAAGAGATTACTGTGTTAATAATTTCTTTTCACCCAATTTGTTAGTACCCTAATATATAAATTTCCTTTTTGAACATTTACCTTGAATTTTGTAGAAAGAAACTTCATTTCTGCTATCACAAAATTCAGATAATATTAGTATCGCTTAGCATGAATTTAATAGGAGGTCACACTGACTAGATAAGCATTGTTTGCTGCTTCAGGAATAAAATTTATTTTGCCTATTCAGTAATATAATTTTGCCTTCCTCTCCCCCCCCACTTCCCCAGAACTACACTAAATTTACTAGGAGAGTCAAAACAAATTTTGGTTGCCAAACAGGAATTTTTGCATTTATTTTATATGATACCTGAACATCTGTTTTCTTGCTGAGGCTAACTCCCTTACCATCCTGGTGAGAGGTATTAGCCTCTTTTGTGAATGGTATCCATTTTAAATTTAGATAATGAAATAATGTAGTGTATAGTAGAATTTTTACATTCTTATTTTAATTCCCTTTAATTTCACCAAATGCTTATTATGCTATACATATTATTGCTAATGTCATAAGCAGGGAAAATAATTATCAAATTCACAAGTTGAAATGCTATTTATACTTCCATCATTAAGGACAGTAATTTTGGGCTCAAATAAGAACTTTTGTCTTGATAATAGAAATGATAGATGTTGACTGATGCTGAACCCCTGCAAAGATATTTGAGATGTGTTAAGTTAAAAACAAAACATTTATTTGCATGCGCTAATGACTTTAATGAGAATGGAATATCTTAACAAAACAAATGATTAATCTTAAAGTACTAGAAATAAGATGGTGATTAATAGGTCTGTAAATTATTCTTTCTTCCTTTAGCCATTGGTTGGTATTGTAACTTTAGCCCTATGTACCCAACACAGCATGTATGTTGAATGAACATTATATAAACATCTAATAAAATTCAACCAGTTATTAAGTGCCTAATATATGCAAGCCGCTGTACTGGGAAATACAGAGATGAATAAAATATGTTTAGCTTTTCTTTTTTTTCAAGTACCATGTACTTTCTACTTTCAAAGCAGAGAAATGGTACGATGGATAGAGCTTTGGGATTAGAGTTAGGAAGACCTGACTTCAAATCCAGCCTCAAACACTCACTTAACTGAGTGACAAGCTGGGCAAGTCACTTAATCCTTGTCTACCACAGTTTCCTTAATTGTAGGATGGAAATGATAATGGCACTTTCCTTCTAGGGTTGTTGTGATGATTAAGTGTGATAATATTTGTAAAATGCTTAGTACAGTGCTTGACATGTAGAAGGCACTATATAAATGTTAACTATGATTGCTGTTGTTACTACTTACTGTTCAACTACATGCTGCCTAACTCTTCCTTAACAACCTTTTTCCAATAAACAAACAAAGAAAAAAAGGATTATCATTTGTTGATGCTGTTGAAACCAACTATTATGGTTATCTTGTTGGTTATTTTAAAGTCTTCACAAAAATAAGGGCAAATAATTCTCTGGTCCACTGCATACAGAATGCTTGTTTGAATTTGGCTTTTAAACCACTTATTCCAGATTATGTCTTGCCTATCAATGCCCTTCAAGGACACAGCTCTCCCTCTTAACCACCATGATTCTTCTCCTGTTTTCCAGGGTTTTTCATTAGCTTTCTCCTGACTACTTTCTTGTCTTCTTATCTTCTAATACTCTCTCACATTTGTAGTGTCTTTCCTACCCCTAGCTCACAGAATCCAGCCACTTATATTGTTCCAAGAATTCCCAATAGTACCACTTTGCTGCAAAGTCTTTCTTGACTAAGAAGCAAACTAGTGATTTTTCCTAACTCTTATCAGAATCGCAGAATTTCAGAATTGGAAAGGACAATTGGCAAACTTTAGACAACCCATACTTGACCAAGAATCCCCTCTGAAAGTCTCAAAAAGTGCTCCTATAGAAATGACTTGGAGTTGTAGTCAGATCCCACTAATTCCTACAGGAGTGCTATATTACTTCTAAAAAGTGGAATGTAAGCTCCTCAAAGGCAGGACAATTGCAATGTTGTCTTGGAATCCATAGTGTCTAGCATACTACCACCACTTAGCTGAATTGTTTTGTTAAACTGGATCCAGTTAAAAGTTTGAATTGTCAAGATAAATTTTCCTTATATTCAAGTGAAATCTTTCTGTCTATAAAACATATTTTCTGGGCCTGAAGATGCTAAGTTTCTTCAAACACTCCTGGCTCAACATAGATTCCAAGCCTCTTAACATCTTAGTCACCCTTCCCTGGATGCTTTTCAACTTTTAGTGTCCTTTCTGTACTACCTAGAAATGTGATACATCAGTTATTAACAACACCAAAGAGCTATCATTTTTTTTCTGGATGCTGTATCTTAATTTGCATCATGTGAAGAGATTAGTTGTTTTTGACTGTCATGTTGTACCTTTGGTTCATCTCGAGCTTGCTGTCCACTCAGACAACCAGATCTTTTTTTACATCCATTTCCATTGATCCATAACTTTACTTTTAATATTTTTCTTGATTTTTTAGTCCAATTGTGGAATTTTATTCTTATCTCTCTTCAATTTTACTTTATTAGATTTATCCCATTATTAAAGCCTGGTGAATTAGTCAGTATGAAAAATTCCATGAGTTATTCTTCATTGTCTGTTTCCTCTCACACTTCTTTCTAAATTCAGTGTTACTTAAGTTACAGAGTCCTGACTAAACAGTTGTCTATTTGTCTGAAAAAACACTATATCTCCAGCTTAATTTTAGCTAATGATAGGTCAAATATGAACACAAACTTTCATATCTTAGGTAACCTATTGCTTATCTCAGGTTAGGTTTGAAAAATATGGCCCCAGTGTGTTATTATTCACTGGAGGCAATGTGTTTCACTGTTATACATATGATGTGACATCTCAAAATTAATACCCACATACCATGAAGAGTGTAATATTTTTGGATTAAAATGTTGGCATTGATTTTTGTTATACTGACAGCAGCTGCCTACTCTAGACAATACTTGTCTGTGCCTTTTATATCTGTCTTAAAAATAAAGTCAAAAACTTTGTGGTTGTGTAGTTTGGGCATATGCTACATTGCTTCCATTATTTTTACTTTCTACTAATTTCTTTCTCAGCCCTGAAATCTGATTTCTGTATTACCACTACTGTAAACATTGGCTTGAAAAGTACTGTTTCTGTTAGAGCTGGCACATGTCAGTTACTAAGAGACCATGTTAAATTTTCAATGTGAGCATTTATACCTTTGGACATTGGCCAAAGCTACAAACCAGCATTGGATTTATTGTTTCAATGATTGTCTAGACTTAAGAAAGTGATAGAGAAAATGTTAATAATTAATACAGATTAAATTTACAAGTATGTTGTGTATATTCCCCTGACCCCACCCCCTTCCTGGAGAGAACCAGTTGTTAAACATTTCCCAGCATTAGCCTGGTTAAAAGTCACCTCATCACAGTTATACCAAACAAATTGATATACTTAATATATACTAAATAAATGGCTAAATCTTTTTGTCATTTCTCATCCCTCTTCACTTCTTTATAGTGTGAAAGGGAACATAGGATAAATGGAGAGAGGCATTGTGCAGTATTGAATTGAGAGTTGACCTCAGTATAAGGAAGGCTTGAGTTCAGTTCCTATACTAGCTGTGTGGTTTTGAGAAAATCACTTAGCCTTTCCAGGCCCCTAGGCCACTTTCTGAGTATAAGCTGTAGAGAAGAAAATTACATGGCTTGGTAGAGGACATTTTTTGCCATGACCTACCATTGATGAAATTATAAGTCTTCACCACATCTGAACCCCCTAAAAAATAAAGAAAAAAAAACAGTTCTGGGTTTGAAGTCAAGAAGAGCTCTGTTCAAGTGTTACCTCCAGCACTTATTATTTATATGACTAGAGTCAACTCTTTTCCCCTTGCTAGCTTCCAAGACATCCTAGAATCTGTCCAGAACTAACCTTGTCTCCATCATTGTTTCCCTCCATTGCTCAAAATGGAAACTCTTTTCTAATAAACCCAAGCTTCTCACTATCTTTTTGCCCATGTTATTCTCTTCTTTCTACCTATCCAAACTGAACCCATTCTTAAAGATCCAACGCTTCCAGAAATATTTTAAAACTCCTCCAGTCTCTACCAATCTCTTTGTTTTCTGAATTCCTGTTGCATGAAGTCAGGGCCACATGTATTATTTTAAAATTTCATTAGTTACTAATTGCTTCATATGTGCTAGTTTGGTTTCCCAAGCTAGACTACAAATTCTTTGACAGCAGAGACAATGCCTTATAATATTCTTGCATTCTTCATCATGGTATAGTGTTCATTTCATAGTAAGTGCTAAATGAATACTTGTTAATGGATTTTGGAAAATTAGAATCAATAGGTAATGGGATCTATATTCTGCCTTGCACATTTTCCCCTATTTATCACAATTTCCTACTACTAATTGTCATTCTGACTTCAAGGCTTAGTGTGTAGGGGTGGGGAGAAGGGGATAATAAGACAGCTGCCTTCCTTTTGTCCATATTAATGCTATGAAATTCTTTCATTCAATCAGTCAATAAACATTTATGAAATACCTACTGTATTGACAAGCACCATGTTAAACATTGGGAATAGCTAAATAAAAATGAAAGAGTCCTTTCCTTCAAGGAGATGCTGACATTTTATTTGGGGAGACAATATGCATATATATGTATATACACACATATGTATATATGTACATAAAATTCAATAAAAATTAATATTTATAAAATTTTATATAAATAAAAGAAGATAATTTGGAGAGATAAAGTGTTAGAAGCTGGAGTAATCAGGAAAGCCCTGATGGGCTATTAAAAAATGTAGTCCTTGGGCTATGGTGGCAAGGAGAGATTATATTTGTGACATAAGGGGCAATCTACACAAATCCTAGAGGCAGGAGATGCTGTACCATGATTGTTTGACTGATAGACTGAATGAAGACAAGTAATAAGATTCAGATCTACCTTTGAGCTGGGTTATGAAGGGCTGTAAATGCCAAAAAAAGGAGTTTGTGTTTTGTCCCAGAGAAAATGGGGAACCACTAGACTTTGAGGAGTGATATTGTTTTACTTTATTCTTGCATTCAATTGAAATTCATTCACATTATATAGCTAGGTTTTCTACAACTATAGGTTTAAGAAAATAGATCATGTTGAAAGTGGCTATTGCCATCACTTTCTTAGTTTAGGGATAAAGTGGGATAAAATAATGTTGGGATAAAGTGAGACACTCATTAGTTATTTTACAATGAACAAATTTAACAATTTTACACATTTATAATAACAATATTTTACAATGAACAATTACTTTGCCCTAACACAGCCAAGATATGCAACAAAAATATAGTATCAGATTATCTGGATACTGCCAACCTTATCTGCATTTGGAGGAAGCCATCAGATTATGACAAATCATATGGTTTTACCCACCAATTCTGAGGAATCACATTCCCTGTGGTTGAGACTTTTTTATGCCTTTAGGCTACCAGGAAAGTGTATCAGGGAGTCTGGGGGGGGCAATTAGGTTCCTGGAATAGCTTCATCTCCTTTTAGGGAACAGTTAATCCCTATGTGTGTGGTGAAGGAGAAAGGAGGTACCTGAGTCTACACCATGTTTTGATTGGAAGAAAAGAAACTATGTCAGGGAAACGGGCCAGTCAGGTCCTGAGAATGCTTTGTGCAGAAGGGTGGGTCTAACTCATGTTGTGGGGAGATGCTAGTAGATATTCATTCTCTCATTTACTTATGAACTCTTTCTACTCTTAACACCAAGTAAAGTCACTGAGCTGGAACCTCTCTTTAGGGTTAAAAATACTTGGCATCATAAATTATAGAGTCATAAGAGGCTTCAGATATCATCTTGACCAATGCCAATTTGCAGAAGATGAACCTGAGACAAAGAGGGATGAAGACCCTTGTTAAAAGTCACAAGTTAGTTTACTGTTGGAACCATGCTCTGAATTCAGATCTCCTTACTCCCATTGATTCACTGGTCTACTTCTATTACAAAAAAATGCTACTCTAAGAATTTGGGTATGGATCAGAGTAGGATTGGAAAGATTTGTGCTAATTAGAACCATCAATAGAGAAAACTAAAGCCAATATTACTGTACCTAACACAAAGAATCCATTTCTATTTGCTACATTTCTGTAATTTTTTTTTGTTTCAAATTTTGGTTTAGATATGATCACTTGGAACAAAAAGGTCACAAGGCTATTTTATTTCCTATATTTGAGCTTGTTGCCAAGGAGGAAAACCATACTCTACCACGATGAATCTTTTATTACCACTATCTGAGGCAGAATTCTAGGCTGGGTGGGTAATGATTGGAAGCAATGGACCATTTAAAAAATATTACTTTAATCAGAGTTTCTTAACCTGGACTTGATGAAGGTGTGTGTGTGTGTGTGTGTGTGTGTGTGTGTGTGTTTGCGCATGTGTTTCTATGGGTTTTGTAGCTAAATTTCTTTGTTGTTGTTTTCAATTTTATTTTTTTATTCTGAAATTAAATACAAGAAAAGAAAATTTCCACATACACACCAGAGCAGATAAAGAAAATTTTATATGAAACTCTACTTTGTGCTGTTTCCTTTTTTAAAATATGTGTGTATATATATATTTTAAAATTCTGCATCTTACTTTCAAAATGTCCTGTTTGTCCACACTCCATACTCTTCTGTGTGTAAGAAAATTTAACAATACAATTGACCCCTTAACTGACAGTTAGAAGAGAAGGAACTTGTAACAAATAAACATAAACAAAATGTTATTTTTTTTTGTAGTTTTATGTATTTAATGCACTTAGATTACATAGACTTTCCCAGACTGACAAAGAGGGGTATATGACATAAACAAGGTTAAGAACCCCTCCTATAAGTGCTGGAAGGCATTGTTCTTTTCAGATTCCTACCTCTTCCATTTAACTTTTCTCTTGCATCACAAGCATTCTAGCATTCAATGATTTAAACACACTAAAAATAGAAAACGGGACACACACACACAAACTGGACCCACGGACCTTTCTATAAACATCATAACTAATCAGCAAAAATAACTTTCTGGAGCTCATCTGTCAAAGAACCCAAGGCCACAAAAATGATCTTCTTGGTTCCTGGTTGACTATTAAAAAAAAAACTATCACTTTAGTACATGCAATAAACTAGAGATAAGAAATATGAAGTTCAATTTCAGCTTTTCAAGTTGTCTTTACTCTGATTTTACATTAACATCATATATCTTGAACATGAGCCATGTTTGCACCTTGCCTCTAGAGTTTTCTTATTCCCTTACCAAGTTTTGAAAAATATGAACCAATCACCCCCCAATATTCGCTCCAACATAATTTAATCCATTTGATTAAAAACTAGATTAACTCTCTAGGTACAGAAACACGATCTTGTTTCTCCTTAGGAGCATGACAAAGTTTAGCTGAGTAGGCCCAATCTAGTCCAACATGCATTTATTAAACCCCTACCATGTGCAAGGAATTGGGTCATTCTTTGCCTTCTGCTCTAATAAGATGAATGTAAAGCTGTCAACAGAAGTAAAAAAAAAATATTCCCCTCATTCTAGGATTTTCCTTCCATTCTACTCTGTTCTGTCCCCACACCCAATGCAAACCCATTAATTAAGAATCTAATTGTGAGGGGCGGCCAGGTGGCTCAGCTTGAGTAAGAGCACTGGCTCCAGTGTCGGGATGAGACCTGGGGATGGAATCCGGGCGCCGACACTTAGCACCCACCCAGAAATAACTGGCCGTGTAACCTTGAGCAAGTAACTTAACCCCAATTGCTTAAAAAAAAAAAAACAAAGAATCTAATTGTTCAAGAGACAATTAGACTTCAAGAAGCAGACCTTTAAGTAGGACAAGGTGATCTATCCTTTGTCAGAGGGTGCCAAAATTGAAGAAATACTGATTGTTTTTGAACTCTTTTAGTGCTATAGAAACAACTAAATAGCATCTAGTTAACACAAATAATTAGTTAAAATCGGAAGTTTACAATTGGCATTCTATCACCCGCTTTTCTTCATAGTTCCAGGTAAGCTCTTTCCCAGCCCACCCCATCTCTCTACCCCTTACAACTGAATTACCCTGGCTGCCAAAGTAGCTACTTTTAACTTTACTAAGCAAGAGAGTGGCCTTTGATATAAAAACCTCAAACCACCTGATTCTTAGGACATTGGCATGTACCACACACAACCCCCAAGTATTTCCTTCTCTGAGACTTTCATTAACAATTTATTCTTGTCACACTGGAACCTTGAACTTTGCAATAATCCTCCATGTGGGGCTTAATGGCAATGCCCCAATCTCACTCTCCAAAAAGAAGATAAGGAAAAAGAGTGACGTGACATTTTGCATCTACAAGGGTTACTTGTGAGAGTTCACACCTTGCTGTGTTTCTGCTATTCCAGGTGATTAATGAGAACAGCAGTTTGCACAAAGTACTCTGCTTCAGTTCATAAATAGGTATAAGAACACAACTTTATGACAAGTGAGGAAAATATATGATTATTCTTCTCTGGTAAATACTCTTTCTTTATATATAAAATAGAATGCATTCTTCAATTCTATTTGCACATAATAATGCATGAAATTACAGCTTTTGTGAATGCTTATGTATTGGAGGGACTTAGATTAATGTTGTAAGCCAAAGAACACGGTCCATTTTTCTTCAAAACTACTGGAATTATGTTTATTGATACCTTGCAACCTGTCAAAGACTTTTGAAAGGAAATGTAATACAATGTGGGTCTATGGTTTGGAGACATTCAATTTAGTTCAATTCAGCAAATATTTACTGAGTTTATACCATATACAAGACACTGTGGTAGGTGTTAGAAGGGATCCAAGGATGGGCAGGACAAAGTCTCTAGGACTGTAATAGAACTTACTATTTAGTAGGGGAGAGAATCAAAGTATATCAATAACCAGGATTCAAGGTAGCATTAAAAAAAATTAAAAAGACAGATCCAAAAGGTTAGAGAGGTTCAAAGAATAGAGAAATTGCCTCTAGGTGCAATTGGACTATTCAGGGAAAGCTTGATGAAGGAAGTTGAATTTAGGATTGGTCTAAGGAAGGTGAACAGAAGTCTGGCAGGTAGAGGATTGGTGGTCAGGGAGGCATTCTGGGTAGAGAGAAATTATAAGCAAGGTAGGAGAATAAAGGGTGTACTTGGGAAGCAGGGAGAATTCCAAATGGGCTGGAATATATACAAGAAAGCAGTGCAACTTTGTTCTATCCATCCTTGGGCCCCTTTCAAACCTAACTGTGTCTATGTTTGGGTAACAGGGATTAGTCCTAGTGGGCTAGAGGATATGTGTGAGGAAACAGTAGGAAATAAAATGTGAAAGGGAGGTAGAGGAACCATATTATGGAAAGCTAAGACCATGGTTAGTCAATTAGTCAGTCAGGGAGTTTCAGATGCTTGCTATATGCCAGGTGTTGTGTTAACTGCTGAGGATACGATTATAAGGGGTAAAAACACAGTTCCCTCCCTCAAGGACCTTACATTAATTATAATGAAGATAACATTTATCTTTTGTATGTTGTCTAAGATTGAAAAGGAGAGGAAGAGGGAGGAAATTAACTAGCATTATGATGGAAGGTGTAACTAGGCAGCACAGTGGATGGAGTGCTGGGCCTGGAGTCAGGAAGACTCTTTTCCCTGAGTTCAAATCTGGCCACAGATACTTAAAAGCTGTGTTCCCTAGGCAAGTTACTTAACCCTGTTAACCTTAGTTTTCTCATATGTAAAATGAGCTGTAGAAGGAAATAACAAACTACTCTCCTATCTTTGATAAGAAAACCCCAAATGGGATCATAAAGAGTTGGACACAACTGAAAAAATGACTGAACAGCAACAAATGATAGAGTTGTTTGAAGAATTGTGCAGTGGTGGGAAATGAAAAGATAAGTAACTCTATGCCACCCTAAAATGGAGGTTCTGGGAGGAGCCATTCAATTAGAGAAAAGCCCCAGGGGTGGAGAGTATTTTGGAGGTACAGATTTTAGGGCTGAAGTGGTGTTCCAGGGGGACATATTTACTTTGCTATGATGAATTCCAGAGGAGTGCAACCTGGTTGGATATAAACCACTGGCTGATGATTATTAGGCCACAAAGATACTCCAAAGTCTTTTGAAGAAGCCAATGACATAATCAGACCTGTGCTTCATGAAAATTATTCTGGTACTGGTTCATAGGACTGATTGGAAGGAGAAGAGATTGGAGGTAGGGAGATCAGTTGGAAGATTAATTCAGGTGTCCAGGTAGGAGATAATGATATACTGAACTAGGATGGACTAGAAAAGAAGTTAGAAATAGACTAGAAATAAAAGAAATGGGAGAGGGGGGACAGGGGAATAGATCAGCTCTCAAGGATTCATTTATTATCTCAATGCATAGATTCTTATTTCTCTCCATTCATCCCTAGTATATCTTCTGAGCTCCAATTAAGTGCCTACAATTGTCAATTCAGAATGAATGTCCTTAGCATGCTTAAAACAGAACTCAATATATTTCCCATCAAATACTTCCAACTTCTGAACTTCCCTGTTAGTGTGGGGAGCTTTGGTAACCTCCCAGTTTCCTAAGTTCACAACCTCAAAGTCCTGCTTGACTCCCTCCTCTCACTCACCCCACATATCAATTGAGCAACAAATATTTAGTCAGTACCTACCATGTATCAGACAATGAGCTAAGCACTAAAGAATCAAGCATTTTCTATTTTCAATGACCTTCTAGTCTGACGTAGGAGACAAGAAGTATATATAAAAATATACAGTATAATTATAAAGTTAATCGATACCAACACATACAAAGTAGTCATATATGTGATAGTTTGGAAGGGAGGGCATCAGTTGAAAATGAAGGATGAGTTGTTTTGGGGTATGTTATGGGGTATGTTTTGGGGTGAATGAGAGAATGATGGCATATTAACAGAAACAGAGAAGCCAGAAATAATGACTATTTTGTTTTTGTCACTGATTTTAGAGAAACGATGAACTTATTTTTGACCATGTTGAGTCCGAGCTCCTGGGAAGACATCTGGGTGAAATTGTTTAGCAAACAGCGTGAAAATAAGGGTCTGCAGAGTTAGGAATAAGTTCAAATTTGTGATATTTTTGGAAACCATTTCCTTAGTGTTGATGATTCAAATTTGATTAATATTCATTGGTTCTGTGGAAAACAGTGAAGTTGCTATGGAATAAAGGGTTAAAAGAAGTTCAAGGTTAGAATCTTGGGGAAATCTGGGGAAAGAAGAAGATACGGTGCATAAAACGGACAAGGGGAAGTCAAAGAGACAGAGGAACTTTCATAATGCTATGTCATTGGGAGTGAAGAAGGTGGGTGTTCAAAGAGAAAATATTCAATATCAGGGGGCCATCTTCAGTTGTCCTGATCTTGCCACTGGACCCAGGTGACTCTGGAGGATAAAGTAAGTCTGGTGACCTTGCACAACTCTTCCTCACTTAAATCCAATTCACTTACAAGGTATGGCATTATCTTCTTGATGTCATGTTCCTCTTAGAGAACAAAAAACAAACAACCTGTGATTTAATAGCATCAAATATTACAGAGAGATCTAAGAGAATGGAAACTGAGAAAAAAAGGCGTTAGATGATCAGTTATTCTACAAATGTATTTTTTAAACACTTACTAGGTACCAGGCCCTTCTAGCATCTGGAGATACCAAGACAAAAAGAAAATATTCCCTGCTATCAATGAATTTACATTCAATCAGTGCAGGGAGAAACTATTGATAGCCTTTGAGTGAGCAATTTTAGTCAAGTGAAATGGGTACATCAGTTTAAAAAGGGTTCAGTATGTGGTCAAAGAGGAGAGAAAATCAGTGAGGCTATTCTGTTTAAAGGAGTTTGAATATTTTTCAAGAAATATGAAGAGAAACAAAGAAGTTGGTAGCTCAAGGAAGTAGGAGGGCTGATGGAAGGGTATAGCTTGTAGGAGAACTGAGTCTGCTTATAGTCAGATAGGAAGAAAATGTTATAGAGGAAGAGATTATAGGTATATAAAAGAAATAACCAGTGACTGGACTATTTGCCCTCCATGCTTCAGTTATAGATTCCATAGTTTATTTTCCAGCCTCGCTCATCTGCTATCTCCTCCAGGAAGCCTTTCCTTCCAATTCTCCATTTTGTCCACCCATTCTGACATTATTTTGTATTTATACTGTGTTTTGTGTAACACTATTTGTATACATGTTACATAGCATGTATTGTGGTACCATGTACCATGTAAGCTTCTTGAGGCCATAGACTGGTTTGTTTTCATCTTTTTCTAACCAACTGCTTAGCACAGTGCCTGGTAAATAGTAGGTGCTCAATAAATGCTTGTGGAACTATTGAATGAGGTGCTGGAAGGGACGAGAGGGAGACAGAACAAAGGTATATTAGTCTTGGCACACAGGAAGGTCACTTTCTCTTCCAGACAGGAGCAGAGTCATGGAAATTAGACAAAGGAACTTTAAGGCAGAAGGGAGGGAATCTGAGAGCAATCATGTCATCTGGTCTCTGCCTTTTCAGTAAAGCAAGTAATATTGTCTTATGGTGAGAGAAGAGGTGATGTGGAGGGAAGCTCCTTTCTGATGCTTCTTACATAGGTGCTGGTAAACACACACACACACACACACACACACACACACACACATATATATATATATATATATATGTATATATGTATATATAGAGAGAGACAGAGAGAGAGAAAGAGACAGAGAGAGAGTTGGTGATATGGTCCCAACCACATGGGACTTGAGAATGAGGTATCAGTGGTGAATTGATTCACTTTAAATGCATCATTTTTCTGGCTCCTTTGGGTTGTGTTTTATATCTTTCGGTGGGGAAATGGCTCCCTGTGTCCTATTTCATAAACAATGAGATATTCCATGCCTCCATTCAGGTAGCAGAGGAAAAGTAGCTTCCTGTATTCGTTATGCCTCTGATTGTGCCTCTAATAAACTAAATGTAATTAAAAATAGAGCAGGGTCATTGCATTTTAACAGCTTGGAGCCTTCCCCATGGAAGCATCAGCAAACAGTGAGAGAATATGAAGATTCAGCTCCCTAGCACCTGCCAGGCAGTCTTTGTCAAGATTAACAGCATCACACCAGGTTATTAGAGGGAACATAAATACTTTTGAGGCTCTGTGGGTAGTTATGGTATCACATTTTATTATCTTCTCCTGAAATGAAATTACTTATTGTAATTGCTTGTCAGTCACAAGCCAACAAACCTGACAGAAGAAAATCTAAAATATTGGGGGAAAGGACAATGGTGGGGATACAAAAGGAGATGAGATGAATAAAGTTTTAAGAGTCAAATTATGATTCACTCTGCATTGTCTGACAAAACTAATTAGGTCCAAATCCAATAAAATAAAATCTTCTCATCCTTCCATTATTCCTTGAACACACCCTTTTCCATAACTTAATAAGAAAGTAAGAGAGCAGGATTATGGGGAGTAAGGGAAGTAGGAGGAGTTATAACAGTAGTAGTAGTAGTAGTAATAGTAGCAGCAGTAGTAGTAGCAGTAGTAGTAGTAGTAGTAGTAGTAGTAATACTAGTGGTAGTGCTGGTAGTAA
>NW_027187376.1:9302482-9370115 GCF_028583685.1 Petaurus breviceps papuanus | reverse complement strand
AGTGGTAGTGCTGGTAGTAATAGTGGTGGTGGTAGTAGTAGTAGCAGAAGCAATAATAGTAATAGTAGTAAGAGTAGTAGTGGTGGTGGTGATGATGGTGGTAGTAGTAGTAGCAGCAGTAGTAGTAATAGTAGTAGTAGTAGTAGTAGTAGTAGTGGTAGTGGTGGTAGTGGTGGTGGTAGTAATAGTGGTAGGAGGGGGAGGAGGAGGAAGAGGAATAGTTGTTGTTGTCAATATTTATATAGCAATTTAGGGCTTACAAAGCTCTGGGCATGTTATAGGCATATCCTATCAGGTAAAGTGCTTTGATTTAGTCTAAGGGTATGTCGGGAATATTATTATACTTCGATGACTAACAAAATAAGGCAAGATGGGCTTTAAGTCACTGAGCTGTAAACTTGTGAGAGACGTGATAAACGTGTTAACTTTCTTTTCTTATTTTTATTTTTCACCTTAAAATTTCACTTTTAAAATGAGAACTTATTATCAGAGAAATAATTGGTACCACGGACTCATTTTGGGAACAAAGGATAATGACTACTTTAGCAGAGGAAAGAAAAAAAACACCAGCACTCACAAACAATACAACAGTTCCTAATGTTCTGTAACCCCAATGTGTCCAGACTGTGACTCAGTAATACCATATTTTAAAATCTATTTTTGGTCTGAAGGAATGGCTAATGTCTCAAAATTAAAGTTTTCAGGCTCTCAACCTCCACTAGACCAGAAGGAATCGGATGCCTGCCGTGCTAACTCTAGGCCTTAACAGTGCCCAGAGGCTCATTCCAGTCATTACTACCCAAATCGGTGTTGCCAGCTACACCTGTATCCTAGACCTTCCGGAGGGAAATGGTTTATTACAGTCCAGTTAGTTAACAGAACTGCATCTGGGAATGTGCTCAAAACACAGAATTTCTGGCAGATAAACCTGCCTCAAATATAATTCAGAGGAAATGGCTCATCTGGGAGTGCTCGTTGGGGCACTGGGGGCCATTCCTAGGCACTTTGTGAGCCAGAATTGTGAAAGATTATGTCTTAGCTCCTCTGCTTTTACTAAGCCTTTTGCTTGGGGATCTAACAACAACAGCAACAACTCTTTCCCTTGCTTATAATTACATGCATCAATTTGGGGTCTTTTTATTTCTGTCCTTTTATCTAAAAATATTTCAATCAATCTCTCCTCTGAGGGATAAAGAACTTTACATTCAAGCAATCAGTCCCACTATACACTGGGGACTTCGCCTCTGACATTTCTAACAGCTGTAGACAGGAACAGAAGGCTTAATGTACAGAATGTCTACAGAGTAAACTACAAAGAAGCTACACTTTCCAAAGTGAATTACATAGCATTTGAGATAAATCTCTAAAGCTGTCTTCTTTATGTATTTGTGTTTCAAATACAGGGTTGTCTACTAAGTTGATATCTTAAATTGAATGGATTTCATTAACTGTGTTCTCTATGAAAGTCGTTTTTCCCCCCACTACGGCAGGACTCAAAATTTTATAATCTCTATTGCTGTTTTCCCTTTCTGCTATCATAGCTACATGATATTAACTTTCAGAAGCTGTTAACCAGGGCTGAGTGTGTTAGTGATTGTGAATTCCCAGATCCTCAAAGACTTCCTTTAAAAGAACAATGCCATAGCCGGCTATGCTTCATCAAAACTTAGTCTTTCTAGTTGTCCTTAGCTATCATTCTTGCCCACAGTTCCTCATTAGAAGGGGACTTTAAAAATGCACCCCCCCAAGAAAAAAACCCCAAATTGTCCAGTTTTCCTTCTTCCTAAATCCTTATTCCCTTTTCAAAGCTGTGGTAAATAGTAAAACTTGAAGCTTTTCTTCTCTGATCCTACATAAAGCATAAACTGCAAAACCATAAATGAGAGGCACTGTGGTATCCTGTGGAGAAGGCAGGCCTTGAAGTGAGGAATACTGGTACTGGTTCTGCCTCAAACCCAAACTGTGTGGCCCTGGGAGAATCATTTAACCTCTCTGTTCTCCATATAATTTTCCCAAGATGCAGAACAATGGCTGAATTACAAAAGCAAAGGAAGTTTAGTACTTGGAACTCCCTACAGTGATGAAATTACAGGTCTGATTCTAAAAGAAATAAAAAGGAAAAAAAGCCATTAGATTACCAAGAAAAGTTGGCATATATTTAGCCTTAGAGGCTGACATAGTCTCCCTTTACATTTTTTGGGGGGAGCATTAAGATAGACTCTAGATTCAGAGAAGCTGTTTTCAGATATGATGCTTATTACCTGTATGACCTAGAAAAACTCACTGGGATATGTTTCTAATGAAATTCAATAGCAAGAGATAGAAAGAGAAATCCCATTTAAAGTTACAGTAGACATTATAAAATATTTGGGCACCTACCTGCCAAAACAAACCCAGGACCTATATGACCACAACTACAAAACACTTTTCACACAAATAAAGTCAGATCTAACTAATTGGAAAGACATCAATTGCTTGTGGCTGGGTCAAGCTAATATAATAAAAATGACAATCTTACCTAAATTAAACTATATATTTAGTGACATACCAATCAGTTTACCAAAAAAGTACTTTATAGAGCTAGAAAAAATAGTAACAAAATTCATTTGGAAGATCAAAGGTCCAGAATGTCAAGGGAATTAATGAAAAGCAATGCTAGGGATGGTGGACTAGCTATACAAGATTTTAATCTGTACTATAAAGTAGCAGTCCTCAAGACTACTTGGTACTGGCTGAGGAATAGAGTAGTGGATCAATGGAATAGATTGGGTACACGAGACTCACTAGTCAATGATGATAGTAATTTACTGTTTGATAAACCCAAAGACCCCAGTTTTGGAGATAAGATCTCACTATTTCACAAAAACTGCTGGGAAAACTGGTATATAGTATGGCAGAAACTGGGCATAGACCACTATCTAACACCATATACCAAAATCAAGTCTAAATGGGTGCATGATCTAGGTATAAAGGCTGATACTCTAAGCAATCTGGGAAAGCAAGGAATAGTTTACCTGTCAGGTTTGTGGAGATGGGAAGACTTTATGACCAAACAAGAATAAGAGGGCATTATAAAATGCAAAACGGATAATTTTGATTATATTAAATTGAAAAGCTTCTGTACAAACAAAGCCAATGTAACCAGGATTAGGAGGGAAGTGGAAAATTGGGAAACAATTTTTATAACCTATGTCACTGATAAAGGACTCATTTCTAAAATATACAGAGAATATAATACAAGTCATTCCCCAATGTATAAATGGTCAAAGGATATGAATAGACAGTTTTCAGAGGAAGAAATTAAAAATATTTATAAGTATATAAAAAAATGCTCTAAATCACTATTGATTAGAGAAATGCAAATCAAAACAGCTCTGAGGTACCACATCTCACTAGTCAGATTGGCTAAGATGACAAAACAGGAAAATGACAAATGCTGGAGAGGATGTGGACAAATTGGAACACTAATGCATTGCTGGTGCAGTTGTGAACTGATCCAACCATTCTGGAGATCAATCTGGAATTATGCCCAAAGGGCTATAAATAATTCCATACCCTTTGACCCAGCAATAACACTTCTAGGGTTGTATCCCAAAGAGATCATAGAAGTGGGAAAAAGACCCATATGAACAAAATATTTATAGCAGCTCTTTTTGTGGTAGCAAAGAATTGGAAATTAAGGGGGTACCCATCAACTGGGGAATGGCTGAACAAGTTGTGGTATATGCATGTTATGGAATACTACTGTGCTATAAGAAATGAGGAGCAGATGGACTTCATATTTACCTGGAGAGGCTTATATGAACTGATGCTGAGTGATAAGGGTAGAACCAGGAGGAATTTGTACCAACTTTGATAAACTGGACTCTTCTCAGCAATCCAGAGACATAAGTCAAACCCAAAAGACTCATGATGGAGAGAGATGTTTACATCCAGAGAAAGAACTGAGATTGAACCCAGATTGAAGCAAACTACCTGCTTTTTTTTTCTTGTTTGGTTTTGTTTCCTCTTTCCCATTCTTCATTCCATCTGATCTAATCCTTCTTTATGACCTGACTAATGCCTAATGTGAAAGTATTTGCAGATACTATACTTGATTGTATGCTGCCGGTGGGGGGTGTGTGGGGGGGGAATGTAGGGGAGTTGGTAGAGAAAATTTGAAACTCAAAGAATTGTGGTAATGAATCTTGTAAACTAAAAGCAAACAAATTAATAAAGACAAAAAAAATCACTTGGAAGGAAGAAAAAGGGGAAGGAAATAAGCATTTATTAAGTACCTACTATGTGCCCAGTGCTTTACACACATCTCATCTGAGATAGCCTTTTTGTGTTTCCATTTCCTTTTCTATAAAATGAAGGCTCGACTTTCAACTCTAAATCTATGATTATACTCTGAAATTGCTTCAGTCAATAAGTATTTATTACACACTTCATTATATGCTCAGCAAGTGACATGGTGTCACTCAAAGTCTCTCATTTTAAGCAATCAGAGTTGATTACCACTTCTCTTCCAGAAACAACCCCTAATAAGCTCCTACCCCACTGCCATGATTGTCTTTGGTTTAAGAGAGACAGCAAAATGACCATCCTTTTAATGTTATAATGTTTCCAACAGAAAGCACATATTTGCTCAATATGTAGGTGATCTTGCTGCTATGTGATCCCTTCAGTGTTGTGGATCCATGCCTGGCCCTCCTATAGAATTCTTTTTCATTTCCACCCATGAGGTTTGCATTGGGGGTCCATCCAATATTCTGGAGGCCTCCTTCACTTCCTTCTCACAGTGTGAGGACACTAGTGGAAAACTTGCATGAGTAGACCTATCATTCTTCAACCAAGTGATGAAGCTGTGGTGAAATTTTATAAATAGATATTCAAGGAGGCAACAATAGGGAACAAAGGAGGGTGGAAGACCAAGCAAATTCAGCAACCTCTTTATCCCTTTGCACATGTGTATTTTCTGTAGTTTAAAATGATCTTGAGTGCCTCTGAAAGATTAAAACTAAAGATAACAATGAAGGAATAAAATTAAAAATAAAGGAAGTAGAAGAGATGAGGAAGGGTGTAAAGATGAAAAGAAGAAAGGAGAAAAACAGAAATGAAAGAATTGCCCATGGTAGGTAGGAAATGGTACAGAGCACTGAGAGTAAGTGTAGGTGGCATTCAGGGATACAGTGCCAAAGACGTTCCTGTGGCACAATTGTGCCAGACATTAATCAGACACAGAGAGTATCTGGATAAAGGTTAGCATTAAGATGGGAAGAGGGAGGAGATAAATTGGCACAATGCCAGGTGCTAAATGTTCTTTATATGACTCATGAGGCCTTCAGAGCTAACTAGAGCAGGCGATTTGGCATTGTACTTCTTTTAGGGAGTTTGGTTGTAAAAGTTTTTAGTAAAAGTAGCAAAAGATCTAAGTTAGGTGTTCCCATGGACCCTTGCTATCATCAAAGATGCTTGAAATGCTTATTTATTGCATAAAATAACATGGGAAAAACTTCTCTGGATGTATTCATTTGATTAGAAATACATTTCTGAAGGTAACTTAAAATACATTATTGTTTGTACTAATGAGGCAATGAGGCCGAGAGAGTGGTTCAAGCAGAGAAGAAGAAAGACAGTGCAATTTGGGGGAAAATAAGACAGAATGAAGAAGAAACCAGGAAGGAGATAGTATGATGGATCCGAAGCTACAAAAGGCAGTAAGAAAAGTAAAAGCTAAATGAACAGAGGCAAATAGAAAAAGAAAAGTCTTTAAAATAGAGAATACCCTGTAAAGGAATTCAGCTAGGTGTATAAAACCTGGGAAATAGAAATAAATTCTAAAGAGGTGTTAGGATGAAGCTACTGAGTCAGTGGCTAGATATATAGGGTAGGGTATGGGAGAAGAGAGACACATTTGTCCTCTCTTGCAAGAATAATGCTTCTACAGAATTAGCCTGTTTTTCAATATAAATAGGCAATTATATTCAATCCTATTTTGTGTATTCTTTTGTGCTATTCTCCTGCAAGGACAACCAAGACAAAAAGAGAATATGCCCTATCTCAGATCCTGACACCAACAACAGTCTACTAGATTAATACATTTCTGGATAAATGAATAGAGGGATGAATGAAAAAAATAGACCTTCAATATTCTAGAAGGGGGCAAATATAAGAGATATTACAAAGGTAAAATGGACAGGATTTGAAAGAGTGAGGACTTGCAGGTTATACTTACATTGTCTTAAGGACTTTGTATTTTAAATAAAAATAGTTCTTCCAAATACTGTAAAATGCATTATTACAGGGAGTTACTTGCTTGATGAAGACTACCTCTATAAAAGGAGTTTAAAAAATTGTGTCTCCTGCCTTAATACTTGCAATTGTCAGAGTCATAATGGCCCTTCCTTTTCCTCCCTGCTCCCTAATGTGATGTGAATGAAGGCTTTTTATAGTCTCGCCAGGAGTTCAGTGAGACTGGTGCCAGTACTTGAGAGAAGGGAGGAACTAAGTTACTTCTACACTGACTCAAGACCAATTCAAAGGAAAAGGCACCTGTTAAAGAAACTTGAAGGAAAAAAAAAGCAGAGATAGCTTTTGTTCTCTATGAGCACTGAAACAGTTTTTGTTCTTCATGAGCACTGAGCTAGCTGGTCTCTCAAGGAGACAAAATGGAGGTGGTTTCAGCTGCAAGTCATTTGGAATGGCCTCATGGTCCTCAGTGCATAGTGGCAAAGCATATGATATTTCATCTTCCTGCATTCCATTTCCATGGACAAAAGCGTCATTGTTTCTGATATGGAACTCTTTGGCAGTGCCAAAAACTTTGGTTTCAAGAACGTTCTTTCTTGGGTCTTCAGTATCTTAGGTTGCTAAGGAGGTGGGGTTTCAAAATTTGCAGAAGAAGTTTCCAGGTCTTTTCTCCACAGATTGCTTGCTAGTATGATGGCTATGGGGGAAAGAATATCTTGGGAATGCTGCCATTCTGGTGGCTTTTGGGCTTAATTGTCTGTCTGAGAGCTGGTCAGTGGTTGCTACTGGTATTGGTGGTAGTGAGGAAGATGGAGCTCTTCTCCTCAGGGATTTCTCCCCTTAGTGATGACTGAAGACCAATCTAGACGTCTGATGATCTGGGGAACAATTCTAATCCTTACCATTCCTTGGAAAATAAACTATCCTCAAGGCCTTCATAACCAGTTGTAGGCTGAGAACAACTGCTTGTAACTTTGAGCATGCTCAGTCTGTCTACAGTTGGCAGCACCCCTGACCAAGTAGTGGGTGGGGCAGCCTCCTTTGATTGACTGCTGATGGCTATAAAATTGGTTGCTCTTTCTTTTTGCTCTATTTTCCGTCATGCTTCTAGATGCTGAACCCAATGTGGATGCCAAAAACTAGTGAGAAGAGAAAGATTCTTTTCCCTTCCTCTCTCTCTTTTACCCCAGCTCCAAGAAAAAGACCTCTGGGTATTTGTTTCTGTTTTACATCCTTTGTTCTCAGTTTCAAGTGTCAGAAATTATCCTCATCAGATCAGGAATTATAGCCATGCTGATGTTGAAGCCAGGCTTACAGGTGGGGTGGTGCAGTCAGCCAGTCGAGCATAGAGGCTCTGAGTAGCCAGGGTACCTGGGACTGCACTGGTGGGGTGGGGTTGAATTTAAAACTAAGATTGTGCTCTAAGGGAACCAAGTCTATGTCCTAAATTATACGCAATGTATTGTAATTCCACAACAGGTGGTCATAAAGAGAATTGTTTTGGCTGGAACCAGACCTCCTAATCAGAAACTTTGTGGCTTCCTTAAAATAGCCCTGAGGAAAGGGGAGGCATACACAGCTAACAAAATACTTCTCCATAGTCCATCTTTCCCCCTTACCTGGCTTATCTTAGGTGCTACAATCATACTGGATTTACCTAGTTCTCTATTAGTAGGGGTCATCTTGTACCCGTCTCCACCCAGTATTCTGTAGTTGTGAATGGTGGGGAATTAGAACAATGGCACTTCACTTACATAATGTTATGAAAAATATTTTCTCTAGTTCAAACACCCACTCCCCACCTCCATTCTACCATCACCCCAAACACATATAGAGTAAGATCATAATCAAAGTCAAATGACAGAGCAATGAGGTTGCAGCCTTGGCAAAAAGCTATTCTGAAGTCTGCATGATTTAACATTTTCCTTTCACTCATCCAGGGAAAGTTTTCTAGAACCTTGACAATGGAAACAAAAGTGACAAATAAATATTGATCTAGATAGAAAGTATAATAAATTATCTAGGGCTCAGGATCACTGTTCAGATTGGCTCTTTTTTCAAAACCAAATATTAGAATTTACTAGTGATTAGTAATTCATAAATTTCTAAGATTGACTTTTCTTAAGAACCATTAATTAAATTCAACAAACATTTATCAGTCATTGACTATATGTATGCAGACTCTTTCAATGGACACTAGTTTTTTTTTTGTTTGTTTGTTTTGATTTTTTGATAGGGAAGGAGGGGAAGGAATCCCAAATTTCCAAATTTATCACTGTTATGGTCTTCTAGTGTGAAATATCCCCAGTGGAATCTGGCCATGCCAATGGAAATTGGCCTGTCACTTGTAACTTTCCATTATAGAAAAGTTTCCTTGGCCTTGTGTGGTGGCACATAACTTTAATTTCTCCTACTGGAGAGGTTGAAGGCTCATCTGAGCTTGAGAGTTCTGATTAGGCTAAAGACAATCAGATATCTGAATTAAGTCTTGAATCAATATGGTGGACCTATAGAGGAGAGGGACTCATCAGTCTGCCTAAAAAGGGATGAACTGGACCAAGTTATAAACAAAGCACATCAAAACTCTTGTGCTGATTAGTGGTAAAGTTAACTCCTGAGTGACTATGGTACTTCTAACATGGGTGAGGTAAGGATATCTAGTCTCAAAAAAAAAATTCCTGGAAGTACTGAGTAATTAAGTGATTTAAATTACAGATATCTCTAAGTGTAAAAAAGCTATCAAGAAAAATAACAAAAGAGTACACAGTGAAGTCAGAGGAGGGCAAGCACCTGCCCCATTATTAGCTTTGTCAAAGCATTGACAAAAAATGGATAGCTTGTTGTTCATCTGGGTCATACAATTACTCTATATTTGATGCTGGACTTGAATACAGTCTTCCTAAATCAAAAGATGGTCCTCTCTCACCTGCCTCATATTGTTAGATTTATGGAGATGACATCAAAAAGGCTTTTTTTTCATTCATGGAATTTGAAATCAATGAATTATGCTTATAAAACTGATAATCATATCACATGTATGTTGCCTTATGGCTTAGAGAAGGCTTTACACATATAATCTCAAATTTTGCTTCAGAGATGGGTGTGTACATCAGAGTCTGGGACTTAAATTTGTCCAATGAAGAGACAGTCACTCCTTCTGCCCCCCTTCTCCTATACATATATCCATAAAATATGAACAAAAAAGCATATCTTGTAACATATTGCAAATAGGAGACAATGAATATATTTCTTGTGAGTTTGAGACCTACCACATCCTCAGAATTTGTCCTTGAATTCTTGTAACATGCCTGCTAATCCCATATTAATTTGTGTCTCTCTGAAACTCAGACCCTCTTACATGAGAACTTATTCAAGAGGGGGAGGTGAGTTTCTGTGGAGCAGAAGGGACTAAGTGAGCTGTCAGCCCCCAACAAAAGCAAAGGAACTAGCAGATGGAGCTCACAGTATGAATGCAGAGTCTTACTGATAAAAGAACTTTTTCATGATCTACCTGGAACCCAGGGGTCACAGAAAAGATAATCAATTCTAGCACTTATATTGGACACACAAACTTTCTTCTTTTTTATTACTAAAACTTAAATATACAATAAAAAAGGAAAAGAACTATAAACTTAAATACAAAATAAGAAAAGAAAAAAGCATGTCATGTGCACAGCAGAACTTAAGATTCAAAATATATAGCAATGTATTTATATATTCACAGTATGATTATATTTACATAAATATATGTATTTAAATTATATTTACATATAATATAAAATATATAGCTCTCTCTATATATCTTATATAATAAAAACCACATATTGTGTTGAAAACTGTCCATCTTTTCTTTGCTTCCTTGTAAATTTTCTTTTCTACTCTGCTGTCTACCACATAAAGGGTGATTAAAAAAAGAAATAAACTTTTTCTTCAATATAAAATAGGTACCCAGGAAGTATTCAATAAGTGAGCCCATTTCAAATATGAGAAGAAATTTTACATGTGTGATAGGTAAAGGCTATACCAAGGTCTGATCTTGGCTCAGGAATCAAGGAGTACCACATTTAGGACTTTCTGAGAGGAAGATCATCCATAATTCTCTGCCACAATTCACCCATATGCAAACATATAACAGGCTTTTCTAAGGATTGATGGAGAAATATTAAAGTAACTAGAAAATCAAACAGTCAAGAAATTATTAAGCACTAAACTATGTACCAGGGCCTGTGTGAGCCTCTGGGGAGAAAAACACATAGAATGGAACTAGCGTATTCTCGGGGAGCCTACATTCAAACACAAATGCCCACTGAGTAGTCTATATTATTTCGAGGTCCTTGTGGGCAGGTAATATAGCTTATTTTTCATTATCCTTTCCTCAGCACCTTTCATGGCACCTTGCTATATAGTATGCACTTAGAAAAATGACCTTGCATTTTGATGTCTCCCAGAAAATTTAGAAATCTCACAAAAGTACCAAGTGTTCTGCAGTCAGCGTCACTGATTAGCCTTTTCATTGCTTTCCTGTTGAGCCTTTCTCTAAGGAAGAAGAGCAGAGTCATTAAACAAAGTGAGTTTTCCTACCAGTTCATCTGAGCAGAACAGTTAAAAAAAGAAAAGGATGGGAAGCTGAATAGAAAAGAAAAAAAACAACCAAACAAAAAAGGAAGCACAAAATTAGATTATTCAGATGACAGAGGCAGATGTCCAATTGCCTATTTGACATTATGCTGAAACTGAGTTTTCAAATGCTTGGAACACATTTCCATTGGTGTGGATACTCTTTATGATACAGATTGCCACCTATCCAAGTCTGTCCATTCTGTGGAATTCTTGGTCATGTCTTAGCAGGAGCTCTCAATAAAGAGTGCAGAAGGCTTCTTTGAGTTTATCTGACATTGTGAGAGCACCAGTGGTGCACCAGGCTGTTCATCAGTTATCCCTCCCTCTCATCATGTGACCAGCTCATCTTATTCCATTACCCATTACTTTGGTGATATTCTTTAGACCACTTCTCCATGACACCATGTTTGTAATGTATCACTGCACTGACTAATGAGGATAAACTATCATGTCACGCGTTGAGGGTATCCTTGAAGAAGATAAGTATAGGCAGGATACAAGGAAAGTATAATCAGGCTTTTAAAAGTGACATTCCCCTGGAACTAAGTTATGAAAATGAATTCTTTTTTGAAGAATTTTATTATTTTTTTAATACAAGCCTGCTAATGCTGCCCCACCTGTGGAATTTACTGACTTCCATTTCCTAAGTCAGAGAATTCTCTGATTCTTGATTTTATTGTCTGTGCCTTGTGCTAATCATTAAAGTTCAGCGTTAAGTGGATCTATGTTCTTTTTTTTTAAATTAACTGGACCCTTAATGTCATATGAATATTGGGACTTTGATCCTGGAGTAATATGCCACCCTTTTCCATATCAATTAATTTAACTGCATTTCAAATTCTAATATAATTTAAAAAGTCTTGTTTCTCTATGTGTTTTACACATTCACATGGAAAGCTTAACAGCTACTACTACTACTGTTACTACTACTAACAGCTAGCAGCTAGCTAGCTTAGAATGTTAACTTATAATGCTTTAAGTTTTGCAAAGCACTTTGCAGATATTCCATCTGATTCTCATGTGTTAGGTGCTATTGTTGTCCCCATTTTACAGATGAGGAAATTGAGGCAAACAGGGTCAAGTGACCTGTCCAGTGATCACAAAACTAGTAAGTGTCTGAGGCTGAATTTGAACTCAGTTACTACTCATCCTTCCTTAAAGAACATTACAGATGAATATCTGAGATACAGAAAAGTTAAATATAATACAAGAAATGCTATAAAACCCCTTTACAAAGTGTTCTCATCTGTCCTGTTTTCATTATCCCCCCTGAGGTTACAAATCACTAGGGGTTTCACTGAATGGTCAAACCTCACTTGTTTATAGTTAGGGTTTTGATAGCTCAGACTGAGTGTGAATAACAGTTGTTTCTGTTCTTGCCAGACACTCTGAGTGTCTACCCCTCCCAGAATGATAATTTTGCTAAGGCAAACTAGGTCATCTTTTACCTCCATTCTTACCTCACCTTTCACTATTGAATGGATATTGCCTCAGACAAACTGAGGCATGGGAAACACCAAGGTCTGCCATTTCATCCAGGGCCATGATCAGTCATTTGGACCTATGTCTTGCCTGGTCTCAGATGACTCTGGAGGAAAGAGTGACACTGATGACTGCACAGCTCTGACTCCCTTAAATCCAATTTACTTGCAAGTCAAGACATCACCCCCACAACTGGGGGTTAAATTGTGTCTCTTGGGTATACAGTGAGTGAACTATTTTCCCTGTCACCTAGAGAGTAGATGACCTCCCAGTCCTCTAGGGTTGTATTGTCCTTTTAAAATTCTTCCTTTTTTAAGGTCCCTAGCTACATATGCTCTTTTTGGGAAGGGTGGTATTAGGAAGGTGGGCTATGGGTTGGGAGGTCGATGCAGATGGAAAATCTGTGGGTGGCAGGGACAAGGTTATGGGCTCATTTGGAGGAGGAAAGGCTTTATGAAATTGCATGTATGACTCCCCTTCCTCAACAGAAACTACCCACAGAGGCTGGGAGTAGATTCAAGAAAAGCAGCTGATGCCAGGTCACAGAGCACAAAGTGAAAAAGAAGCCTGGTGTTTGAGGTCAGATTCTCATCCTGCACAATAATCATAGTTTTACCTTAGATCTGTAGAGAATTTTACAGTTTCCGAATGATTTTTGCATCTCTTATCTCATTCGATCTTGCAGAATTCCAATGATATTTCTGTTTATGTTCCCAGGCTATAGACAAGGAAAGGGAAGCCCAAAGAAGTTAATTAATTTAGTTAAGGTCACATGTCATAATTATGGCTACCAACAACCATAACAAAGCAGCAATACAGCTACCATTTACATGAAACTTCAAAGCTTAGAAGATGCCTTACATATATTATTTGATTTGATCTTCATAAAAGCCACACAGCTAGCGTAGAGTGCTGGAATCAGTAAGACCAGAGTTCAGATCTGGTCTGAGACACTTACTAGTTGTTGTTCCCTGGATAAGTCGCTTAATCTCTGTCTGCCTCAGTTCATCAATCTGTAAACAATAATAGTACCAGTTGGTACCTTGGCTTGTTATGAGGATCGAATGTTTGTAAAGGGCTTTGGAAAACTTAGAGTGTTAAATCACTATTGTTATTATTTTTAAATAAAACTTTGAAGTTGCTACAATTGTCTCCTGTTTTACAAATAAGAAAATTGAGGTAGAGATGTCAAATGATTTATCCAGAAAACTAAAACTAGTTATATTTGAGTCAGTATTTGAACTCAGGTTTTCCAGTCTAGCACTCTACCCACTATGCCGACTAACTGCCTTTAAATATAGTAAGAAGGAGCTCTTTTTTTCCTCGGGGGTTTACCCATTAATATGTCAATGGATGTCAAAGTTTGGGGGCCTAAAATTGCTCTAATTGGTTTGACTTATCTGAGCTTTGAAAACTGAATTGTGGTTAAGTGGGTAAGCCTAAGGATGAAGAAAAGCATTCCCAGGATGGCATCTCTGCTTAACCTTCTTTGTGAGAGTGGCTTTTTTCAGCCCTGATATTGCTTTTGCTTTTGAGAGGTTAGGAGAGGCCAGAGAATGAACATTATGGCTTCTAGCTTTTATCTCTAGCTGTTGTTCATGGCTTTGGTGATAACATTTTAGGGTATGCCATGAACTTAAGACTGATTCATATGCAACTGTTTAACACCTTCAAACTAACAGCAGTTGTCAGGATCTAGGAAATGAAACCTCAATAAGAAAGGCACATTCAAAGTCAAGAGAGTGAATTTAACTCCAAGAGAAAACTTTTTCAAAATGAAGTTTCCTTCATACCTGGTGGTACCATGGGAAATGTGAAGTTAATTTTCAAAGGGAGCAGGTAAAGCTGTTTTGCTAAGTGAACATACGAACGTCTTTCACCAGACTGAGGTCTCATTTAGTCAGCATATTTAACAAGAAGAGCATCTAGGTGACACAGTGGATAGGGTGCTAGGTCTAGAGTCAGGAAGACTCATCTTCCTGAGTCCAAATCTGGCCTGAGACTCTTACTAGCAGTGTGACCCTGGGCAAGTCACTCAGCACTGTTTGCCTTAGTGTCCTCATCTGTAAAATGAGCTGGAGAAGGAAATGGCAAACCACTCTAGCATCTTTGCCAAGAAAACTCCAAATGGGGTCACACAGAGCTAGCTATAACTAATCAACTAAACAAGTTTTGTTCCAGAGAATGAAGGATGACATCACAGAGGACTTTGGTGTACAGCAGAGAATGTAATCTGAGTCATTAGAATAAATGCCTGGTAATTTCCATTCTGTTTCTCTTCTTCTTTAGGCAGATTAAGATTGGCATGCCCATGGAATATCCAGTTAGAGCAGTTCATCCAGCATTGGGATTATAATTCAAGAGGGAAATTAGGGCTAGAAATAAAGATTTTTTTGAGTTACATACATAGAAGTATTACCCATGGTATCTGAGGATATCAATGAGAGAGACTATAGAGATAGAAGAGATGGGTCTTGGGGCCTTATGGGGATACCCATGTTTAGGGAGTAGGATCCATGCTAGAAGACACCATGGGTAGAGTATTGGACTTACTGTCAGGATGATCTGAGTTAAAATCTTGCCTCAAACACTGAGGAAGTCACTTAACCTTTCTTAAATTCAATTTCCTAACCTGTAAAATAGTGATAAGAATAGCAAGCACCTACCTCCCAGGGTGTTGTGAGGGTCACATGTGGAAAGCACTTTGCAAACCTTAAAGTGCTATATCAATGGCAATCACCATCATCACCATCACCATCACCATCATCATCACCATCATCATCATCATCATCATCATCATCATCATCATCATCGTCAAAGAGTCTTTCAAGGAAATAGGAGAATAACCAGAAGAGAATAGTGTCAGGGAAACTTTTTGAAGGTTAGAATATGCATGAGCAAAGGCTGGCATAGGAGGTCCAAAGTTATAGTTCCAAATTCCAACCCCTTTCTTTAAAGGTATACCTGAGAAGAAGAGGGATGGCTATATCAAATGGAGCCAGTATGAAAATAGAAATTGGGCCTGCCAACCTCTGAATGTTTCTTTATTTTTTAAAGCTTATTAAATAGTTCTGGGGAAGAGTCTCAACTAAGGTATTTCTGCTTAGAGGAGATCTATAACTTATTTCTTTCTTTATTTCAGTTCAATTCAACAAATAATTGTTGTGCCTTTAAGTGCCAGGCACTGTGCTAGATGGGGATCCAAAAGTATAAATGAAAATAGTCCATGTCAAGGAGCTTCCACTTCATTTGGAGGAATGTGAATAAATATATAAATAAGTCAAAATATTGAAAAATTACAAAAGCGTATTTCTGGGACTAGGTTTAGTATGGTAACTATTGGGGAAGCCAGGGAAGGCATGATGCTATGAGAAAATGTCAGCAATGAAACAGATATATCTTGATGATATCAAGGTAATACTGTCATTAAAAATTGGTTTTCATTAAAAAATGGCTGCCTAACTTATAAAGTATAGCTTCTCCGGGTTTGATATGAATTCATAGGTAGAAGCAGGATAATATTTTTAAAGTTATTTTAAAACTATTGGAATGTATTAAATTATTTTAAAAATGATATTATATTTTGAAGTTATCTTAAAAATAAAATTTATATAAAACTTTGAAATATTGGAAAAGCTTTATGAAGTATGGTGGGAAACCTGGAATTCTAGCAAATCCATGCCTACCTGGGAAGTTAGTGGAAAGAATGGGTGAGCTTAGTTCATAATCATAAATGAATGCCTTACATGACTTTTCCATCTTTGGATTCAGTCAAAGGGCTGCACTTGAGGACCTCAAGGGTCACAAGTGGCCTTGAGGCTGCAGGTTCCCCACTCTATGAGTCTAAACCTTACTGGTTTTCTTTCTCACTTTCTTCGCTCAAAGACTTTAAAGCAGTTTTAAACTCTAATGTCCAGTTTTTTATTAATATGGAAAAGGCACCAGAAACTTGGATGCTGATTTTGTAGAATCACTTTATTCTGTGACTCTCACTGTATTCAATCCAGGACATTTGTTTCTTCCTTTTTATTTTTCTCTAACAGAATCTCAGAGGTAGAAAGATTATTCTAAGAGAAAAAGGAAAAGAAAGGCATTTATCCTACAAAGCAGTTTCTTATCTGACTGCTATTGAATATATTAGGTACCCTAAATAAATTGCTCTTTCTGTACTGATGAATATACAAAGTACACTATTACATTATTTTGTCACAAATGGGCCATTAATGTAAAATGGCACAATAGATGGTATGGAGGAGAATTAGCAGTGAAAGCCTTCAAAAAATTTCTTTAATGAAAGGGTTTTATTCATTTTATATTTAGGATCACTTAGAGATGATTTTTATCCTTTTTTGTGAAATATGTATTCCTTCTGGTTCAACTTTACTGAATAGCATCAGTTTGTTTGCATGGCAGAATTTAATGTTACATTTTTAAGGGTCTTCCTATTCATTGTTGCTGATCTGTATATGGTTTATGTTGGAATAAAGATTCAGGAGATGTTTGTTAATGAGGCGTGATGCTAGGTGGCTGTGATGGGATAGGTCTCAGCAAGTTGGGGAGGTCATTTCTATCAGAATGTGCCAATAGAGTCATAAAAACACAAAGCTGGAGCGTAAAATTAGACAAAGAAAAGGAAAATGCTCAGGAAAGGGTTATTGTGACAGACCCACAAGAGGATTGTTTATATTATTAGACATACAGCCCTTTGATAAGGCTTATAGTAACCCTGTCATTAATGACTAATCATGAGGATAATTCTTCAGAGATGGTTGGAGACAAGATGTAGTGTAAAAGTGGATATATGCATGGAAAACTAGATGAGAAAAGACAATGGTTCATACTCTAGTGATCATGGGTGCCATGTCCAACTGGAATCATTCCATGACCACTAAGTGGCCCAATGAGGATATTATGCAATATTTAGCAAAGGTCTAACTTATGTATCTATAGAATTAGAAAATGCCCCAAGAGATTAAATGGAGTTGGACTTCAACCGATCAAAAAAGGATTTATTAAGTTCTGACTATGTGCCAGACACTATGCTGGGTTCTAGTGTTATAGATACAAAGAATAAAACAATCTCAATTTGCTATGCACCTCTGTTCTAATGATGGAGATAAGTATATATAAAAACATTTCAGCACACACATATGTATCTGTATCTATACATGTACACACATATACACATATGCATATCACACAGAAAGTAGTTCAATAAAAGGTAATTTGGAGGTAGAATATGTCAGTCAATAAACATATACTAGGTACCATACAAAAAGAGGCAAAAGCAAGTTCTGTGCCTTTGAAGAACTTATAGTCTACTGGGGAGACAAGCAAATAAATATGTACAAACAAGTTCTATAAAGGATTAATAAGAAATAATTACAAGGGAGAAGGAATTAGAATTAAGAAGTTGAGAAAGGTTTCTGTTATAGACTCTTCTCAATGTACCAGTTATTTTGAGACAGTCATCTAACATCAGGGAGTCCCTCCTGGGAAGATATAGGGCTCTCCTATCGATCCTTGCTTTCTACAAATTGGTTCACAGTGTCATAATCCCCCAGTGTAGGTGTGGCCGTCAATAATAGGTTAAGTCCTTGTCCAGGTACCCAGTTTATGTCTAAGAAAAGGTCCAGGAGCCAGCCAGAGGCATGGTAGGGAAAATAACCCCTTAATGAGTTCAGGTGCTGAGAATAATTTGTAAAACAATAGGAGTCAGTTCCATGCAAAGCTTTATTGCAAGCAGTGGGGAAGACAGGAAGGGAAGAAGTGGAGAACCCTGACAACACAGGCATACACACTAAGAGAGAGAGAATAATCATGTAAGAGCAATGCAGCATTGGGGAGCACAGAGACAGGCGTCCCTTCAGCAGGGAGGCAGAGTGTCCTGACAGGAGGGGGAGAGTGTGATCCATTGGGAAGGGATGCTTCTGCTGGGGAGGGCAGGGAAGGGAAAGTATGCTTCAAAGTGTTCTGAGAGTGAGGTTCTTATTTTTTTCCCTTTTGGAGGGCAATTGGGGTTAAGGAACTTGCTCAAGGTTACACGGCTAGTTTTTCTGTGTGGGTGTAAGTGTCTGAGACCTGAACTGAACTCAGGTCCTCCTACTCTGGGGCCAGAGCTCTTACTCACTCTGCCACCTAGCTGCCCCGAGGTTCTTATACTATGATTTTGGATGGGCTCTCTGCAGCTGGCCAGGTTGCATATTGGGGGTCAGGGCAAAATATTATTTGGGTGGGGGAGGTTGTTATCAGGAAGAAAAATCAAGCTGGTGGTAGATACAATATTGTTTAGGGAGTTTGTTATCAAAGAGACAAAAACAAGTCATTGATAGACAAAAGTATTTGGGGGACACTGCTGTACCAACTTCTGAAAATATTATTGTCACTATTTTTCCATGAGTATGTTCTATAAACTTACAGCCTGCCATAAGTGGAGACTGTCATAGTAGTCTTAAAACCATTAGGCCTACTTTCAGAACAATGGTTTCCGTGCATAGATTCTATAATCTATAGCCTCACTTAAGAGGAAACCATTTTTATAGTCTGAAGACCACCAGACTTAATCTCATAAAAAAATTTCCTATGGAAAATAAAATTTAGTTGGGATAACAATAGGATTTAAAGGAAGCCAGGGGAGCCAGGAGACAGATATGAGGAGAGTGAACATTCTATACATGGGGACCAGTCAGGAGAAAAATGCCCAGAGCTGAGAGATAGATTATCTAGTTCATAGAACAGCCAGGAGGCAAGTGTCACTCTCGATCAAAGAGGATGTGGTGTAAAGTAAGGTATAAGAATACTAGAAAGGGAGGAGGGAACTAGCTTGTGAAGAGCTTTGAACATGAAGCAGAGTAGTTTGTATTTGATCTGTGAGGTGATAAGAAGTCACTAGAGTTTATTAAGTAGCAGGGTAACATGGTTGGACACAGGCTTTAGTAAAAAACACTTTGGTGGCTGAATGGACGGTGGATTGGAGGCAGGCAGACCAATCAGCAGGCTATTGCAATAGTCCAGGCATGAGGTGAAGAGGGCCTGAACCAGAGTTTTGACAGTACCAGAGGAGAGAAGGAGGCTTATTTGAGAAATGTTGCGAAGGTAAAATCAAAAGACCTTGGTAACAGATTGGATATTAGTGGTGAAAGATAGTATGACTCCAGGATGATGGTTAGTTGTGAACCAGGGGAGCCTGGGAAGATGGCATCGTCCTAATAATTAGTTTAGAATGGGGAATGGTTAGGAAGGAAAGATAATGAGATCTCTCTTGTATAGGTTGGGTTTGAATTAGCAGTTGGGGGATAAGGAAAGACTTCAAGGACAATTTAGTGTCTGAGCTACATTTTAAAGGAAGACAGGAACTCTGAGATGGCACTAAGGAAAAAGTATATGCAGCCTGGTGGATGGCCTAAGTAGAAAGGCACAGAGATGGGGGATGGAACATTTTCAGTGAAGAAGGATGAGGAGGCCAGCTTGGTTGTAAGGGTTTAAGAGGGATTTGTAGAGGGTATAAAAGAGAATGAAGTACAAGACTGGAAAGATTGTTTGGGGCCAGGTTGTATAGAGCTTTACAACCTAAACTGAGACATTTATCTTTTAATCTGGATTTAAAAGGAAGCCACTGGAGGTAGTTGAGCAGGGATGCACATGGTCAAACATGCTCTTAAGGAAAATTAGTACAGCAGCACTGTGTAGGATGCACTTCTGACAAAAAATGACTGAGGGAGAGACACTTTTCAAGCCACCCAGCTCTCTGCAACCTCAAAACCAACATGAAATATGCCTCCAAAAGATATTAAGATTATAACAAAAAAGAGGTGAAAGGAAACAATTACCCCTCCCAAGATAATCCTTATAAAACAAATCAAAACAACAAAAGAAAGTCATTTCACTGGATGACAGCTTATAATAGTATCTTCTCTTCCCATATTCATTGCTCTTGCTTTGGGCTCCATACCCCATGCTGTTTATGACTGTTGTGACATTTGTTATTGCCTCTTGGAATCTTTCCTTAGTGTTGATTTGGTCACATTATCCTGCTCCTCAGCATTTAGTGGATTAGTAAATTACCCTTCCCTGGAGATCTAGACAGGAGAAAGTGGCTACATTTATATGGAGAAGGGTTCATCTTTGCTGGAGGTTCTCTAGTGCTTCAATAGGAAAGAAAGTACTTCCTATTGAAGTATCTTCAATAGGAAAGAAAGTACTAAGCTTCATAAAAATGATTGATTAAAGGCCATGCCTAAACAGAGTTCTGCTTCATATTCATATTGGACCAAACACTTTACAATTATTATCTCATTTGATCCTCACAGCAACCCTAGGAGATAAGTACTATTATTATCCCCATTTTATAGATGACAAAACTGAGGTAAACAGAGGTTAAATAATTTGTCCAAGGTGACAAAGTTAAGAAGTGTCTGAGACTGGATTTGAATTTAGGGCTTCCTGACTCCAGGCCACATATTCTAACTGGTCCACCTTGCTGCCCTAAATATACTAAATAAAGTTAACACTAAACAAAAAACCAATCTCATCATAGGAGAGTTATTACAGAACAACTAAAAGAGATTTTCATTTTCAAAATTAAAATAACCAAATCATTAAGAAAATACTCCAATCTAATAAATATATTTTAAACAATAAAATACATATTATTAACAATAAAAATAAATATTGTTGTAGCAAAAGAAATGGACTTTAAAACCTGGCAAAAAGAAAATTGTGACAATTAATATTATGTGTCTCCCAGACATGTAAATGGAACATTTGAAAGAACCTCAAAGATGGTTAGCATTATCAATAAATTTTTTTAAAAGCATTATCATAAGAAATTTGACCAGAAGTTAGAATTACCAAAGAAGAAATACAAAGTCAAACAAGTGATCAGAGAATTTAGAGAAATTCTCTAATAATGGTTAAATAGCAGATTTTGAGTTAAAAAAAAAGCAGCAGTGGATGGAAAAGTGAAAGAACAATATCAAAATACAGCATGATTGGAAAAACATGAATTCTCCATGAGCCAAGGCAACCAGTATTTAAGGAAAACAATGTTCAGAGACCATGATGATAATCATTCTTTCAGCAAAAATATATTTAATGTAATACCAATCTTCAAATGCATACTTTAAGAAATTATATGAGAAAGTTGCCCAGTAACTATTGAATGCATCAGGCAAAGAAGGACTTGCTAAAATCCATATGATGATAACTGAAAGAAGTCCAAAGTTTAATTAACCAAGAAATGTCATTATTAGCCTTCAAGTCTTCACTTTAAATGACCAATATTATAGAAATCTAGGAGCAAGTCCTTTACAAACCATAGGGAAAAAGTTTATATTGCTTCCAAACTTCTTGTTTATAAAATATCAGAATTAAAGATAATCCAAAAAGCAAAGGAGATTGACTTATACCTCCAAACAAGAAATCCTGTAGCAGAATGATCAGTGAGAAAAGATTGAATGTTTTTTTTTCAAAAGAAAAAAAAATGGAGTGGGACATTTGGCATGGAAAGTCACCAAATTTTTTAAAAAAGATAAAATTTTAAAAAGGTAGAGATGAGAAAAGGCAAGAAATTATATCAATATTTAAATGCTTTTAGTCATTGACAAGGCTATTTTCAATACACACACATACACACTTTAGCTTTATTGAGAAATCAAAGAGAGAACATATATGTATAGTCCTTTAAAAAGGTTTCAAGAAAACTGGAAAGAGAGAAAGAGGAAGAACTAAAATAATGCCTCATAGGTGAGAATCACATTGCTTTATTAGTGAATTAGGATTTTTGTGGAGGCAAATGCTAGGATAGTTAATTTGAATAGAGATATGGCCTGAATGTCAAAGGATTAGAAGAAGACGCAGAGTGTCATTTTGCTTTAAGTTCCTCTCCCTGCCTTAGGGTCATTGGGAAATCAGGGGAAAAGCACAGGTGACTGGGACTTAGAGGGACAAAGGTGGAGAGTTAGAGTTGGATGGAGAAATATTTGGAGAAGGGGCATTGTAGCACATTACTCTTGATGTTGGGATATATGATAGGTACCTTGAATGGCATTCCATAAAGGGAAGTGGGTATTTCAGAGCATTCTCTTCACTGGTAAGGGGTAGATGATCTCAGGGCACTCTAACACTCCAGAAAAGTGGAAATGTAGGGGTACTTTGTTCAGAAGACAGGTGGAAATTTATACAGAGAATCAGAAGGATGATATGTTGGTGTCAGGAGGGGCAGAGGAAAGGCCTAGATGTGTCTTAGATCCAATGGTTCTGGATAAAAAACTGTTTTTACCATCATGCACATTAACTTCTTTATGAATAAGTATTTCTAGGAAGGGAGTGATTTAGGGGAAAAAAATAAACCCTTTAAGCAATGAGATGGAGAAAGGAAGCATGGGAAAAAATGAAGGTTCTGGAAAAAAAAGGAGAGATAGAATGTATAAAAACAAAGTGCAGGAATGGGTAATTAGATTCTAGAGTATCATTGATTGGAGAAGTAAAGAAAGGAATAAATTAAATTATCCTTTCTTATAAAGGTACACTGTAAATAATTGTTATTCAAAGTAAGAGATTTTATGAGGAAAGGGACAGTATGGAGCATTCTGTAATGCAGTATTATTACCTGAGATGGAAAAAAAAGAATGTCAGAGATACAAAAAAAAGGAGTTTAGTGAATTGTTTACTTCCTGAGTTAACCTGAAAATCTGTCTGGATAAGGAATTAAAAACAAAATTTGGATAGTTTCTTTGGACAGTGACTTAGTCAATTTTATTTTTTAGATTATATTGCTTTACATCTCTATTTTAACTTCTATAATTTGAGTATTTTATATTTTGTAGATCGTATTCCTTTCCTTTTAAATTAAATTTTACTAGTATATAATTGTAAATACTAGGTTCTGAAAAAATTCCTGTTTGTTGTGATTTTACTTTGTTTTATTTTGTTTCTCTATTTGAAAATCATGTTTATCTTTTTAATTTTTTTTCAAAGAAGGATTTTTTTAGTTGACTGATCAATTTTATGAGCTTTCACTCACATTTTATCCAATTCTCTATTTTTAAAAATTTTCTCTTTTGTGCTTAACTTGGGATTACTTGTTGATTTTCTGTTTTTTCAAAAACTGTACATTCAATTAATTGAGGTTTTCTTCTAATATATTGTTAGTATACTTTATCAGGATGTGTCGGAGCCCTCAATTCTGTTTTTAGTTTTTAAAAATTTTTAAAGATTTTTATTTAAAGTTTAAGTTCTAAATTCTATCCTTCTCTTCTCCCTCCCACTGCCTCTCCCTGAGAGGGCAAGCAATCAGATATAGGGTATATCTCTGCAATCATGCAAAATGCTTGCGTATTAGTCATTTTGTACTAGAAGACTCAAAAGGAAAAAAGAAAGAAAGTGAAAAATAGCATGTGAAAGTCTGTATCCAATCAACATCAATACCTTCTTTGGAGGTAGAGAGTTTGCTTTATCATTAGTCCTTTGGGATTGTCTTGGATCATTGTATTGCTGAGGATAGATATGTTATTCAGAGTTCATTGAACGATATTGTTGTCACTTTGTACATCTCCCTGGTTTTGTTCACTTCACTTATGCATCAGTTCATGTAAGTCCTTTTCCACTTTTTGAATGTCTTTGGGATATAGATCTTGTAGTGGTATTTCTGCATCAAGGGTATGCACAATTTTAGAGCCACCTGGGCATTGTTCCAAGCTACCCTCCAGAATGGTTGGATCAGTTCATAACTCCACCAACAATTCTTTAGTGTTCCAATTTTCCCACATCTTCTCCATCATTTATAATTTTCCTGTTTTGTCATATTATTCAATCTGATATGTGTGATATGATACTTCAGAGTTGTTTTGATTTGCATTTCTCTAATCAAAAGTGATAGAAGTTTTTTTGTCAAATAATGAGATTTTGTTCCAAAAGCTTGGATCTTTGGGTTTATCATATACTAGATTACCATGGTCATTTACTATAATGTAATTTGTGCCTAATCTATTTAACTGATCCACCACTCTGTTTCTTAGCCAGTATCAGATTGTGTTGATAATTGCTACTTTATTAAACAGTTTGAGCTCTGGAACAGTCTTTTGTAATTTTTTCTTTGATTCCCTTGATATCCTTGAGCTTTTGTTACTCCAGATGAATTTTCTTATTATTTTCCTAGCTCTATAAAATAATTTTTCATAGTTTGAGTCATATGGCACTGAAGAAATAGATTAATTTAGGTAGAATTGTCATTTTGATTACCTTGGCTTGGCCTGCCCATGAGCAATTAATATTATTTCAATTGTTTAGATCTTACTTTATTTATTTTATAGTTGTATTCATACAGTTCCTGGGTTTGTCTTGGCAGGTCAAATCCCAAGTATTTTATTTTGTCTACAGCTTTTTTAAATGGAATTTGTCTTTCTATCTCTTGCTACTGGACTTTACTGGTAATATATGGAAATGTTGATGGTTTATGTGGGCTTATTTTATATCCTGTTACTTCATTAAAGTTGTGAATTATTTCAAATAGGTTTTTAGTTGATTCTCTAAGAATACCATCATATCTTCTGCAGAGTGATAATTTGGTTTCCTTATTGCCTATTCTAATTGATGTAATGTATTTTTCTTCTCTTATTGCCATAACTAGCATTTCTAGTACAATGTTAAATAATTAAGGTGGTAAATGGATATCCTTGCTTCACCTCTGATCTTATTGGGAAGACTTTTAGCTTATCCCCATTACAGATAATGCTTACTGCTGGTTTTAATTAGATACAACTTACCACTTTAAGTAAAGCTTCATTTCTGCCCCCCCCCCACCCCAAACAAGTTCTCTAGTGCTTTTAATAGGAATGGGTGCTGTATTTTTCAAAGGCTTTTTCTGTATCTATTGAGATAATCATATGATTTCTGTAGGTTTTGTTATTGATATGATCAATTATGCTAATAGTTTTCCTAATATTGAACCAGTCTTGCATTCCTTGTATAAATCTCACCTGGTCATAGTGTACATCAATAGTTATTAGGGAAAATGGTCTAGAATTTTCTTTCTCTGTTTTGACTTCTTAGTTTGGTAGAAATTTGTGTCATTTGTGTCATAGAAGGAATTTTGTAAGACTCCACCTGGTTTTCTTTTTTTATTTCTTTTTGGAGGGCAACTGGGATTAAGTGACTTGCCCAGGGTCACAAGGCTAGTTTGTGTGTTAAGTGTCTGAGGCCACATTTGAACTCAGGTCCTGATGACTCCAGGGCTGTCACTCCATTCACTGCACCACTTAGCTGCTCCTTCCACCTATTTTTCTGAATATTTTATATAGTATTAGAATTAATTTTTCTTTAAATATTTGGTAGAATTCACTTGTAAATCTATCTAACCTTGGGATTTTGTCTTATGGAGTTCATTGATGGCTTGTTCAATTTCTTTTTCTAAGGTTAGATTATTTAAATATTTTATTTCTTTTTTTCTGTTAATCTGGGTACTTTATATTTTTGTAGATATTCATCCATTTCGTTTATATTGTTGAATTTACTGAGGGCCAGCCCTCAATTCTTACCCAGTCCTGAGTCATTGAACGGGTGTTGCCTCAGACAAACTGAGACTTGGGAGAGACCTTAATTTTAAAAAGCCAAGGCCACATCAGTATGACCAGAGTCATATTGAAGAACTCTGTTTAAGGACCATTTTTTTTACTTAGTGTTTTCATCACCTCCCATGGGTCCAGTTATCATTTCTGTGATGATGATTCCCAGATTTATATATCTAGTCTTTTTTTTTTTGCTTTTTGGAGGGCAATTGGGGTTAAGTGACTTGCCCAAAGTCACACAGCTAGTAAGTGTGTCAAGTGTCATGCCGGATTTGAACTCAGGTCCTCCTGACTCCAGGGCCGGTGCTCTATTCACTGTGCCACCTAGCTGCCCCTATATATCTAGTCTTTACCTCTTTCCTGAGCTCTTATTGTATACTACCAAGATTTATAACTTTTGAAAATCTTTAAATGAATGTCTTATAGACTTCTCAAACTAATGTGTCCAATGTAAATCTCATTGTCTTTCCTCCCAACTCTCCCCTTCTTCCAAGTTTTCCTAATACTGTGAAGGGTAACACCATCTTCTCAGTCACACAGGCTCATAGCCTCTGTTTTATCATTGACTCTATGCTTGTAGTGGCTACACATATCCAAAATGTTGCCAATTCTTACTGTTTCCACCTTTACAACATTTCTAATATATGTTCCTCTTTCTCCAATCATATAGCTACCACTCTTTTACATGATTTCATCATCTTATACTTGGACTATTGCAATACCCTCCTGGTTGGTCTCTCTGCTTCAAGTCTCTTCTTACTCCAGTTTATCCCCTACTTATCTGTCAAATTGATTTTCCTAAAATACAGATTTGACCATGTCACACCTCACTTCTATGTATAATAAATTGCATTTATATAAGCACTTTAAGGTTTGAAAAATACCTATTATTTCTTTTCATCATAGCAACTCTGATAGGTAGATGCTATTATTATGCCCATTTAACAACTGAGGAAACTGAGTCAGACAGAAGTTAAGTGACAAGGTCACATAGCTAATAAATATCTGAGACTGAATTTAAACTCAAGCCTTCCTGACTTCAGATCCAGCACTCCATTCACTCAGCCACCTAGATGCCTATTATTTCCAGCATCAAAGATAAAATCCTGTTTGACATTAAAAGTCCTCTTCTCAATCTGTTCCCATCTTATATTTCCAGTCTTTTTACACTTTATTCTTCTCCATGGACTCTATAATCTAATCACACCGATCTTATTGCTATCTTTTCCATATAGTATTCTGTTTTCCACATTTTGTACCTCTTCATTAATCATTCTCCATAATGTAATAATGTTCTCTCTCTTCACCTCTACCTATTGGGCTCCCCTAGCTTCCTTCAAGACTCAGCTCAAATCATATTTTCTGAAATAGACCCTGCCTCTCCCGCACTATTTTGGTGCCTTCTCTTTGTGATTCTTTCCATCTACTATCTCTTTATATCGTATATCCGTAATTCTCACATCTCACTAATTAGAATGTAAGCTCCTTTAGGGCTTAGCACAGGGTCTGGCATATGGCAAACACTTAATAAATCCTTATTGACTGACAAACTAGAAGTAGAATGGAATAATGCATCGACAGATAAAAGACCTGGGTTCAACTCCCATATCTGTCACACACTGGGTAAGTCACTTAACCTCTCTGTACTTTAAGCAACTCTCTATGTCAGACAGTTTTAGAAAACACACTGCTGGAGGGAGGCTCCTCACCTGAGAATTCCATGTACCAAAGCAATGAAAGTCACTAATCACCCATACATAGACTACTATGTACTAATAATTAGGGATATTTTGTAATTTATGCAAAAAGTAAAAAAAAATAAAAGAATGTGATAAAGAGGAAATGATCATTGATCCTAGAATAGGGACCCACTGGAGATTGAGTGTGTGGTCAAATGTGCAGTCCTGCAGTTTAGGAAAATCACTTTGGCTGCCATGTAGGGCATGGGTGGAGAGAGGGGAGTTTTAAAGCAGGGAGTCCGATTCAAAGGTCATTGCGACAGTCCAGTTGAGAGGTGACAAACACCTGAAGTGGTGGCTCTGTAAGTGTAGAAAAGGGGATTGATGTAAGAGATGTTGTGAAGGTAGAAATGATAAGATTTCAAAAGTGATATGCCAGGGGGGTGGTGGTGGTGAGCAAAAGGGATGAGCTGAGGATGCCACTGAGGTTTCAACTTGGAAGGATGCCCTTGACAAACCTGGGAATTTTGGAAGGGGACATTAGATATATTAGAATGTATCTAATAATCATCTACAGCTATTTGATTTCTGCTGCTTTTTCTTTCCCATCTTAGAATAAACAGAGCATTACATTGACCACTGTGGGCCTAGAGCACAGAGTCCACCCCAGAAAGGTGTACATTATAGTCCCATAATGACAGGGAGGAGGAGTGAAAGAGGGGGTTCAGAAAGGTCAAGGGCTCATGGGGAACTTTGTTTGGGCTGATGCTGTACGTGTTTGGTTCAGTATAGGCTATCATTGTCACAATGGGTCCATCCCCTGTGGCACCCTAGAGAGTCAGAAGTAAAATTGATTTACTGAGAGTTCGGCAGGATGGGAGGGTATTTTTGAGATAGTACAGTTCCTCAGAGATAAACCCCAAATTCATCGTTTTCTAAGTTCAGTCATTCATCTTTATTGGATTCTGCAAAGAGCCCTAGTTACTCATGTAATTTGATTCTTAATATCATTTTACAGCCATATAGTTTTTTCTTGAACCATTTAGAAATTTCTTGTTTTTGTTCCATAGTCTTAGGAATCTGTGGAATAAATTTTTGATCAGGGAATTTTAGTTCATTTTCCTTTATTATATAGCATTTGTTCCCTATGCTCTGACATCTCATTGAGATTTTCTCACCTTCCCTTGCTGGGGTTTATCTGCTTGTAAGTTAGATTTCCTGTCTAATTTCAGTCATTCTTTTGTATTGCTAGTCATTTGTCACTAGGATAACCTCTTCTTGTTTTGTTCTTTCCCCTTCCAATGCTTTGCAGACCCTTTTGAAGTTAAGAATCTTTAACTTCCTCTCATGGAAGTGCATTCCCGATCCCTGACTAGTCAGGATATAAAAATTTATTAAACACCTACTATATGCCAGGCACTGGGGGTACAAATATGAAAAAAATATGCAGATTCTGCTCTCAAAGAGTTTACAATTGATTGTGGGAAGACAACTTCCAAAAGGAAGCCGACGAGGGCCACACCCTTTGGTGGGGGTGATTAGGAAAGGTTTCCATGTGGAGGCATGGTGAAAAAGTCAGAGGTGTACCAAAGTGATGTAACCAGGTAAGAAGTGAGGAGGAGCAAACATGGGGGATGGGGAGGGAAAAGAACTGGTCCTAATTGGGTTTCCAGTCGCCTTTACCTCATCTACCACTTCATCTAATCTGGATCATTTGCCTGAATCTTCTAGCTCTCAGCTTAACCCTGCCCCACCATCAGGAGTTCTCTTATTTTGTGTGGCTAGTCAGATTCATAGAATTATTACCAGTCTCTTCTATTGGAATTTTAGAGGGCAGTTCCTGGTTAACTACTCTCATAGGGAGGCCAGGCAGGGACCTCATTATTTGGTCGCAGGAGTGAGGCTTTAGAGACTACTTATTCTGCCTCCTCCTGGTGTGCAAATGGATTGGGTGAGAGTTCCATATACGTAAATTATTCATTGTAATTTCCCAGAGGTTTTAACATTGTGCCAAGATTCTATCTTCTTATTTTGTGGATTCAACTTTAGTTACTCCACCAGTGCAAATTCCTTTGTCTGAGGGAATTGGGTTGCAGAACTTATGAAAAAGAAGAACTCTGCTGTTATCAATTAGAAGAAGGCAGACAGCTCTAAGAGGAATCTAGGTGAGTCAATGGACAGATAGGTGGGTCTGGAGTGAAACAGACCTGAGTAAAAGTCTGGCCTTTGTGTGACCCTGGGCAAGTCACTTAACCTCTCCTCACCTTAATCCACTGCAAAAGGAAATGGTGAATCACTCCAGTATCTTTGCCAAGAAAATCCCATGAACAGTATGGTCATGAAGAATCAGATATGACTGAATGACTGAATAATAGATAGCTCTACCTTTTAAAGCTGAAACAGATTTCCTCTTTGTGAAAGTGACATTCTGACTATGGGTAAGAAATGTATGTTTCAATAAATGCAGTCATTTTATTAGAGAGATTTGTTCAACTTCTGTATGAAGAAACATGGGAGCTAGATGCCCATCATTTGGGGAATGGCTAAATAAACTGTGATATATGAATGTAATGAATACTCCTGGATTATTACTGTGCTATAAGAAATGATGTGTGTGATGGATAAAGAAAAGTGTGGAAAGATCTAAATGAATTGATGCAGAGTGAAGGAAGCAGAGACAAGGGACAATATACACTGTAACTTCTACAGTGGAAATGGAAATAACTATACACCAAAATATCAAAAATGAATATAACAAAATTTTAAAGATCAAGCAGAACTCTAATGAAGAGAATTGAGATAATACTACAAACCACCTTTCCATAGAAGTGGAATGTCCAAAAGTGTTACACATTGCACATGAGTTTGTACTTATTGGTATATCAATCAATTGTGTTGATTTTTCCTCTTGTTTAAAAATACTATTCGTTAGATGAGATGATTCTCTGGAAAGGGGAGAAGAAAAGGGAAGGATACCTGGGAAAACTATGATGATGTAAGAAATATAAAATATTAAAAAATGTAAATAAATATGGGAGCAAATTCACAACATGTGTGTCCTGGAGCTATCAGAGGTCCTCCACCATGGCTAGTCCACCAAACCACAACATTAGGGAGGCATTCTGGGAGCCTGGAGGGGAGAAATAGTGTCATAGTTCACTGGTACAGCTGATTCAGGAAGAAGTTCAGTGATTCCACCCAAGCACAAACATGACAAAACAAGATGAGAATAGGAAACTCACATGTAACCATCTTAAAAGGAGAAAGCCTCCGGAGGCAGAATACATCAGACAATGACTTTGTTGAAGCCATTGGGATTTTCATGTAAATCTCCTAACTTGAAACCATTTCTATTTTCTCGTAGCTGACTTGCATTTTAGATTCAGTGTTCCTAGGATACTGATCTGGCAACATCTCTGGTTAGGATCTATCATGGATACTCATTTCTTTTTCACTCCTTGTCCAGGGGAAAGGTTTTTATTTTTTCTCATGCTCAAATGACTTAGCTAACTATCATCAGATGATATTCCTATTTCAGGGCATCAACCATCTTCAGCAGATTTTTAACTCATTGAATTTTTACTTGTCCTTTTACCCTTGACTGGTTTGTAATGGCAAACATGGAAGCAGTTCACTTGTTTCAGCTATTGAATTAACACCTTGTTTCAGTTCAAGTTTCTTTTGAGCCTTGTATCAAATCTGTTAAGAAACAGAATATGGGATCCCCACAACTTGTGAGCCCAAGAACTCATGAAATCCTGCAACAGGGAGGGGAGGAGCTAATGACCATATATAAAAAAATTTCCAAGCTTCAGACAGCAGAACTGAGAAGAGGACTCTTGTGGTGGCAGAGTCAAGTAGGAGAAAACTTGTGGTATCCCAGCATTCTGTTTGTCTGCTCTGTCTGTGTTGATGTTTGTTTGTTATATTTTGTACAGAAGCCCTGGCATCTTACTGGAAGCCTTGAAAGAGGATTTTCTTGTTCTATGTTTACAGAAGTCCTGGAGGATGGTTTTGGAGGTCCTGGGACTTTACTGATGATTTGTGCTGACCTCTTGGACCTTGTTTGTGCATCTGTCTTGATTTCTATGTTGATTTGTTTTGAGTTCTCAGACCTTGTTGGTGGGTCTGAATTGATGTCACAGGCATATAGTGAATTGATGATAGTGCTGGAAATATGTATGAATATTTTTTGGGTCTGTATAGCTTTGTCTTCCCAGAAACAGGAACTGTGAAGAACTTGAGGAGGACTGGACACTGTGAACTTCAATATGGAATGGGAACTGAATGAAAAACTGGACAAGGAGTTGGACAAGGAATTGGGAGCTGCCTGGCTTTCAACCCAGGTGACAGTTGGAGCTGGGACCATGGAAGAGGAACCATGGAAGCTGAAAGCCAGCCTCCACTCAACTGAAAGAAGACTTTTACTTGGATACTGTGTAGTGTCTGAGAAGATTATGATTTACTGTGACCTAGGGGTGGAGAACTTTGACTTTTGTACTTTGTGATTAAATTAAGGATTTTGTGATTGACTAAATGAATGTACTTTGTTTAAAACTATGTGACCACTTTGGTGAAAACTATGTGGCCATTTTTGTGATAAGTTGTTGAATTGTAACATTGTGAATGCTGTACTTTGATTTTCCATGAATGTTTTACTCTGATCTGTTATTGAATAAACAGAGAACTTACTATACTATGTAATCAGAACCTTTAAAGCTGTTCACAGCAGCAGTCCTCTGGAAAGTTGCTTGTGCTTGGCTTCACAACTGGAAACTTGCTGCTCTCTGAGCTAGCCTATTCCATTTTGGGACATTTCAGATTGTTTAGGAAGTTTATCTTTACATTGAGCCAAAATCAGATTTTCTGCAACTTCCATTCCCTGGGACCAGGGAGAATACATCTCACCCTTCTCCATAGAATAGCCCTCCAAATAATTGGGGTCAGAGGAGGGAAGCATGTTACCTTAGTTCTTCTATTCTTCAAACTAAATATCTCTATTTCTTCTGATTAAATCTGTATGGAATACTTTTGATGTCCTTAATTTTCCCATTTGCTTTACTGTAGATGGAATTTTCCAATGTCCTTCTTAAAATGTGCTGTCCAGAAATACATGTAGTACTTCATTTAATCACCAGAGGGCTTTGGTAGACAAGAATCATGTCCTATTCAGCAAAAATAATCCAACTTTGGACTTTCCCGGAGTTCACCCTGGTGATTGCATGTCCTATCCCACTAAGTATAAGAACTAAAAGCAAAACAAAACTCTAAGCTCTGTATCATTCTCAGAGAATAGACAACCTTCAGTCCTTTAGCGCTCTTTTTTTCCCCATGTAGTAACACTGATTTGCTATTTGAATCAATGTTAAATGGATTTACTTAATCAAAAATCAGCCTTGACATAACCCTTTCAGATAAATTATTTTTCTTCCCTAAACTGGATATATTTTAGTGATTTCTAGTCATATGACCATGACTTTGCTATGACATAATGGAATCTACACTCCACAGAATTTGCTTTTACTTTTGGCTTAGAATTAATATCAATAAACAAATTTGTATTGCATATGACAAATCAGGAATTCATAATAAAACATCTGCAATACTTCTAAGAATAGGAAAATATTAATTCAACTGTACTCTGCCCTCATCAGATCTCATCTGTAATATTGTACTTATTTCTTTATAATACCATTTGATAGGGACATTGATATCCTGAAAAGTTTCCAAAGGAGGGGAATTAAGATGGTGAAGGGCCTGGAGTCCATGCCACATAGGATATCTTCAAGGAACTGGGAATATTGAGCCTGGAGAAGAGGCAACTCAGGAGGAACATGGTCTCTCTTTAAATATTTAAAGAGCTGTTAAGTGGAAGAGGGATTATACTTGTTTACTTTTTTTTTTTTGTCTTCAGAGAGCAGGACCAAAAGTAATGAATAGTATTTGCAAAGAGGAAAATAAAGATGTCAGGAAAAACCCTCCTAATTATTAGAACCATCCAAAAGTGGAATGGGGATTCCTTGAGAAGTGGTGAGTTCTCCATCGTTGGAGGTATTTAAGAAAAGGCTGAACTATCACTTTGTGGGGATTTTATGTTGGGGATTCCTTTTTATGTGTGGGTTAGACTAGGCAGATGGCCACTAAAGTCTGTGCCAACTCTAAAATTCTGTGATTTTGTGATTCTGAGAGCTAGTGGTCAAGGGCATAGCTGGGTAGTCATGACAGTTGCACTTGGGAACTCAGACATGAGCAGAGAATGTCTGAGAGTTAGGATCCTGGGTAATACATTTGGGAATGGCCCAACAGCTAAAGTTTAGAGCCTGTGAATCTAGAAGTTGAAAGTTAGGGTCCTGGGATTTAGTGTTCTTTCTCCTGATGCATGAGCATCCTGGTTTGTGAATAGGGGTGGGGTTTACAGCCAGCCAGCTTTCATCTAATGTCTCAAAACAACATATTGCAAAATGGGGAGAACATGATAAGCTTTAATATCTGATTTTCATTTAGTACAACCCAGCTAGATCTTGGGCAGATTAACTCACATCTGGGCTTCTGTTTTAAGGGAAACTGTCTTAGGTGTTTGCCAAGGCAGGAATAGGAAATACTAGTCAAAATAATGGCTATCCACTATGAACCACAGATCTTTTTCTACCCTGATCTATGATGCTTATTGGTCAGTTTTTTTTCTCCTACAGCTGTAGAAAGATGAAGATGTTTAAAGGAATGTTTCGAAGATCCTGCTTCCCCCTCCCCCAAAAGTGTTTCCTTTCACAAAAAAGACAATGTTTTCCTCTCATCTAGTTTGGTCACTCTGATCCAGAAAGTAATACCAGAAAACAACCTACTTTTCAATGTGTATTCATTTTCAATATAAAATTTGCACCAGAATTGAAAATTAATCCGCATACAGTATCTATTGCCATATAAGCTTAACACATATTTCCCTAGTGCAGTTGTTTTCCAGGGAGCCTAGTCCTAATTATTTAACGCTTTCAAAGTCAATAAATTACTGGGAGGGGGCCAGGAAGCCTGTTGTGGGTGAAATTTCCTTGTGAAATGAGAGTCATCTCATGGAGTGAGAAGTTGCAACAAGGTATGATTTAATAATAGCAAGTAATATATTTAAATTACTGTTTAGCTATGTATTGCCTGATATTAAACTGGCTTCATCTAAATGCTGTGTCCTCAGTTTAAAAGGACATTGTTAAACCCCCTAGGACCAGAGCAGGCCTTTTCTCTACCTAATTAAATTAAGTGTAGTGTACAGTGCCCTTCTGCAAAGATTAACAGAATGCATTTCTTGTCAGTTTAAGTGTTGCCTGTGGCAGGATTTTTTTTCTAATTTAATTAAAAGCTGTTCTTTTATGAGGAACAAGCCTGGAGCATAATTCCTCTTACATCCGTTTACATTTCTAAAGCTTGCTTCAGAGTGGGGGAAAGAAAAGGGAAAGAGTAGAGAAGAGTTAGGGACTCAGCTATGAGTTCACACCAAGGGGTTTCCCCATTCCTCATGGATGTCAGAAAGCTCCCAGCAAAACCTGAAGTGAATGAAAGGAGACATACCAGGAATCTGGCAAGGCAAGGTTGCTGCCCTCCACCTGAGGCCCAGTCAGCTAGTCAGTGAATGGCCTTGACAAAATCCTGGGTCTTTGCCAAAGCAGTAATTATGCCATGAACTCAGCACATATTCACGAACTTGCTGGGCTGCTGGGTCCTTCAAAGTGTGTCATTGGCTGTGTGACAGAAGTAGGGAAGCCAAGCCAGCACTTGCAGTCTGTTACAACATGAAAAGCCATGCCTAAGTCAGCAATGTCATATTGGAAAATCAGCTTGCTCTCAGGGAAGGTCGCCTTTCAAGTCAATTCAACAGATGAGAACTTATATGTGCGACACACTGTCCTAAGGCCCTAAGGGACAAAGAGAGAGATGTATGCATATATGCAGACACACGTACATGACCTTCTCTCAAGATACTCAAGATGTTATAGATGGGATGGCCCAACACATAACTAAGGAGAAAATTAACTAGCAATTCTGGCACCTGGACAAAACTGGGGTAGGAAAAGGGATTGTGACCTAAGGAAATACTTCTCCCTCCCCCATTCTGAATCAATATGACTTTTTATGGATCTGCCCAATGGTTTGGCTGCCATTTTCCCCATTGGAAAGGGTCTAAAGTACCCTCTCTCCCTGAGCAGAAATGAGTCTAGAGAAGTGTAACCCAACCCCAGAGAAGTGGGGCCTATACAGGGTCACCTTCTAAAAGGTGGAACATGGTCTTGGCACAGATATACCTAATGGTCATTCTGAGGCTCTCTGGGAATTTTAATCACCAGGGTACGTTGTCCAAGATGACCTCGTCTTTACAGTAGACCCTTTACCCATCTACCCATCATCTTGGGGACAACCTACTGGAGGATCTAGAGTATTTCTTTCCTCTTCTTCCTTCCTGCAGTAAAGGTCCAGTTGGTCTTCCCTCAATAGGATTCTGCAACTTACTATCATTCTTGGGAGATTGACTTGGGAGTCAGTAGGCATTTAATAACGACTTCACTGTGCTGAGGCTGTACTGAGGCTACAGAGAAAGATAAAAAGAGAAAAACAAGCAAACCACAGTGCTTGGTCTCAAGGAACAATATATTCTAATGAACAAATACAAAGGAGATGTGTGAGAAAAGTGTTATGAAGAATCTTAGGATGGAAAGATAACTTTCACTGGAGTTATATGGCGGGTATGGAGTTGAGGAGGGTCAGAGAAAGTTGCCTTCTGGTGGTATCTGAGTCAGGCCCTATGGGGAGGGAGAGACCTTAGCAGTCCATTCAGTAGCATGTCAAGGGTAAGAGAGCATTCATTCTCAGACACTTTTAGAATGATAATGGCCCCTCAGGTATAAGTTAAGGAACCTGACAGAATCCTTTAGATATTTTCTGAGTCCCCTGGAAAAAAGGTTCTCTGTTTGGGTGGCAGTCACATTTGTCACTTCAGAACAAGTAAGTGCCCTAGATGAGCTTGTGATTGTTTTCTTGCTAAAAGACAATAATATTGAGAGACAGGAAATAGAAAGGAGGTAGGGAAGAGAAATAGCAGTTTGGAAGGATGAGAAAAGAAGCAAAGAAGAAAAGCAAATGTATTTGTAGGTAGGAAGGCCCCCCCTTTTTTTTTTTTTACAAATGTACCATCTGAGTAGAGACTACAGAAACACACAAATAAACACACATATAGACATGTGTACATGTATAAAATATAAATGTATACATAACATGCATATGCATGCACATACATATGCATATACATGCACAATGTACATCTGTATGTACATACATATGCATATACATGCACAATGTACATCTGTATGTACATACATATAGACATGTATACATGTATAAAATATAAATGTATATATCGCACATACATATGCATGCACATACATACATATGCATATATATGCACACATATACATCTGTATGTATATACATACACACACGCTTATTTGCCATTTTCTCACCAACAGCTGGCTTGTTTAGAAGGAGGATTGAGAAGGTGGGAGGAAAGGCAATCCCTCATAGCTGCTATGAGGATGAAAATAGCTGGGGACTTTGCTGCTTCCTTTCTGTCTTAGTTTCAGTTCATTCCAATAGCAAACATCCTCTCTGGCTTCAACAAGAGTGGCAGATGTGTAATTGGGAAGTGCTCCAGGCTTAAGAAGTAAGGCATTCAACAGGGGCTTCAGGAAGCTGCTTCCTCTTTCTCTCGCCTGCCAAAGATGCCACCAGCTTCAGTGAAGGAATAAAGTAATACTTTCAAGCCACTGTGAAAAAAGGAGGGTGGAGGGAAAGGCAGATACATGAAAAGTGTGGGAGACACAGATAGATGAAAAGTTATCATCTTTAAGCCCAAGGAAAGAGCTAGTTCACCTTTCAGGCTCCATGACAATGAAAATCTCTGTCCTTTTCATTATTATCTCATTGCTCTACAAGGCCAGTCTGTCTACAATGGCATATAATTTGCACTTCCTATGTCTTGGAGATTAACATGAAAAGTCTGCTCAGACACATACCCAGGGCTATGAATATCTCCTTTAACTCTGGGATATTTCTTTGACTCAGAAGAATAAATAATTCTTTGTACAAAGTTATTTTTAAATGCTATTTTAAATGTTCCTTGTTCCTTGGGGAATGTGTAGCGGCTTTCTACTTGAATCAACAGGTTTACAATGATATTTTTTTGACAGGACCTCATGATTTCACTGACTTTCAGTAAGGAACTCCCTTTACCAATGCAGATCAACACCTTCTCCGCTATTTGTAGCCTAGAGAATTCCCTGGGGACACTGAGATAATTAAGTGACTTTTCTATGGTCACACAAAAGATATATGTTGGAGGCAGGACTTGAGAACAGGACTTCTAGACTTTGAGGTCAGTCCTCTATCCACGGCCAGGCTGCACATCATAATGACAGTGATTATACATGCATGTATATATGTATGTGAAGATTCACACATCTATGTGCATGCACACAAACACATCTGTATGAACACACATACATGACCACATATAGATAGTGTGTCTGTGAGCATTCACATACATGTTCAAATGTGTGTACATGTATACTCTATATAATATAAATTTGAGTGTATGTATATACACATACCTATTGCCTTAAAACATTAACATGAGATTATAAGAAGTTCATTTATATACATGAACTCATATATGTAATATATGTAAACTCATATATGTGTGTTTATATGTGTATGAATTAATGTATATGCACCTGACCTTATAATCTCATATCAATGTCTCATAGGTGATTAGTATTGTTCTTTCTGTGCGCTGTGAGGTCCTAGGTACACATCCTCCTTAGTGCTGAAGGGAAGCATACTGACAACACTTCCTCCAGCCATATTTAGGGCTCAATCTAAATGGGGCATGCATGGCCTAACAGCCTTCACTCTGATATCTTGAGTTCTGGAATGGGGACATTCTATGTTCAAAGGGTTTATTATGGAAGAGACAGTGAGTACCTCTCTTTCTGGAAAGGAGGATTTCAACCCTGCTTAAGCAGATGCTGATGGTCCACTGATAGAACCATTGATTCAAGGATGAGTCAAATGAACCCAAATTAGACGGTACTAGCTAATTTTATTTCATTTCCTCCAATGTCTCTATTACTTCATGGATTGTATACCAATTTTCTAGTGATTCAGCAGCCCTTTCTTTGATTGCTTTGTGCCTAAATAGTATCTGTACTGTCACTTCCTTATGATCACTGCTGATATTCTAATTGTACCGAAGTATGGTAAGATAGCCTCTCAAAAGCCCAGGGCTAAAGGTTAATAGTTTCAGTTCCACCACCAAAAATGGTGACCTTCAGAAAGTCATAGCTGAATCAAAGATCCTATATTTAGAGCTGGAAGGGACCTCAGAGATCATCTTGTCCAACCCTTTCCCCTTCCCCATATGCATTTTACAGATGACAAGATGTTAAGTGGCTTACCCAAGGTAACACATGTAATAAGTTACAAAAACCAGTATTTGAAACTAGTTACCAACACCAGATTTAGAAATCTTTCCATCATATCACGCTATGTCCCCTCATTCAGTCTTAGTTTCCTGATCCATTAGATGAAAGTGTTAGACAAGAAGATATTGAGATTCTGAAATTCTAATGATATCTGTGTAAATTTTCCTTCATCATTTGAAAATCACACTGGAAGTCAAACTTATAGTTGATTTTTAGGTGGTCAAGAAAATTGTTGATTATATTTTAATATATTGGGCAAACAAAATCAAAATTCCAATTATGGACCCCAGTGACTGATGATTTCAAAAGCTGGCTTGACAAATAATGATAATGTAGATTGTCATTGCATTCCTGTATTTGGTATTTTGAAAAAAAAATTGTATTCTTAGTAGTAGCCTGAAGTTATTTAAGATGATAAAACCACAAAATTTAGAGTTGTAAGGACCTCATTTTACATGTGAAAAATTGAGGCTCATTGGATATAGGTGACTATTATTATGTTAAAACCAAATTAAATACTTTTCATTCATACCTATAGTATTAAAATAATATTATCGGCTACGTTTTTAGTTCTATTCTCTCATATTCTGATATATTCATCATATCTGTATGAGAATCCCTGCCACCAAATGCTTATTGTATATGATCTTGTCTTTTAAGATACTTGTCTGTGTCTCAACACATCCTCTGATGAGAATCCATCTGTCATTCTGAAGACTTTTCTCTAGATTTTTAGTATTTTATTTTGAATATGAGTGAACTGTTCTGTCTACCTTATATCCCTCACTCACATTAAAGAAGTAGCTCATCTTTTTTTTTTGGTTACACATGTATTTGATAAAGCCTTTTATATTGTATATACTCTGAACAGGTAAGAGGGAGACTATAAGCCTGTCAATCTTTATATAGAGTTACTTAAACTTGCCTAAAATTGACATTTTTGCTATTTTTTGTATTTTTGGATGATATAGAATTTAGGGAGAAAAAGGAGTAGAATTTGCATGCTAGTATTTAAAAACTGGCCACTGTTTATTTTTTAATTTGCTTTAGGAGGCTCTTTAAACTCTAATGAACCAAAGAGATTGAGTGAAGACTCTAATTTCATTGTGGGTATCTGTGGAGACCTCCTCTATATTACTCTGTGTCTTCATGGAGAAGCCATCATCTGTTAGGATAGCACAAGAAGTCATGTAGTATCAATTATCCACCATGATCTGCCTTGCCTTGGGTGTCAAGAATGTTACAGATACATTTGACCCAACTTCATTGTCTGAGATCAATCTTCTGGTATTAGATGGAGTCTATGATCATAAAATCTTTCTGATAAGAAAAACCAGCTACATCTCCGTTATAACATAGTTGTGACACTCTGCTCTATCAAATTTGTAAACTTGGATAGCCTAGGATATAACATATGCCATATCAGACATCTTTAATAATCAACAGATGGAATATAAGAAATTATTTAGTAATCAGAATGTACTATAGATCACTAGGTTAGGAAAAAAGAAATAGATGAAGAATTTAAGGAAAAGATAGGAAGCCTGGTATCCCATGAATTTATTTCAGGGTGCTCATAAATTTGCATGGGAAAATGCATGATTATTTTCAATAAACTCTATGTGAAATTAAGCATTTCTTTCAATTATGATTTAAAAATATTTTGAATGGTTCCATTGGATTTTACCAAACAGAGAAAAGGATCCATGATACAAAAAGTTTAAGAACCCCTGGCTTTAGAAGCAGGATGTAGGAGTGATGGAGGATTTCAGTTATCCAGACATCTTCTGAAATTTCCTCTAGCCCCTTGCCCTCCATCCCCAAAAACAGAATTGCCAATAATTCCTTATATCTTCAATTTGAGATTTAGAGAAAGCATAGGTAGGGTCCTATGGACTAAAATTCTATAAAGGAAGTTAACTCAGGAGGCATAAAATGTTCCCTTCCCTTCCCTTTTTATTCTTATTTTTTTACTGGAAAAGAGTGGAAGAGTGAAGGAGGGATAAGGTCATTACTCAGACGAGATGGGACAGTGACTGGTGACATAGAAAAGAAAAGCCCCTTAGCTTTTTAAAAAAATATTTTTGATCTGAAAAAAAGCAAATGGCCTTTGGATTGGAATGGGTAAAACAGAAGTTCCAGAAGAGGAAAAAATAAATATACCAAAACAAAAGCAATATTCATAGCTCTGGGTATGCAACTTAGTGGACACTTTATGTTAATCTCCAAGACATATGATATGCAAAATTTGTGGACTGAATCACTGTTTTTGGTCCATGAAATATTGTGGATGCCAGGAGAGGCACCACTGAACCAGTGAATAGCAAGGGACATCTTGATTAAAAAAAAAAAAAGTCATCTGCAAACTTTTGCAATATGAACTTTACTTTACTTGGAAAATCATTGGTCATATTTTTAAAGTGTTAATTTCTGGAGAATAAAACATTAATGACAAAAAGTCAGCATGGATTTGTCAAGAATAGGTCATGCCAGACAAGTTTTAGTTCCTCTTTTTTGACAATATAACTAACCTGATAGCTCAAGGAATTCTATAGATAAAATTGACCTAGATTTCAGCAAAATATTTTAGTAAATGTTTAATTCTTTTCTCATCAACATGCTTAAGAGATGTAGGCTAAACCCCTAACTACTAGAGTACAGTGTGATTCGCTAGATGCAGAACTGGTAAAGTGGTGGCACTCAAAAGTTAGTCATCAATGACAACCTGACATGAAGTCTATAATGGAGGATTGCAGGGATCTGTTCTATTTAACATTTCTTACAAGTAGCTTAGATAATGCAATCAATGGCACACTTTCCAAACTTTAAAATTACCCAAAGAGGAGAGATAGCTTGCACAGTAGATGACCAAGTCAGCATCCAAAAAGGATTGAAAAGATTAAAACATCGGATCAAATCTTAATAATGAAATTTAATTGGGTTCATTGGAAAGTCTCACACATACAATTAAGTAATCAGCTTCATAAGCACAATGTGGGGCAGAAATGATTAGAAATTTTCTTTTCTCAAAAAGGTATGGGAGTTTTAGTGGATCGCAAACTCAGTAACGAATCAGCAATGTGCCATGGTAGCCAAAGAACCTAATATGATCTCTGACTGCATCAAGAGGCATAGAATAAGGAGGTAATGGTCACTGTGAATTCATCCCTGGTCAAGTCCCATCTGAAGCAGTGTAATGATGCTCTTTTCTGGGTACCATAGTTTCAAAAGGATATTGAAAGAGAAGTGCAACCAAAATGGTTAAGGGCATCAAAATTAATGCCAATTGAATACTGGTTAAATAAGATATTTAGTTCAAAGAAAAATGACTTGGGAATGGGGTGCAGAGAGATGTTAGATCTTTTCAAGTATTTGAAGAGATCTCATGTTTATACCTGTTCTGTTTGCTTATCAATTGGGGGAATGGATAAATAAATTGTTGTGCATAAACATAATGGAATATTACAGTACTATAAAAAAACAATGAATATGAAGCATGCAGAGAAGCAAGCTGGGCTGATACAAAGTGAAATAAGCAGAATCAGGAAACAATATGTACACGTTGACATGGGAAGAAAACCTACGGCAATAACAAACTAAAATGGAACACTTTATAATAACAATATCTAGCATGTATCCAACACTCAAAGTTTGGAAAGTGCTTTACATATGTTATCTATTTGATCCTCCCAGCACTCTAGGAAGTAGAGACTGTTATTATCCCATTTTTACATATGAGGCAATGGAGATAGGGAGAAGTGAGAGACTTTCCTGGTTTCACACAATTGTTTAGGGTTGGTGGAAAGATTTGAAGAGAAGTCTTCTTTGACTCCAAGTACAGTACTCTATCCATTGTGTTATCTATCTGTCTCTAATGACCAAGTCGGTCCTGCCAAAATAGATGGAAATATGTTCTTCATTTCCTTATTTGCAAAGAAAATGATAGATGTGGAAAATTGCACACACTGTCAGAACTGGTGCATATGTTCTTTATTTTTGCTGGATTGTTTTTCCCCCCTCAATATACTTCATTATAAGAGATGGTTCTCTAGAGAGAGGAGAGAAAAGGGATATATTTGCAAATAAAAGTGTAGTAAAAGCAAAAATCAATTGATCATTTTTTTTAAAAAGCTTGATTCCTTTGATTTAAGAGGACAAAACTGGAGGCTTGTCAGAAGTTACAGAAAGATTTAGATTTGATATAAGAAAAAAATTCTAATGACTAGAACAGTATACAAATGGAATAGTCTGACTTGGGAGTCCAGTTCATGAGGTCTTAAAGCAAAGTCTGGGTCACGACTTGTAGGGGCCCATATTATGGTAGGCATTGATCTGAGAGAGGGGGGCGGATTTAGGTTGGATACAATGGCTAGAGAAGTTGCTTCCAAATCTGAAACTCCTTGGGTTCTGTTGGTCTTGAACTTCTCTGACTCCTGATATCCTTCCTTCATCTTCATTCCTAGTGTATAAACATTGGAACCTTCAATGGAAGATTTAGGATTGGAGGAGATTTTAGAGATTAAATCCAATCCCTTTCTTTTATTCATGGGAAAATCGAATGCCAGGGAAATTAAGTGACTTGTCTAATGTCATACAGGTACTAAGTAGGAAGGAAAGGATTTGATTCCAAATCTAGCACCTACCTCCACCTAATTCATATTCATTTCCCTGTAATTTCTTGACTTTCCCCCTTTTGCTGATGATCCTTAATTCTACAACTTTCCTTACTGATCAGAATCTTTACAAGTTGCCTGCATATGGGGTTGCAACCCACAGTTTAAGAAGTGCTGAAGGGGTTATAAGTGGAAAAAGTTTAAGAAGCCCTGGCCAACCAGATGCATTGAGCTGAGTGGAAAGAAAATGAGAAAAATCATAGTTTCCTTATTTCATAACTACAAAATGAGATTGCTGGAGTAGGCTCGGAGGTGACTCTCCCAACTGGCACTCAGATTTATAGATAAAGTCCTTGAAACGAACTACTACCTCTCTCCTCAGCGATTTTTTTAATCCTTTTTTTTTTTCCATAAGCCCCCACTGGTATACTTCCCAAGTGATTATCATTTGATATCAATCTGTCAGACAAAACTAACTAGATTTTAGAAAGGGGGTTTATTAGGGTAAATATATTCAGCATATACTTCCCAAATACGTAGGATGCTGTCCCACTAGTATGTAGAGAAAAGTGAATTTAAGATTAGAGATCATATAAACTTGAGATAATTCATGACTCCTGGATAGATGGGTATCCCTTTCTTTCTTTGTGGATTCCCCATGAACTTCCCAGATGCGTGTATAACTCCTTATTTGACTCCTTACAGAGTCTTAAAGCTACCTTTCCTCAGTTTCTATTTTGTCCTCAGGTACAGATGGACATATTGCTGTTATGTTACTATTTCATAGCTGCTCTTATTGTGAGGACATTACTAGGGTGCCAGGCACCTCTGGAAATAGTCTGCTATTTTTATCTAAGTATTGTAGGGTTAACCCGCTATCCTCAGCCAACTGCAGGATACGTCCTGTGTGTCTTTATTTGCTTTCAAAACTGCTTTGCTCCTTATTAGATTGTTCACACTTAGTTTATTATTTTATTTATTGATTGATTCAATAAAGATATCTAGTCCTTATTCATACCTAGGTCATACCTATAACTGATTAAGTGAAGAAGTCTGGGCCCTCTGTAATTATTGGGGTATATGGAACACCCCACTTACAAGTGGCTCTTCATCTACATCATGCTAACCATGGGTACCCATAGGTTCTGTCCATGGTCTTCTCATTTTCCTCTACCCTTTTTGGCTTGGGTATCTTATTAGTTCCCATAGATCAAAGTATCCTCTCTAAGCCAATGACTCTCAAATCTACTTATCCATCCCTAACCTCTCTGCTGAGTTTTAGTCTCACCTCTCCGACATTGTACATCTTGAACTTGGATATTCTATAGACATTTAAACTCAATATCTCCAAGACTATATTCATTATCTTTCCTCCCCAAACCCTTCCTTTTTCCCAACTTTCCTTAACATCCAGCCATCTAGGCTCACAACCTAAGCGTCATTTTCAACCAGTCATGACCTTTAACCTATCCAACACATCTAATCAATGGTCAAATCTTGTCATTTCTATGTTTGAAATGTGCCCCTTTCTTTCCTTTGACATTTCAACCACCCTGGTACAGGCATCTCACACCTGGAGTATTATGAACCCCACTGGTTGGTCTCCCTGTCTCATCTCTCCCCACTCTAGTCCATCCTCCATTTGCCTGCCAGATTGGTCTTCCAAAAGCACAGATCAGTCCATGTCTTCCCCAGCTCCCAAACACACACACACAGATACACAGACACACTCATACATGCCCACAGAAATTCCAGTGTCTCATTTTTTTTCAGGATCAAATAGAAAAACCTGTTCAGCTTTTCAGCTTTCTAAAGATTTTTTTTTTTTTGCCTTTTGGATGGCGATTGGGGTTAAGTAACTTGCCCAAGTTTACATGGCTAGTTTTTTTGTGTGGGTGTTAAGTGTCTGAGGCCAGAACTAAACTTGGGGCCTCCTGACTCCAGGGCTGACACTTTACTCACTCTGCCACCTAGCTGCCACTCTAAAGACTTTTGTAGCCCAGGCTCTTCTCACCTTTCTAGTTCTTGTATTCTTTATTATCCTCTACTTTCTTTGAGACCCAGTGTCATTAATCTGTATTAAATTATAAAGAGTCCAGGTATTTCAAGTAGGGTAGTTTAAAAGGTAACTAGCAAAAAGAATAGTAGCTGATATTTGTGTGATGCTATAAAGTTTATGGAGCACTGTATTTAAATTATCTCATTTGATTCTCACAACAAGGCTGTAAGACACTGGCCTTCTTGCTGTTCTTTGAACATGACAACTCATTTCCCAATTCCGAGAATTTCCACTGGCTTTCCCCCTTTCTTGGAACTTTCTCTTTATCCTAGCTTTCCCACATTTCCCCCCATATTTCCCATATTTCTTTAAGGCTCATCTAAAGTCCCACCTTCTGCCAAGAAGCCTTTCCTAGTACTGCTTAATCTCAGGACCTTCTCTGTGAGATCACTCTCCATTTACTCTACCCTTGTCTTGTTTGTACGTCATTGTTTTCACGTTGTCTCCCCCATGTGAATGTGAACTACTTGAGGTCACGGACTAATATTTTTTTTTTGCCCATTTCTGTATCCCAAAAGCTTAGCAGTGTGCCTGACACATAATAAGTGCTTGATAAATTCTAGTTGACAGACTGACATTCTCTCTCCTACATCTCCTAACTCTATGCCTTTGCCCTAGCTTCGTCCTTCTAGCTGTCATTACATGCCAACTCTTCCTCTGGCTTTAGATTTAATTTAAATCCTACCTTCTGCCAGAGGTCTTCTTTTCTCCCACCCTCTGAGATTTCCATCCATTTATACTTATATGTCCATAGTTATTTGCATGTCATTTCTCCTATTAGAATGGGAAATCTTTGAGGGCACAGACCAAGTTTTTGCCTTTCTTTTCATTCCCTGAACTTAACCCAGGGTCTGATACTTAGTAAACATTTGGTATTTCCTCCAGTCAATCAACTTCCATTTATTAATATTCTTATTGAGTGGCCTATTGAATGAGTAAACAAAACCCTATAGATTTTACTCCAGGGAAGTGTGGAGTTTCCATCTTGCTTCCAGCATACATTTTGGAGCCTGCCATTGCTGTCTATTTCAGAATTCACTGAAAGTATTTGCCTGGACCACTTTCATATTTCTCTCTCCCCTCATTCAGAAGCAGAACGGCAAGTGGCCATTGGAACAATGGAGATGTAAGAGAGTCTTCGATAATTCTGAATTGCCCCACGGCTGCTGTCTTTGGTCTTTTCACTGTTTTGAGAAGAACCCCATTCCCTTTTAGTGCAGGGTTGAAGTGGGCTAGCTACAGTTTCTAATGCACAGGGACAGCTGACTAACCTGCAGTGACTTGACTTTAAAACAAATTCATTGATGTCCTCCTGTGGGACTACAGACTGGCCTTTTGTTTATTATTGCTGTATTTTATTCGTATAGATATCCTGCTAGGCTTTGCACTATAAATAGTGACATTTTTATTGTGGGTCCCGGGCACTTAATAAGCTGCAGCTTTTCCTAGCAATTAATTGCGCTGACAATCAATGGGAGTCTGCAGGCAGTGTGTTTATGTGCTGAGCTTCTGATGAGTGAAGCCCCCAGAAGCCCGGCTGTCAGAAATGAACATTCTTTCCTGGCATACATCCCCATTCTATTCTGGGTTTGCCGAAGTAGCACCTGGTGATGAGGTTGAGTTTAGACTGGAGTTTTGCTTGGCATGGAGAGAATTTGAGGTCTCATGTAGATAGTACAGGTAGGAAATTGTTTAGGGAAAAGAAACTGCATGATAGAAATGCCTATGTCTGGTTTTTCTCCACACATATCTTACTTCTGAATGAAACTTTTTTGGGTTTTGTTGTTTGTCTTTTTGGAAAGGGGTGTGTATGTGTATGTGTGTGTTCATGTTTTAACCTCCTTAAAGATCATTTTGACTCACCCAAAATGCTTCATTGAACTATGTAAGGGTAATTTAAGCTAGTAACTTTTATTATATATAGAACCACATTTTTTGGTGACATTTGTAATTAGGTAGTGGCTTGGTGAAGTTTTGCCCTATGAAAGTTACCCTGGTCTTAATAGACTGGGTTTATTTTTAATTATAAAGATAAGGATGCAGATGGTAGATCAAAGTCATTTGAAGACTGGATTGTAAAAGAATCCTTTAACTTAATGATTTTGGACTTGGTTTCCATAACAATTTCTCATTTATTTATTATTGTGCCCAGTTTCAAAACTGTACACAGAGCAGAAATGGCCACAACCACTTTATTTACTCTCTTGATGCCCAGAGTACATGAACTGAGGCTTACTGAAGTATTTTTGTGGTGACTTAGATTTCCAAATACAAGACTCTTTTATTCCCAAGTCACTACCTGTTAGCCCTTGGGATGTAAAGACAAATTGAAAATCTTCTTACCATTCCTACCAGCTGGCCATTTTATAATACATAGAGCTAGAAGGGACATCAAAGGCCTTCTGGTGAAATCTTCTCATTTTAGAGATGAGGTAGTTGAGGCCCTGGGAATGAGATTAGGCAATTTAACCCAAGGTCACACAACCAGTAATTGTCATATGCAGAATGTGAGCTCAGGCCCTCAGAGTCCAGAGGATTCCTTCTTTTGAATCACACTGCCTTCTGTGTCAAATATTAAATTCTAATGATATTTATGTACTTAACACTAGACTGTTTAATATAACAATAATATAATATAATAATATAGCAAAAATAATATCTGGTATTTATACAGTGCTATAAGGTTTGCGAAGCATACTACTTACATTTTTGAATCTCACAGCAAATTTATAACACCGGGATTCCTAGCTGTTTTTGTTTCATGGACCTCTTTGGCAATCTGATGAAAACATTGTATCCCTTTTCAGAGTATTTTTAACATTGGAATTGAAAGAAACGTTAACTTTAATTTAAAGGTCAATAAAAGAAAATAGTTTTATTTTAATAATAATTTTTATTTAATAATTATTAATAATTTTCCTATCCAAGTCCATTGAACCCTCTGATATCTGAATCCCAGGTTAAGAACCTCTGCTATACGGTAAGAGCTAGGAATATTATTGTTCTCCTATTACTGACAAGAAAATTGAGTCTTAGAATGGTAATATGACTTATCCATGGCCACAGAATTAACAGGTGCAGGAGGTGGGATTTGAATCTAGGTCTTTAAGATTACAAATCAACTGCTTTTTCCATTGTCTATTACTAGTGTTCATACTGGTTTTCAGGTGTTCTTTTTCCTTCAGGACTACTTAGTTTTATCTGCCCTAAGCCAACTGACCATTAGTAAATTGTTTGAGGTTAACTAGGTTTCTTATATTTTAGTATGATGAACAAGAATTACTTTAATACCATAATCATTCACATGACTCATATTTGAAGAAGTATAAGCCCAGAAATCTTAAGGCACAATTTTCTTTTTCTGCCAGTAGATGGCACTCATTGGTAGCTAAAGACCCACAGCTAGGGTACTTCCAGACACTGATAATAGTAACATCTCACATTTACATAATCCTTTAAAGTTCACAAAGCATTTTCCTCACAATAATCCTTTCAGGTAGGAAGAGAATGTATTTTTATCCCCATTATTTAAATTTTCAAATGGCACCAATTTGGGAGGGATAACTGACATGTTGAATGAATTAGGATGTTGATAGGCTAGAAAGATGGGTCAAATAGAGCAAGATGAAATGCAATATGAATAAGTGTAAAGTTCAATATTTGGGTTCAAAAAATCAACTTCATGAATGCAATATGGGACTACCCAATGACCTTAGGACAAAACGTTCTGGGCATTTTAGTGGATTTCAAGGTCAACAAGATATAGCCGGCCCCAAAGCTACGATGACCTAAGGCTGCATTCGAAGAGTGTCCAGTACTTGGGAGATGATGGTTCTGCTACACTCACTTCTATTTATCACATCTGGAGTGTTGGTTTCAGTTCTGAACATCACTTTTAAGCAAATAGATTGGCAAGCAGCAAATTGTTGTTAAGATCACAAACAGTACCATGAGAGAATTGAAGACCATCCTATTTATGGATTGATTTAATGAAATGAAGGATGTTTAACCTAAAGAAAAGAAGTGATGATGTAGCTTGGCTTGACTAGGCCCTTTCTATTAAAGGTTAGAGAGGATACATACAGATAGTGAAGCCTAGAGTGACTGATAACAGAGCATGAGCACTACCCCTAACACCAAAAGAATTTTCTGACTCCTGTATTTATCATTATCTGTCTTGAGTATATAAGCTGTTGTATTGAGAAGCCTCAGAGGCTTACTTAGTTCACTTATTAGAGACTGCAGCTTCTTTTACCTACATCAGTATAAAACCACACAGACCCTAGTAGCAGTGAACTATCTGGACTCCATTCAATATCTTAAGATAAGGAAATAGTATTAGATACCCCCTATTCTCAACTCTAGCTTTACCTCAAGTCTCTTCCCACACCAATACATTTTCCACTGTGCTGTCAAATTGATTTTCCTTAAACTCAAGTCTTACCATGTAACTACCCTATTCAATAAACTCCACTGGTTCCCTATCATCTCCTGGATCCAATATAAAATCCTCTATTTGGCATGTGTAACCTTTCATTAATTGGTGGCCTCCTATCTTTCCAGTCTTCTTAAATATTATTTCCTCCCACCCTAATCCTTGTACTCCTCTCATATAATCTATGATCCAAGGATATTGATTGCTTCTTATTGTTCAAATTAGATACTTTCTCTCCTGACTTTGGGCATTTTTTACTGTCTCCCCTATAATGCCTCAAAAGTTCTCCTTCCTCAACTCTACCTTCTGTCTTCCCTGGCTACCCCCAAATACTGGATAAAATTTCCCCTTCTGTAAAAAGCCTTTTCCAATTCCCATTAATGCTAATACCTTCCCTCTACTGATTATCTCCAAATTGTGTTATATTTGTCTTGTTTGTGTGGTTTTGTTTTTGTGTTTTCTCTCCCATTTGACTGCCTAATTTCCCAGTATCAGACCAAAACTGGGACTTGTGATGCAGAAGTAGGATGCACATGTCTTATATTCTTCCTAAATGGAGATGTTTTCCTTAAATAGTTTGGAAGTTATGAATAAATGCTATAACTTGATGAAGAGAGTGGAAGATTTTGTTTTTGGACCCTAAAATCCCAGACTGCTAGCCTGGTGGTGGTTGGGATCAAAGAAGGGAAGTATGGGGGGGGGGGAATTAAAATTGTCTATAAAGATTTAAAGGCTTGTCCTATAGAAAAGGGATTAGACTTTTCCTGCTTTTTCCCTAGGGGTACTAGAAAGGCAGATTTAGATTAAAAGGTAGAATTTCCTAACCATTTAGAGCTTTACAAAAGAGGACTGGGAAACCTTGAGAAGTAGTGATCCCATTGTTAGAGTTCTTCAGGACCAGCCTGGATGACTGCCTACATGTAGGTGATGTTATGGTGTAGAAACTTGTTCAGGGATGTATTAGACCAAGTGACCTCTCAGATGAATTCTGAGATTGAATGATTTCTATTTTACTGATGAGGAAATGATGGACCAGAGGGGTGAGTCAGTTGATGCATTTTGGGTGAATATTTTACTGTAATTTATTATAATTTCTCTTCTCTGTACAAGTGCCTTGTGGATAATACCAAACTACATTAGAAGAGGGAGTGTCCTCTCTTGGGAGTCCTCTTTTCCAATACAACCACAGGGCCAATAATCGCTACTAAGTGCAAAGCATTGTGCGTGATACAATGTATATGAGATCCAGAACCTCTAATATTTTATGCTTTTCACAGGGCAAGTGTGGACTAGTTTTTTTTCCAAATATGTTTTGGAAAACAGTGACAATTGATGCAATTTGGTCCTTCAAGGTATTCCTAAATTCTGATCCTTTTAAGTGATTTGCCTATTGTGTTACAGCTAGGGAGGAGTGGGACCAGGACTTGAACCCAAATCCTCTGTTGCAAATCTAGAGTTTTTCCTGTCTACCACCATGACTATAATGTGATGAAGCTTCAAAAATTATAGAACCTGTGTGTAAACCCGAGTACTATCTATAAGCAGGATATGAGTTTTCTTGTGATGGTTACTATATTGATGGAGACCATCAGTTTTTTTTTTCTCTCCCGTTCAGGATTTTAGACCCTTCTTTTTATTTATTGAAGCTTCAAGGGGATTTGTATATCTGAGTTCTCCTTACTAGGAAATATAGGGAGAATTGAACTGATAAAAATATATACACACAAACACATATCTATCATCCATATATACCTCTATTCATCCATCCATCCATCCATCTATCTATCTATCTATCTATCTATCTATCTATCTATCTATCTATCTATCTATCTATCATCTATCTATCTATCCATCTATCTAATCTATCCATCTCTCCGCTTCTAACCTCACCAAGACTCACCAAGAGGTGTTGAGCATGTAAACAAAGGAGATACCCTGATTATACCATGAGACAAGAAAGAAGAAAAAACAATTCACCAGCCCTGTCTTTGCCAGAACTAAAGTAGGGGGACATTTTGGGGTAAAGGGTGAAGAAAAATAGTTTCCCAGCTTCCTGACCAGTTTTTTTCCTTTATAAGTCATATAGGCATCAATAATCATCAATATTATCACCAATAATAAATTTAATCAATAGGTTGATTAAAGGGAGAGGTGACAATGTGTTGACTAGCCTTGAGCCAAGCAGAACAAGTGACTTTACTTAAAGATAGCAAAGTCATTTCTCTGCAGCAGCAGCAGCAGCAACAGCAAGATGAGGCTTCAGCAGGTGGCAGTTAAGGAATCAACAACAATACAGGTGAGAAGTAGCAAAGAACAGCCTTGAAGATGGGAGGTATCAATAGAGGGCAGACCTTTAGGAGATAGCTACTGTAAATGTGGCGAACAGGAGCAAAGGTATTGTCAAGGAAGCTCCAGGTCGATGCTGAAGAGCAACAGGTGACAGAAACAGCAGGATAGATGAGGCATAGATGCTTCCAGGAGACAGAACTTCAAGAACTCTTGCCAGCAGATTCTTCCTAGTTGCTACTCAAGGCAGTTGGCAAAGGAGCCGAAACTCACTCTCATCGTGGAAGATGAGTTTCCAGAGTATTTGTCCGTTGTCCAGCCGGAACATAATTAGTCAGTCACCAAGCATTTGTTAAGCATCTACAATGTGCCAGCTCTGTGCTAAGCCTTAGGGATACCAAGAAAGGGAAACAAAACAAACAACAATCCAAAATTCTGCTTTCAAGGAACCCACAGTCTAATAGAGGAGACACCATGAAGATAACAGCTTACAAAGTAGAGACAAGATTAATTAAGAGTGATCTTGGAGAGAAGGATTAAGATGAAAGAAGACTTAGAAAGGTTTCTTGTATAAGGTATCATTTTAGCTGAGACTTGAAGGAAGCCAGGGAAGACAGAGAATTCAAGGCATGGTGACAGCCAGTAATAATGCTCAGAGTTTCAAGATGGCGTATCAACGTTCTAGGAACTTTGAGGAGGTGTCAATAGATTGTAGACTAAGGGGAAAGAAGTACGGTATACAAGATTAGAAAAGTCTTAAGGAAGTGTTTACTCATTTCTTCATGGTGGTTGACATTCACAATAACCACAATAATAATAACAATGACAATAATAGCAAAAACTTATTGAGCATTTAAGGTTTGCAAAGTCTTTTGTATATGTTATTCATTTAATCCTGTGGTTAATAGCCCTGTTATTCACAATAACCCTGTGATAGAGGTTCATTATTATGTCCATTTAAAGATGGGGAAACTGAGGCTGAGAGATTTTTATCAACTTGACCTGGGTCACACATCTAGTATCTGAAATAGGATGCAAACTCAGTTTTGCTGGATTCCAAATCCCTTAGTATTCTACTCACTATTGCACTTACTTGTCTCAAATGATCCAATTGCATTAGTCTTCCGTTATTTCCCTTACTATTACTTTTCAATTAAATATAGGTGATTTGTGGTTCTTGGTTGCTCTGTAAGTGGAAAAGTCACCAGATGGGTGCTTGAATCATATTTCTCTCCCAATCTGAACCCACATACTTTGTGACTTCAGAATTTAGTGCAATAGCTATTACCCCTCCTTCAGCTTTGCCATGTTATGGCATTGCAATGATGCCGATATAACTCAAAGAAGTTGAATTTTTTCAGACTTCTCTTCAGAGTTAATTGCAATCCACATAAAAATTGTTGCTTCCTCATTTTTTGGTTGAATCTTCATTTTGGTCAAAAACTCTATTGCTCTATGTGGCCATCCCTTTGTATATTTGACTTTGTTGTGAGTTACTTATTGATTGTTTTCTCAAACTCAAAACCAACCTAAAAGTTTTATTATTACTTAGCAAAGAAGAGAATGTGTCACAAGCTCTGAAGAAGATGCAGAAGGACAAAGTGAACATGTATATGGCCTTCTGGGGGGATTACTTTGAAAGACACCACCCATATGGATGTCTAGAGCCTCATATGGCTTTTAAAGAATCACCATTATAATTTTATAGGTATATTTTGTATCGAGATTTTAATAATAATGTGGTTTCACACTCTTCTACCCAGATAACACTTATTATTGAAAGATAACCCTGTAGGTAATGTTGACTAGTAAACTTGTGAGACATTCAGAGCAACATGCACAAGAATAACATTTCCAAAGACCAAATGGAAGGCTTAATCTAAAAATATTTATGTGGAAATTTCTACCAGGAAATTAAAAACAATAACTTTAAATGCCAAATGACCAAACTAATCTAAGCTGACTAAAGGCTTTATTGATTTACAACTTCTTCCTTTTTGCTTGATTTTTTAAAAAAAATATTTTCAATAAGGGCTTTTTGAGCTAACTCTGCATTAATTAGTGTAAAAAATGCAGTATTTGTGTGGTTAGGTGGCACAGTGAGTGGAGCACTGCTTGTAGAGTTAGGAGAACCTGAGTTCAGATCTGGCCTCAGACCCTTAACACTTGCTAGCCGTGTGACCTTGGGCAAGTCACTTAACCCCGACTGGCCTGCCTTCCTACCTCCAAAAAGCAAAAAACATAAAAATAAAAATAAATGCAGGATTTATTGAGTACCTCGTTTATGCAGAAAAGCAGTGTGCCATAGTGCCTGAGGACCTAGTCTCAAAGCCAGGAACAGCTGGGTTCAAGATCCATCTCTGACACACATCTCTTTAGGCAATTCTCTTATCATTAGATAATAACAAACTATATTAGAAGAGGGAGTGTCACCCAGGGGCAAAAGCCACACACTCCCACTTACTGGGTCCCAAAGTCCAGACTGCACTGACCTCTCACTTTTTCCTTTGCATCTATGTGTTGATAAATCTGGAAACGGCCACAGCTGCTGCTGATTTGGAGTCCCTCTGGCTGGCAGATGGTCAGGCCACCCTGGGACTAAAGCTTCGGCATGGGGTTGGGCTCGCCTCCTGCAACACTCCCCTGGTCAATTCCTTCCGGCCTTCCCAGCTGTCCTCATTGGGAGGTTAGGTTCTCTGTGTCATTTTGTGGGTTCTGAAGCTCAAAAGTTTATTTAGAGTCCCCTTTTCACATGGATTGCGGAATGTGGAACCAGAGCAGCAGGGAGGTCCTGCTTCTACTCCGCCATCTTGATTCCACCCCCCCCAAGTATGGACTAGTTTTAAACATGCCCTAAATGCTTTTTATCTGCTCATTTAAGGTAACTAAGTGTCACAGTAGATCAAGTACTCATCCTGGATTTAGAGACATCTGAGTTCTAATCCTCCCTTAGACCTGTATGATTTTGGACAAGTCTTGAAGTGGACAAGTGAGCAGAAACAGGAGAGCAAAGTCAATTACAATTTAATAGGAGTGTTTATTTAGCTGGTGACTGCCTCCCTAATAAGGAAGACCGCCCCAAGTCTTCTGTAAGGTACATTTTTATAGAATAATATGTTGTTAACAATGAAATATGTGTTTCTAGTGAAGCCTTGATTATCTAGCAAAAGCAAGAACAGACTTGTATTTGTAATATATTTCTAACAAGAACAAACTTGTATCTGGGGTATGTTTCTAGCAACATATAGGTAGTGTGGAGGGCAAATAGTTTGATGGCCTGGATTCTTTTTCTAACATAGGTGGACAGAAAATTTATGAAACACAGGGCCAGTAGCAACCCCAGTAATTACAGAGCAAGTGGTCCTATAAGGGAGGTTACAAGAGACGTGAGCCAGGGGGATCAATTGAAAAGGGACTGGTACCAAGACATGGACTATTGATGGTGGGCCTCTCTGTCAGTCAAATGTTGGCACACAGTAGCCAAAGATTCCTGGAGCACCTAGGAATGGTTGGTGTAGAAGCAACAAGTCTCCCCAAGGGCCATACAAAGACCTCCTTGTTTGAGAAATAGTGACTTGCCCAAGGTCACCCAGCTAGTACGTGTCTGAACTCAGGAAGATGAGTCTTTCTGACTCCAAGCCTGATGCTTTATCCACTGTGTCACCTAACTGCTGCCCTGGAAACTACTTACTGCCTATGTGAGGCCAATCAGGCAGATGTCCTTAACCCCATTCTTTAAACTCTCTATAATTTAATCCTCACAGAGATTGAAAAAGGAGCCAGCCACACCCTTGCTCTTCTCTACCAAATTACCTAATAAATTTCTTTTTAAAACTGTTTTTGATTTTGGAGTTCATTCATGTGACTAACATTTCCAAGAATAAGAAAATGATTATCTCTCTGAAGCCTGCCCTCATCAGACATTATTGAATATTGTACTGAGCTATGGGCATCATGGTTTAAGAAAAGCCTTGATATAGTAGGGACTATGCAGACAAGAGCAACCAGTCTTCAGAAAAGATTACTCCCATATTGGGAGAACAGATGTAAATTAATGATGAGAAGTCTTGAATCCTTGTCATATGATGATCGATTGATGGACCTGAGAATATTCACCTAGAGAAGAGAAAACTTGGTGTTACTTAGTAGTTGTATTCAAAGGGTAAATGTGGAACAAGAGAAAGAAGCTGTAAAGAGAGTGGATCTGATTTCAAGAAAAAACTAATTAACAATTAGAGTTGTTAAAAAGTAGAATGGAGTGACCCGAGGTGATAGATTCCAATCTTTAGAAGTCTGCAGGAACAGGATAGATAGAAGAGATTGCTTTCAAGTCTGGGCTGGACTAGATGGCAGATGAGGTCCCTTCCAATGTTCACATTCTGTGATTCTGGGATGTCAAAGGCCATCAAGTCAAACTAGACATGAACAAGAATTCTTCCTTTAGCATATTCAACAAACATCAATAAAATTGTGTGTAGTTTAAAATAGATTTCACTCTCTGGCCTATTATGTACACTGAAAAAATAGTAATGAATGATAAACCAAAACAAAAGTTACTGAGACAGACTTTGTTTATGCAGTCTCTGTCTGTCTGTCTGTCTGTCTCTGTCTCTGTTACTTTTTCTTTCTGTCTATGTCTGTGTCTGTATCTGTGTCTCTGTCTCTCTCTGTCCTTCTCTCTCTGTCTCTGTCTGTCTCTTCTCTCTCTGTCTTTGTCTCTCTGTCTCTCTCTCTCTCTGTGTCTCTCTGTCTCTCTCTCTCTGAAGACCTCCAGTTAGAGAGTCATTATGTCTGGGAGCCATCTATTCTTGTCTGTAGAAGGTAAGCTCCACTAAAGCAGGAACTCTTTTTGTCTTTGTACCTCCAATGCTTTGCACATAGTAGGCCATTACTAATGCTTGTTTAATTAAATTGGATTGGAGATCTCAAATGCTAGGGAATTTTCCACTTAAATCAAGACTTTGCCTTTTTTCTATTTCGATTAGTTTCTCATAATTCTGCTACTCCCATATATGTCTATGTCAAATGAGTACATTCTATCAGATGATGAATGCATTCATTTAAGAATAATTCATAGAAGGTATATAATGAAGTATGCCAGACTTGAGAGTGAAAATGAAAATCCAAAAACTAAAAATAAATATCAGTCTCATTACCTCTCAATTATATCTTATATTTATCTTAGAATAGAGACTGAGCCTGGACAGATGGATGCAAACTATTCCAGACCACTGAAAGTTTATTTATTTTAAAGAACTTCAGAAAAGATTACTCCCATATTGGGAGAACAGATGTAAATTAATTTATTTGGATACCTTGTAACACGGATGCAAAGAAATACTGAACAGATAAGGTACATATGTTAGTCAAAATGACAGATGGTCATTAGAAGTGACAGGCAAAGCAATGACATTTCAAATTTTTTTTCACAAGAAATCAATAACGTATAGATTTTTATTTTTGAAAAATTACAATTAGAATGACTATATCACTCTGAATTATTTGAATTTTTTTTAGGGACACTTTAAGTACCATGAGTTACCTTGATCTTATTTCTATACTAAATATTTATATTCCTCTAGGAATGGTATAGAAAACAGGAAAGGCATAAAAATGAACTAAGGTTCTTTTTATTTGTACTACTCTCTTTTCTTAAAAAGTGAACTATACGGCATGATGCATGAGATTCTTGGGCTTCATTTTCCTTCCTGCCCTCATTATATTCTGTTTAACAGCAGAACTCAGGGCTGACAATGCACTATCTATTAGTCTTAGTGGCATTATAATATCAACATTTTCTAGAGTAGCCCACAGTTTTTAACTTCAAAAGATGTTTGGAAAACAACAATCCTGATGATTTGTAGCACTTGACAAGATTTTATGGCATTCATTTTATGTGGTCATTGCTATTCCATTCTGTATATGATGAGATAGGGGAAAGCCTGGTCAAAAGAAAGTTAGTTTGGCACCTTCAGTTTAGTTACTTGAAATAGATCTCCTTCTCCTCCCCTATTGTCCTCATCACCTCCTCCTCCTTTCCTTATCCTTTCCTTTCCTCTCTTGTCTTCTCCTCTCCTCCTCTCCCTCTCTTCTTTTTTTTTATTCTCTTCTCTCTAGTTAATTCTGTGGTGGGTATTCAAGGTATTGTGGATCTATTCTCAGTTTTTTTTTCTTTTACAGTCACAGTAACATTATTTTTAGCAAGCTCCATTCCCTAGTCAATTATATTGGAAAAAAATATTGGCTCCTAAATACAATTTAAGACATAACATTCAAGGAAGGCAATATGGTAAATTTCTTCCCCCTGACTCCACTCTTTACTTTCTACCTTTCTAGCCTTTCTCGGTAAAATTGATATGTAACATAATTTAAAAGCTATAATTTGCAAAATCATTACAGAATAAATTTGACAATAATATCTTCAGTTTGTAAGAGTAAAGTTAGGGTCTGCCACGCTATGGATTGAGGACGACAGTGTCCAATTCTGAGTCTTTGCTCCAAAAGCTCTCGATGAATCAAAGAATTATCACCTTGGTAGTGATCTCAGAGGTCATCTATTCCAACTATTTATTTCATTACATGTATAGGTTATTCTTGGAACTCTGCCTCCTTGATTCACTGGCTTCCTTGAAGTCCTAGCTTCTATAAGAAGTTTTCACCAGGATTCTTTAATCACTCCTCTCTTCTCCTCTTCCCCTCCCCTCCCCTCCAGTTCTCTCCTCTTCCTTCCCTCCACTCCTCTCCTCTCTACTTCCTGTTCTGCCCCAAAGAAGGTATATTTTAAAGGCCAAAAGCTAGTTAGTTAACTTGGAGTTTACTGGTTAGATATTTTTCTCAAAGATCAAGCCTTAAATCCAATTCACTCTGGATCTCATGGTTTGGACAACAATAGGTCCCTGCCCAGGTAACACTTAATGGTTATTTTTGGGCCCTCCTGGCCCAGAGTGAATGTAAATAGTAGTTGTTTCCCTTTTGGACAGCAACCCTAATGGTCTTCCCCTCCAAGTTTGAAATTTTTTTAATTGTATATTTATTTTTAGTTTACAACATTCATTTCCACAAGATTTTGAGTAACAAATTTTCTCCCCTTCTTTCCCCTACGAACCACCCCAAAACAGCGATCCCACTGAATACTCCCTCCCCCAATCTGTTCTCTCCTATATCCTTCTCCATCCCCCCTCCAATTTTCCAGTAGGGCAGGATGGATCTCCATACCCCAGTGCCTATATATCTTATTTCCCAGTTGCGTGAAAAAAGTAAAAATAATAATAATTTGCTTTGTTTTTAAACATTTGATTTTAAAGCTTCGAATTCTAGATTCTTTCCCTTTTTCCCTCGACTCCCACCCTTACTGGGAAGATAAGCAATTCAATATAGGTTGTACATGTGTAGTTACACAAAACATTTCCATAGTGGATATATTGTGAAAAACTGACTGTATTTTCCTCCATTCTATCCCACTCCCCTCCCCACTTGTTCTATTTTCTACTTTTACCCTGTCCCTTTTCAAAAGTGTGTGCTTCTAAATACCCTCTCCCCAATCTGCCCTCCCTTCTATCATCCCCCCCCATCCCTTCCCCCCTACTTTTGTTGTAACCACCATTTTTGGGAACTCTCCCCCAAACCCCTTCCCTATCAAACCAATTAGCCTAACACTTATACTCCCAGTACCCTAGGAAACTCACCAATAAAACAGACTTACCTCACCAGAAAGGCCTGACTGTCAGGCCTGTCCAAGCCCACCACAAAAACTCACCAAGCAGAGCACTACAGCCCCCGTCACCCTTACCAAGGAACCAATCAGGGGATTTTTACTGTTTGGGTAACTGACAGGTCGTTAAGTAAGGCTATCCTTTGGCTTCTGTATTTTCCCTGCTTGCTCAAGTTGTGGTTTCCCCTTGGTAACAGTTATGTTGTGGCTTTTGTCTATATATACCCCAAGATATAGATGTTCAAGGCTGCTTGATTTGGGTCATGTTCACCCCTGGCAGTAGCCAGCAATTATGCTCCACAATTAAAACTTCACTTAAATGATTAATGAACTCACTCACTCATTCTGTGCCCTCTGTCTATGTATACAAGCACATACATATACCCACACTTACATACATATTTATATACACATACACCCTCCTATACATACACATGTATTTTTTATACATATATATATTCCCTTCAACTATCGTCATACTGAGAAAAGTCTTATGAGTTACATTGATCTTTTTTCCATGTAGGAATGTTAATAGTTCAACTTTAATAAGTTCCTTATGATTTCTTTTTCCTGTTTATCTTGTCTTGCTTCTTGTATTTTAAAGTCAAATTTTCTGTTCACCTCTGTTTTTTTTTTCATCAAGAATGCTTGAAAATCCTTTATTTCATTGAATGACCATATTTTCCCCTGTAGTGTTATACTCAGTTTTGCTGGGTAGGTGATTCTTGGTTTTAATACTAGCTCCTTTGACCTCTAGAATGTCATATTCCAAGCCCTTTGATCCCTTAGTGTCAAAGCTGCTAGGTCCTGTGTCCTCCTGAGTATGTTTCCACAGTACTCAAATTGTTTCTTCCTGACTGCTTGCAGTATTTTCTCCTTGACCTGGGAACTCTGTAATTTGGCTATAATATTTCTAGGAGTTTTCTTTCTGGGATCTTTATCAAGAGGCAATTGGTGAATTATTTCAATTTCTATTTTGCCCTATGGTTATAGAATACCGGGGAAATTTTGCTTGATAATTTCTTGAAAGATGGCGTCTAGGCTCTTTTTTTGATCATGGCTTTCACATAGTCCAGTAATTTTTAAATTATATCTCCTGGATCTATTTTTCAGGCCAGTGGTTTTTCCAATGAGATATTTCACATTGCTTCCTATTTTTTCATTTGTTTGGGTCTGTTTTATAGTATCTTGATTTCTCATCAAGTCATGAGGAAGGATATGGAGTAGGCAGACCTACCAGTGGGTTATTGCAGTAATCCAGATGTGAGGCTATGAAGGCCTCACTCGGCACGTATCACTTCTCTGCCAATATATGGGAAGCATGATGGGTTTTTTGGAGTCTTGGTTTGTTGTTGCACTGGTCATAGTTCTTAAGGATTTCACAATGGTTTTATTTACAGTGTTTTATTCATTGTATAAATTTTTCTTTTGATTCTGCTCACATTACAGCATCTTATAAGTCCTCCCAAATTTTCCTAAATCTATCCCTTTCATCATTATGGCATAATGAAATTCCATTATATTTAAAAATATACAATATTTTTTCAGCTTTTCCCTGTCTTACGAACAGCCTTTGCTACACAAGAAGTGCTGCTACAAATGTTCTTTTTTTATTTTTTCAAATATGGGTCATTTCCTTATTTATTTGTTCTAGTTGAGATCGATGCCTAATAGTGTCTTTGGATTCAGCATCAGATTGAATTATCCTTCTTGGCAGCTACAACATATTAATGATTCATCCTGATCTTACATTCAACTAAAATCTCTATGCCTTTAAAAAATACACGAATGATTATTGAGTCAAGTTTCCCCACATTGAACTTTTACAATTTTATTCTTGAACCTGTCTGCAAGGCCTTATATTTGTTAAATGCTATCATTAGATTTATTTAGTAAACTATTTTTGGATCCTAATTCTATTATTCAACTTCTCACTTATTCTCCTTTAGCCTTATATCATCTATAAATTTGATGTTTTTGTCCTCCATGCCTTCATCCAATTCAGTGATAGAAATGATAAAAAGACAAGGCCAAGGCAAGAGTTTCCTAGCTTATCAGCTCTATACAAGTTCCATTCAGTAGCATCAATCCAGTAATCAAGATACTTTAGATCACAGCATTCTTACCAATTCAAATTCAGTGAACTTCTCATTCTCCACCATGCCTAAAAGAAGTATCATAAGATGTTTTGTCCAATATATTTCTGAAGTCCATATATAATATATCTACATTTTCCAAATCTGTTGGTCTTGTGATCCCATAAAACTTAATGTTTGCCTGCTCTCAAATGTTCATAAATGATTTAGTTAATTATTCATTCTATACTATTGCCAATGATTTACTTCATATTCATTGGCCATATTATCCAAAATCTTTGTTAACCTTTTAAAGTCAGGATAATATTTCACCATCTCCAATCTTCTAACACCTATCTTATTCTTTACTATTACTAAGTTACTATCTGCAGTAGTTCAATATTCATCTGTAAGTTCTTCCAGTACTATATGATATAATCATGTCTGTGAAAAGAGACAAATTATTTAAATTAATTATCTGTTTCATTATTATGTCCTCATTTATCTCTGGCTACAATTTCCTGTTAACTTTGTTTTACCCTTATCATTATGGAGATAAATTCTCTAGATGGAGAAGATTGAAGCAAATAGGAATTTGGGTGGATGTTTTTCCCCTTGTCATGTGGTACAATGAAATGTCCTTTCTTTCCTCCTCATTTAAATATATCATTTTTAGAACTGATAGAGAGAGTTTCCTGTGCAGTCACATCCATTTCTTTAGTTGTCTTCTCCTCTTTGGAATAATTTGTTGTTACTCTGTCAGAATTTCATTTTGGGGTGAGAAAGAGCTCTTGTTTTTCCTCAGACATCTCCCTTTTTAGAGTTTGGAAGATTTTTAAAGGGAACTTAAAGGAACTTAAAGGGAAAATATTCTTAATAATTAGGCCTATCTAAAAGTGTAATTGAGCTGCATTAGGAGGGAGTAAGTTACTGCTTCTAGAAGGTTTCCAAGCAAAGACTGGATTCTTACTTATTGGGGATGGTTCAGAGAAAATAGTTAATTAATTATGGGCTACACTATATGACTTTCAAAATTTCAATCAATCAGCAAACATTTATTAATTACCTCCTAAGTTCCAAGTACTGTGCTAAGTATCTCTTCCATTAATGAGATTCTATGATTCTGTTTCTGGTCATGAGGTCTTTTTCTAAGAACATTTTGAAATATGTTTTTAAAGAATAGAATATATATCCCAGTATAATATTCTCTTCTTTGATTATTATGGATTCTAATATGACATTGATCTTAAGTTTCTTGTCAGTCCCTTTTCTTCAATCTACTCTTCTTTTAGTCAGGTTTAGATCACCATTACAGTTCACATTGGGGCTGCCTCAATATTCTGACACATAAAATTGTATTAGACACTTTGCTTTCAGCATAATATGGCTGACAGGATTCATTGGTATAGTTGAAGTCCTCCACCTCTATTCTATCTCAAATATATACTAGTTTTGTGATTGTTAGGAAATCTCACCCATATCTTTTCGCTAATCAACTAGTCAATAGAAGGCTAGTTGATTAGACAAAAGATATGGGTGAGATTTCCTAACAATCACAAAACTAGTACGTTTTATCAGAACAGGTTCTGATTTCTCTTTTCTTTGGGGGGGGTAGAATTTGTCCCTTTCTATTTCAAATTTAATGAGGAAGGTGAAACAAGTCTGTATATAGTGGATGTCGGAGAGTATTAGAGGAACATCCACAAGTCCTATAATCAAATGTAGAGACTTGGGGCCAGCAGCCTCTAAAAGATCTAGGTTGATAGATAGAGGTATCTAAGTCCATTAATTGGAAGATGAGGGCTGAGAATCTGCAAACAGAGGAATCAACCACTATCTCATCTCATCTAAGCCTTCTTTTTCTTTAATGGACAGTTCAAAGAAGAGGTCTTTGGCTCACTTGGGTATCATCAGGAAAAGCTTGGTAGACTGACTTGATAGGTCTTTTTTTCTGAGAGAACTGACCTGGTCAACTCTAGACTATTAAGTTTACTGAGGGAATGGTGCGTGGACTGTTCTGGGAGAGGATTGGGCAGGGCAGATGTTAGACAAAGACGGTTCCCACTTTACCCCAGGAAGATTCATCCTAGCTGCTATTAAAATTATAGGTTCATATTGACTTGAGATGGTGGAACATAACCAATGGGTCAAGGCAATATGGGATATGAAGCCAGGCCTGGCAAGCACACGCCAAAGCCCTAAAAATGTTTTCCAGTCAGAAATGATCCTGTGTCTTTACCTTCTGTAGTCTCCACAGCCTAGCTTATATCTTACTGTTTATCCCTGCTCCAACACCTTCCAGTTTATCCCCTGAGCCTGTCTGGTCTCTGTCATCTCTTTCTGTTTGTCTGGTTGGTCCCTTAGGGGCTTCTCACTTTCATGTCCCATAGTTTCATATTCTTCTGATAGCAGCAGGATGTCATTATGCAGTTTCTTAAATATCAAAAGGCACCACACTGATATCCCTTGGCTATCCCTGTAACTGTCTCTTGAGATCATGCACTACTGAGTTGAGATCTTTCATTTGCTCTAGCCTAGGCTACCTTTTATGTCTCTGTAGCCCACTCATTGCCTCTACTAGAGTCTTTCTGCCATACTGCCTTCACAGACTAGCTTATTAGCCCTTCCCTCTGAAACTAGGTTCATAGAAAACTTCAGAAGGTGGTAGATTTATCTTGTCTCACAGGGAGCAGAAGAGGTTCCAGTTCTTTGACCCAGCAATCCAAGGTGGGTCACAAGGGAGCATCTAATGCCACAAAAGGGTCAGGGTCACAAATATAGAAGTTATTACTTGATCTGACTCATGTTTCCAAATAAAGATTGAAGAGCTAGTCCAGCCGCTCTGAGCAGTTGGCTATCTGGAACAGCTGGGCACTGGATGCATCAGGATCTAGGTGAGGGGCCCCAGGACCAACAGAAGAGCTTTGGAACCTCATTCTTCCCATGGGATTCCAGGAGGGAAGGGAGGAAGGAAATATGATTTATTAAGTATCTATTATATGCCAGGCACTACACTAAGTGTTTTAAAATATCTCATTTGATTTTCACAACAACCCTGGGAGCTAGGTGCTATTGTTATCCTCATTTTACAGATGAAAAAATGAGGCAAATAGAGATTAAGCAACTTGCCCAGGGTTGCATGGCTAGTAAGTGTCTAAATTTGAACTCAGTTCTTGGCTCCAGGCTCAGTGCTCAATCCATTGTACCACCTAGCTGCCTCCACAGGAGGATTTTGGATGGAGAGGGGTCCATCTAGCCATTAGTGGGGAAATAAATGTATGGTGGAGCCCAGATCCTGGACTCCAATTTCCCATTGATCTTGGTTGTTGGTCTGGGTTGTCAAGATGGGAAGGATGTCATAATGTCATGAACCAAGGGTTTCTCAGGATGTGCTATGAGAACTGTAGGTATTGAGACAGAGGAAGCTGAGAATGGCAAGAGGAGGTGGTTTTTAGTCAGTTAGCAATCATTGATTAAGCACCTACATTGTCCCAGGCATTGTTCTAAGTACTGAGGATAAAACAAAAGACAAAAAGTCCCTGATCTCTAAGAGCGCAATCAAATGGGAGACATGACACAAAAACAAATATGTACAGATCAGCTATATACAGGATAAAATAAAGATAACCAGCAGATCAAAGGCATTCTATTTCAGAAGGATAAGGAAAGACTTCTTGTAGAAGGTGGGATGTTAGCTGAGCCTTGAAGGAAGCCAAGGGAGCCAGGAGATGGTTGTCCAGATAAGTAGTTGTTGGCAAAGAATGGGAGGTACAGATTTTGACCCAAGCCTTCCTCACCTCCAGGACACCAAGACCATAGCTCTGAATTAGAGTCTGCCATGCTCTAATTGTTGATGCAAAGATGTTTGCTTAAATGGTTATTTGTGAAGAATTCCTACAACTCCCAGACGTGTTCATACTTAGGAAGAGTTTAAATAATATTTGAAAGTTTACCTCTTGATCTCAAGTACTATAGGAAAAGCGAATGTGTCTGTGCCTATTTTATTAGTAGACTACTTGGCAGAAGCCAAATGTTGGATTTTAAAGGAAATATCATTTGTAAATTCATGTATGGCTCTGCTCATGATGAAGGAAATTAATGAGATGGGCATATATTAAATATGATTCCTAAGGAAGCATCCAATGCTTTAAGTTTCTCAATATGAATATGTCCATTTTCATGAAGAATAAAGAGAGCACCAAGAATGAACAGGAGAGACCTAACGCAACATAAATGTGAACATCCATCCATCCTGAACTACTTGACCAAGAAACTATGTATATCTTAACTTCAGGTCCAAGGATAGATTTCAAGGTATCTGTGATCTTGGAAGGGGGAAAATTACACTTTAATTTTATTTTCACTAACTTCTTTTTTTTTTCTTTGAGGGGAGGAAGGTAGGGCAATTGGGGTTAAGTGACTTGCCCAAGGTCACAAAACTAGTTTTTGTATTAAGTGTCTGAGGCCAGATTTGAACTCATGTTCTCCTGACTCCAGGGCCGGTGCTCTATTCACTGTGCCACCTAGCCACCCCTTTTCACTAACTTCTAACAGATATTTATAATTTCCTTCAATTATGAATGTAGGCAAGAACTCTATTCTGAGAAGGGTTCCAGAGGTTTCAACAGACTGCCAAAGAAGTCCACTATAAAAAAAAAAACAACAGTTAAGAAGCCTTGCTCTTGAGGGAGACAGCCTGAGTTTGGAATCCCAAGAATTGGGTTCAGTTCTCAACCTTCACCATCTGTGGATGTCATACAAAACTCATAACTGGAGTTGGAGTTCAATGAAGGAATTTTATGGCACAATTATGTTTAGGGAACCAAATGCTTGGTAGCCCCTTGTTGAAAGAAAAAAAATATTGCTTCTGCCTTTCTCTAAAAGATTCATGAACTGACTGCATTCTATATTTCTATTCTGTTAAATGTTACTTTATAATTTATTAAATGTCCTTATTATATATTTTACATTTTGTAGCTTATTTTAAAAAATTGATATAATGTTTAAAAATAACATATTTGTGAGATGGAGTGGTATAAGCTTTAATCCAGTTACTGGGGAGTCTAAGGCTGGTGAGTCTCAAGTTCAGGAGTTTTTAGTTCCATTGGGTTATGCCAATAGGATGCCCAGTAATTTTGGCATAAATATGAGAAGCTCCCAGGAACTGGGTCCACCAGACTGCCTAAGGAATGGTGAAGTAGCCCAGATCAGAAACTGAGTAGATCTAAACTCCTTTGCCAGTCAGTAGTGGGATCTTGTCTATAAGTCACTCCTTCACTTTCAGCCAGGAGGAAAGAAAGATGAAAAGAAGAAGAAGAAGAAGAAGAAGAAGAAGAAGAAGAAGAAGAAGAA
>NW_027187376.1:9265415-9302472 GCF_028583685.1 Petaurus breviceps papuanus | reverse complement strand
AAGAAGAAGAAGAAGAAGAAGAAGAAGAAGAAGAAGAAGAAGAAGAAGAAGAAGAAGAAGAAGAAGAAGAAGAAGAAGAAGAAGAAGAAGAAGAAAAAGAAGAAGAAGAAGAAGAAGAAAGAGGAGGAGGAGGAGGAAGAGGAAGAGGAGGAGGAGGAAGAGGAGGAGGAGGAGGAGGACGAAACGGAGAAATAGTAATCATTTAGCTACTGGGCCAAAAAAAAAAACCATAATGTTAGTAATGTAGTTACTAAACTACATGACAAAACTAAGTGAAATTAAAATTCAGAGGACAGAAGGGTCACCATGAGTCCAGGTCACCAGGCAGAAGTATAAGGAAGAACTGGAACATGATATTGGTCACTAATAAAGCATAGAGTTTCCATTGTTAGAAAAAATGTGGAAGGAGCATCAGGATGGAGTAAAGGACATGAGTCCATTCCTGTGTGACACTTCTATGGATAATAAGGAGAATCACCATGAAAAAGGGTATTAAGAGAGATTTAGGATATTTCGAGGGGGATAAATTAAAGTCTTGAATGCCAGTTTGAAAATTTGGACTTGATTCTAAAATAAATCCCTCTCAGTTTTTAAGTAGGATTTTGATTGGCATTTTAGAGAGACTAATCTAGCCCTGGTGTACAGGTTAGATGAAAGTGAGAAGAGACTTGAAGCTGGTGCCTGGAAAATCCAGATTGGGCATTGCCTGTATGTGCCAGTATAGGTCCTGAGGACCAGGACAAATGTGGTAGTAGTAGAAATTCAGTAGACACCTATGCTTTCTTAAATACTATAAAAATCAAAGGTATAATCCCTATTCTATGACAATATCTTTGTGCTTTAATATCTTAAATCAGTCAATCAAAGTACTTATTAATTGGGTACTATGTGCCAAACTATATCCTAGTACCTGTGGAGAATACAAAGAAATGATAGACTAAGTACTTTCCTACTGAAAATCACTTTATATAGCTTATATTTTTTTTAAAAGAAAGGTATTTCACCCTTCCCCAAATCAAAATAGGATTCGAATGTTTTAATCTTATTTCCCCAACTCTCATATTTATTTGTCCTGTTTCTTAATACCTAGTTCAGTGTTGTTCACCCAGTAAATTTTTGGAACACTGAACTAACTGCAAAAACACGGTTGATCATGGTATATTCCACATTCACTGGAAATCTTGCAAATGTTGCAATTCCTTTGTCAGTCTAGAAACCACCCCCATTATTAAAAAATCAAGTTCTGTGGAAACCTGCTATGTTGAATATGGTGGAAAGCATAGAGTAAGAAAACAAAATATATCTATTGATTGCCTTGTTGACTGATTGAGATTTACAGCTGAATTCTGTTAGCGTATGTTAAGGATGTTAGAGCACTGGAATGGTGAATTTTATCTGTTTCTCTAAATGAAATGCCTATAGACCCAGCTTCTTTAGTCTTGCCCCTTTCTTATTGTATTTGACTACAAGTGTATGTAAATTAATTCCAAGCTTCCCCTCTTCCTTCCCTCCTACCTTTGGTGAATTGTCAAAGAAGTTGATTATGTTAACATAAATAAGTAGGCTAAATTTGCCCCTGGTATCCAAATGAAGCTGTGTTTAAACAGTCACAAATTAGGAATCAGCTTATTCCCTGCTATTCCGAGGAAGTCAAAGGTCAAGGGAAAAAACAATAGCTTATGGCTTTAATATGCTCCTGCAGGCAATGGGATGAATTGGCTTCGTCAGCCTCTATCTGCTTAGCATGGACACCAATAACCTTGTTTCACGTTATCTCCCTCTCAGGAGGAAGATATCTCAGCAGAATGCTGTGACTTTTCTTCCCAGGTATAGTTCCACTAGTTAAGGAGGTATTGCTAATTACACGGTATTAAACAGAGAAGGCCACAGGGCAGCCTGTCACAGAGGACAAGGGACATGTGGGCTCTAAGTTCAGTAGCGTGAGATTGCTGGAGCATTTTTGTGGTGAGCTAGTGAAGGGGAGAGAGGAATAATTCTTGAAAAGTGCTAAGACAGCACACCTGGGAAAATGCATTCAGCTGTGGCACCAACTCTATTGATTATGCCAGGAATGATTTAGTATGGGTATTTCACACCTGTCATTTCCCAAAGTGATGGTGGATAGAGTGAGTGTTGACCCCGGGCTGTCTGAAAGATCTAGGTTCAAATCCTGCATCAGACTCATTGTCACTTAGTGACAATGCAAATCACCAGGTCTCTCTCCACAGCTCAGTTTTCTCACCTGAAAAATAGGGATAATTGTAGTGGCAGAAGTGATGTTGCAGGATTGTGAGACTCAAAATGGAAAAGTGGATAGAGGCTTTGGAGTCAAGAAAACATGAGATCAAATCCTACCCCAGAAACTTACTGGCTCTGTGAGTCTGGACGAGTCACTTAACTTTTCTGTATCTGTTTCCTCATTTCTAAAATCTGTGAGATTTTAGAAGGGGCTACCCTTAAGTCCCTTCTAACTCTGAATCTATGATGCTATAGTCAAAGTAGAGAATGTGTGTAAAGCATGCCAGTTGTTATTATCAGGGAGATGTTAAAATGTACTAAAATTCTATTTTTAAAAATGTTAGCATATTAGCGATGTTCTCACAGGATCTCAGATTTTGAGAGTCAGAAGAGAGTTGAATCTCCAATCTAACATGCCCAACAAGGCATCCATTTCTCCGCAGAGATATTTCTTTGAAACTTACTTCTCTTCTTTCCTAAATGTTTCTTTTCTTAGTGCTGAGGTCAGCAATTAGCAAAATGACTGCTACCTCCTTCTCTTCACCAATCTGTGCTTCTTATCTCCTTGAAAACCTGGCGCCAAGCACATCTTCACTAGAAAACCTTCCATGATTAATTTAGTTCATTGCATCCTTGCTGCACTCATTTAGTGTGGACTATAGTCATCAGCAATTTTGACATATTCATATTTTCACAGATGTAGAGTTGTCAGAGACCTCAGATAACACCTAATAAACTATCCTCCCCATTTTTACATGAAGACACTGAGGTTGAGAGATCAAGTAATTTGCTCAAGATTTCAAAGACAGGAGGAGCACAGGTAAGATTTGATCCCTGGTTTTCTGGCTCCAAATTCTATGTTCTTTTCATTGTATTCCTTCCCCTCTCCAGATACTGCTTTAAAGTTCTTAAATCATTACAGCATGTGTTCTCTATGCCTCACTACATAACTCCTTGAGGGTAGAGACTATTTTGCTCATTTCTTTTGTGTCCCCCCCAAAATTTTGTTTATTGTTCCAAATAAAGAAGGTGTTACATAATTGTTGATTCACAAAGTCTGGGAAGCAATTAATGTCATGGAAAACTAAAAGCCATATGAATACATATTGAACTTAACTCTTTCCCTGGATTTAGGAGGTTAGAATAATGACACCTTGTGTATTTCTTGTTTGTTAGAAAACTTGACCTATCATTCCCCTGCTTCCATTTTCTGCCACCCATCATTCTCTCCATGCTTCACTGTTTAGTGTGTCCAATGTCCTGCCCTCTATGAAAAAAGCCCAGAGGTTGTATGGCTAAGAGTCTGGCAAAAGTAGATAGGATTATAACTGACCCAACCTATCTCAAAGCAAACTGTGATAGGCACCTAATTTTGATAGCCTTCCCCTCCCTGTGGATGACTTCTTTCTTTTTTTTTTAAATTTGGAACAACACCACCCCTCACCAATCCTCTCAGAGACTCTGTTCTCAAAGACTCCCTTCCTCCCTTTTGTTCCAGAATTCAAAGGTAAAATTTACCTTATGTGCCTGATCTTTGCCCCATCTTCCTTTGTCTCATTCCATCAAAATATCCCTTCTCTACGCCACTTCCATTGCACTTTCCTCATCAGGGTGGATAAAAGTGGGTCATTCCCATAATGATAATAGGGTCATGCACTGAGAGCTGAAAGAGCCCTGGAAGGTCATCTAGTCCAACTCTGTCTTTCAACCAGGAGGAAACTCAAGCCTGGAGATGTTGTTACTTATTATACAGGGAACAAATGAGTTATGAATCAAGGTTTGTTGAGTTTAAAACTAATAGATAATTTAGATGTTTATCAATTAGTCCACAAATATTTATCAAACATCCACTTTGTTCTAGGGACAGTGCTAGACATTGGGGATCAGACAACAAGGAAACAATTCCTACCTTCAAGAGTCTTACATTCTATTGGGGGAGTCAAACATAACTAACACCAAGAAAAAAAATGGAATAAACAAAAGGTTAATTTATGGTGGGTGGAGGGCACTAGCTTCTGAGGGATCAGGAAAGGTTTCATTCCGAAGATGGTGCTGGAGCAGAGTTTGGAAGAGAACAGAGGATTCTAAGGGGAAAGGGTGAGGTCAAGCAGGATGCACAAAAATCCACCTTTGTGCAACAGAGAGAATCAAGCCCAGAATAAAAGAACTGTGGCAAATTTTATGACAGAGGATCAGAAGAAAAATCCTCCTTTTGATTTTTATATTTGCAACACAAAGGGAAAAGCTAAAGTCAAGTCCCTCCCAACATTTTGTGCTAATAGTTACCGGTCTTCAAGCAGCAGCTGACTGCCTGTTATTCTGATCGTATTACCAGATAAACTCATTAGAAGATTTACATAATTTAACAATATCTGTCATGCACAGGTAGTCTCATTAAACCATATAATGTTAACTGTAAACTGTGATCATTTAATGGATGAAATGGAGCTTAACTATTCTCAGCAGTGCAAAAAGAAAGTATCACCCAAACTGCATGTTTTCCTTTGTGTATCAAGGAGCCTGCCTGAAAGAAAGAAAAATGGATGCAAGAATATTAATTTTATTTCCAAGGATAAAGTTTTTAAAAATCAACAATAAAGGAACAGCATTGTATAAGGATAGGATCTGGGAAGCTAAATAGGAGAAAGGAGATAAAACTTCCAAGCTATAGGAGGGCTGTGGTAAAAAGAGCCTTTGTATCAGGACATTGGAGAGCTGACTTCATAGGATCATGGCTTGAGAATTAGAAAGGACCTTGCACCTTTATTTCATAGAGGAGGAAGATAAAGCTAAGGGTGGTTAAGCAAATTGCCCAAGGCCACATGGATAGTAAAAGAAAGAGCCAATATTTGAACTTAGGTCCCATGGACTCCAAATTCAGTGTCAAAGTTCACCACTCTTTTTCTGCTGTGCTATATTGCCTCCCAAATCTCACCTCTGATGCTTACCATTCCTCTGACCTCGAGCCAGACACTTAACTTCTCTGTGACTCAGTTTCCTCCTTTGTTAAACAAAGTGGTTGAACTACATGGACTCTGAGCTCTCTTCTTAGCTCTTAACCTGTGATCCTAGAATCATGCCCAGAGGCAGCGAGGTGGTGCCATAGCACACAAAGTACTGGACCTGAAATCAGGAAGACCTGAGTTCAAACATGATCTCAGATACTTACTAGCTGTGTAACCCTGGGAAGGTCATTTAACCTTTATCTGTCTCAGTTTCCTCAACTGTAAAAGGGGAAACATAATAGAATCTGTCTCATAGCTATGTTGTGAAAATTAAATGACACAATATTTGTAAAGTCTGACACATAGCAGGAGCTTAATAAAAATTTATTTGCTTCTTCCCTTGATCTTGGTATGGAGGAAGGGAAAGTCAATGGTTTGTCGCAGGTGAGGGATGTTAAGACCTAGAAAGTGCTTGTGGAAACCACAGTTACAATAAGTGAAAGGAAAAAAAAAATTCTTCAATTAAATAAGGAAAGGGACCAAGGAAATGTGACACCTTCCCTAAAGAAAAGAAAGGCAATGACTTTAATGCTAAAACAAAAAACAAACAAAAAAACCCTACTGCAATTACATGAGCAAATTCTCAGAGATGAAATTGAACAAGCAGGAGCCTAGGAGCCAAAGGAGAAGAGGGAAGGAAATGACTGAAGAGCACTTTAAAGAATTTCATGTATTTAAATCAGCAGAGCCTTGTGCATTTTATAAATAGTTATTGCAAGGGCACCGATAAGTTACGTTCCAACTTCCGAGTTAAGAAAGCAAGAGGAAATATATGCCAAGATGCTTGAAACAACTATCAACTGTTTTGGATAAATTCAAAGCAATGAGGTGATATTTCTATAATATAATAACTTTATGGTTTTAGAAAGTGCTATTTCATTTTTCCTTCACAAGAACCTTGTATGGTAGGACATATAAATATTATTTTACCCACTTTTTGCAGATAGAGTCTGAGGTTCAGAGAGGTTAATTGGCTTGCCTATTATCACACAGCTAGTAGTGTGCCCAATCTGCGATATAAACCTAAGCTTGTTGAGCACTTTTTATTACCCCTATTCTGTTTAAAAAGTTCAAGAGACATAATTTCCCAGTAACTTATCATTTTATTAGTAATGCTAGCATGTTTATTAATAAAAAGAGGTCAGGGGCACTCTTAAATGTCAAAGACCCCTCATGGTGGTGGGCTCACAGTTTATATGCCCTTGAAAGAGCTGGTGTTCCTGATGGTGACTATCAACTTTGATTAGTTAACAATTAATGGAAAAATGAATATTCTAATGAGAGACTGGACTATATTTCAATGAAGGTCTTGAGGTATGTCACTTGGATCACCCAAGTCTTGGTCAAAGAGACAATAATTTCCATAGCACCTGTCTGATAAAAGGGAGAATCCACATTTTTGCAGACCTGAGTAAACACAATGAGTAGGAATCCACAGTCTTTACCCAGGATTTACCACACTGGTTAATTTCTGCCTGAGGAAGTAGACAAGGAGAAAAACATTGGTCCTAATTCAATAATTTGTTATTAATACAAAAGAGAAATAATAATTTCTCTCACCCCTTCCTACCTAAGTCAGGGGGCTATCTCAGTTGACTTTCTGAGACCCCTTTAAATCTCAGATTTTGTGCTTCTTTGACTTATATGAATATGAATAAACTACCAAGAGTAGAATGTTAAGCACATTTTATTAATTTCTTGCAGAATTTCTAACTTTTAACACCTAAGGCATTCCTATTAATGACCATAACTTACTAAAGGAAAATGGTCATCGCAGTAGCCATAATCATAGAGTTTGGGGCCATCTGAGTTATCTCTTTTTAAAAACCCATGACTCATTTGTTGAATTACTGATTGATTTATGAGGAGGGTGGTAAAACCTTAGCTAATGCCCTCCACAGGAACGTCCAATTGGCAACTTCATTAATTAAAGTCCTATTGGACTCCTATTGTTACAATTAATCATTTGTTTGAAGTACAGTGTCCTGCCTTAATTAAAGGTATTGCTGCTTGTCAAGAAATGTTAATGTTTTTGACTTTCCACAAGTATGCTAGAGTGTAATGGGCTTTGCATTTTGCAGTAAGGTCCCAGGATGATTAGCATATGAATAGTAGCAAGGTATCATGGAAATAATAATAATAATAATTGCTGCTATTTTTATAGTGTTTTATATACATTATTTCTTTTGAGCCTCAGAAAGGTCTTGTGAAATAAATGCTAAAAGTAAATACCCAATTAACCTCATTCTTAGATAGAGAGATGGGGCATTTATTAATTATTTACCATGTGCGGGCACAAATATAAGCAAGCAAGAGAGTCCCTTCCCTTGAAGAGGTTACATTCCAATGGGAAAAAAGACTGCATAGGAAGAGGAGCTGAAACAGGAGGGGTAGAATGTTAATAGAGTGTAGAAATGGATTGTAAGTGGGATAGAAGCCTGGTTCCAGGCAACGTAGGTGACAGCTCACCTAAGGCAAAGTTCAAGATGTCAGGATTACTCTCCCCACTTGAATCCATCCTCCATTTATCTCCAAAGATGGTTTTTCCAAGTCACAGTCTGACAAGATCATCCTTGATGTGTCTCTCCCTGTTACTATCAAGATCAAGTATAAGTTCCTCTATTTACATTTAAAGCTCTTCATAACTCTAATCTGGCCCTTTTGTCTCTTTTTAGCCTTCTTAACTTTGCTGCACTCTACACACTCTCATTGCAAAAAATGCTGGGCCAACTTGCAATTCCTTAAACTAACACTACATTTACCTTCTTTGCTTTTGGAATTCTCTACCTATGACCTCTACCTCTGTTTCCTTGGCTTCCTTTGAGTTAATTGTACCTCCTGGAGGAAGCCTCTCCTAGTTCTCTCAGTGCTCATGTCTCCCCTTTTCTGATTGTTTTCCATCTACAAATATCTACACAAGTCTGGAAAATTTTACATAAAACTCCTTATTTTTGGAAAGAATGATTATTTCCAGTGTGCCTAGGGTAGGGATGGAGTTGTTGTGGAGAGATATTTAGCATTTCTGCTTTGAAAAACATATTGGCTTCCTAAGTCTTTTGTCTCTCCTCTTTGGGGTTGGATCCAAGATCTGGAACTTTGTGTGTCTTCTTCTAGAGGCAAGAATGGAGAGTGTTTCCCTTCTCCAAAGTTCTCATACTAGCTCTACCTCTGTCCTGGCCCCAGAAAAGTCAATCATTATTCTCTTCATTCAGTAGAATCTTATGCAAAATTCTCCAGTCTTGGTTGGAAAAATGACTTATATTCCCATATTTTCTTCCATATTACAATGAGAGAGAGAGAGAGAGAGAGAATGAGAACATTGATAGCTGTGCAAGGAGGGAGATCAGGAAAAGGGCTGAGTTGTAAGTCGCATCTAAACTGACCATAGTGAGAGCTATACTGCAGGAAGCTAAGGATTATAAGAGACAGGTAAGGAGGGAATGGGTTCTACACATGTGAGACTTCCTGTGAAAAGAAATTTAACCAGAAATAGGAGATGGCATGGTATGTTTAAGGAATAGCTATTAGGTCAGGTAGACTAAAACAGAGTGTATAAAGGAGGATAAGGTAAAATAAGACAAATGAAGGTGGGAGCCAGATTGGAAAGAAGAGCTGACCATAATTTATCTGAGAGCAATATTCTCAAACTTTTTAGTCTTAGAATCCCTTTCACTCATGAAAATTATTAAGGAACCCAAAGAGCTTTTGTTTACATGGTTTATAACTATTTATATTAAACATGCTAGAAATTAAAATATCTTAGTATTATTATGATGAGTTTTGATTTTATGGACCTTTGAAAAGGTCTCAGGGACCCCTAGGGTCACACTTTGGGAACCCCTTTTAATCACACTATGAGAACCACTGTCCTAGACGTAAAAGGGGGCCCACTCGATCTTCTTGAATAAAGGAGTGACATGGTTCTATGTGTGCTTTAGGAATATCACCTAGAAGCTGGATTGATAAAGACAGAGACTGTGAGCTGGGAGCCCAATTAGGAATATATTCCAGTAGTCTGCGTGAGAGGTGTTGAAGCTTTAACTAGAGTAATGACCAAAGGAGCTAAAAGCCAACTCAGACTACCAGAGCAAGGCCTCACTTCTCTCTGGAATAGCTAATGATTATTTTCCTCTATACTTACTACCTATCTGACATTATGCCACCACAGTTTCACTCTTCCCCAATCTATGGGCATCCACTTTTTTGTGGTACTTAGATTAGCTCACATTCCTATAATGCTTGAATATTTATTTTGTTTGATCCTCATAAAAATCCTGTCAGGTTGTTGCTATTATTATCCCTATTCGACAGATGAAGAAACTAAGACAGAGTGACATGAAGTGACTTATCCAGGATCACACCATTAGTAGAATTCTAAGTCAGGACTCAAACTTCTTCTTGAGTCTGGGGCAGACACTCTATCCACTACAGCAGACTGCCTCCAAAATGTTACATAAATGCAGGTTGTTATTTTTGGGACTCATGAGACAAAATGACCCTTTTATCTTAATCTTTTTTTCCCCAGGAACTAAAAGTCTCTAGGTAACTAGCCTTGTGGGATTAAAAGCACAGGCTTTCACCAGTATTTATGCTGACAGGTTAGAGGAGTATAAAGCTCTCCTTGTGGCAGTGAATCTGTCCCATTATTGGTGTTTTCCCGATTCCCAGAAAGCATCTGTCTGAATGATGATGCCCTTTAGATTTATTTGTTTCCATTTCCTGGCGGCCAGGAAGTCTCCTGGGAAGATATTTGCTGTAGAAAGCACCATTTATCGTTTCCACATAGGGCCAAAGTTGTAGGCTTGAGAGAACCAGTGGCAACTTGGTCTGAGGGGAGAAAGAGGCCAACACTCTATGAATATGATGACAGGTTCACGTAGTTGCAGCAGACCCTTCTACCACTTCCAATTGGGCTCTCATGGCTCATCTTAAAAATCTTAGACTACACTTGTTTTGTTTTGTTTGTAGGGGGTGGTGGTGGTGGGATGGAGAGGCAGTATGTTCCTCTTATAGTATCATTTTCCAAGAAGACAATTACTAAAAAAAATGTAAAAAACCAATGACTGGACTGTGAACACTAATATTGAGGGTTTAATCTCCTGAGAGAAAGATGGAATTAGAAAGCTGACCCTATCTGAACAGTGCCTCATTTTTCTTGTAAAATCTGAAATGTTGACATAAAATCCAGGGTGAGGGGAGTTAAGACAAGAAACACATAGAATTTGCTTCTTGGCAAAGATGGAATGAACTAGAGGTAAGACAATAAATAGTGCAAAACTTGGGGGGGAATAGTATGAGTCTTCTGAGCGACCCATTAAAAACCTTAAACCAAACACATGGGCTGCCCACAGAAGAACAGACTTCAGCTCCTTTGAAAGTACTCATGACAAATGAATTCACACTTGTCCTTTACTTTTGTCCTTTAAACTTTCAAGAACAACAGGAGCAAATAAAAGGCTACTTCTAGATACTTATTCCTAATACTGTGAGCACTCTAGTGTTCTATTTCAAAATCAGCTGGTGGGGGAAAAAGAACACGGGACATTTCTAAAACACATAATTTGGAATAGCTCTAGGAGAAGCAGGCCTGAATGTATCTTCTGCATTCAAGGGAGGTTGAAAGACTTTCACTAATTCAGGTTCCCCCCAAACAACATTCTTCTTTTTTTCCTGTTCCTGTCTCATTCTTCATTACTCTATTGGATGTTTCTTGGCAAAAATACTAGAGGAGTTCACCATTTCCTTCTCCAGCTCACTTTGTAGATAAGGAAACTGAGGTAAACAGGGTTAAGAGACTTGCCCAGGGTTGCACAGCTAGTAAGGGTCTGAGGTCAGATTTGAACTCACAAAGATGAGTCTTCCTGATTCCAGATCTGCTACTCCATCCACTGTACCACCTAGCTACCCATTCTGCTTTTTTTCTTTTTCCAACCAGGAAGTAAATCACAATCTGAACTTCACATATATTTCTTCCTCACCTTTCACTGATTAAAAAGGATCATTGCAGGGTAAGAAAGTTTCAGTTCTTGCCTCTTTGCCCCTCCCTTGCTCATCCTCTTGGCCTGGAACTCTCAGCTCTGTGTTGTTTCCCACATAATCTGCAGTGGCCAAAGTCATCTCTCATGCCATTCTCACCTTCAGTGCTCATTTCCTTCCTTTCTGGGGGAACTAAATTAATGACGTGGGGCTCTTTTGAAACTTTGTTCAGAAAACATCCCCACCTCAATTTTGACTTCTTTCCAGATGTATTCCGTGTTCCTTTTCATGATTCCAATGAGATGCCAAGCAATGCTTTTGAGGCAATGATTTCATTTCTCAGACAGTTAAAGCCACTTGTTCCTGTCAATATCCACTTGAGATGGGCCATGAAAATAGAGCTGAATGATCACACTGGTGGTGTTTCATTACATGAAATGCCTCATGAATACCTTTCTTACACATGCATGTGGCAAATTGAGCTCGACTTGCAATCTTAGAAAGCATTGTTCAAACACATTTATTTCCAGTGTTGAATATAAATCATCCCTGATGCTCATTTCTCAAGATCGAATCTAATGATACTGATCCTAATTGTTTTTGGAACTTTGAGGGTGATATTAAAAACTTCATCAGGAGATGAAGTAATCATTTCCTGAAAACTGGAAAGAACTCACAATGGCTAATGATTTTAGCATATTTCCAGTGAAACTAGCTGGTATGGTAAGGCAGCTGGGTGCTTTAGTGACCAGAGTACAAGACTTGGAATCAGGAAGACCTGAGTTTGAGTCTTTCCCCATATATTTCTTAGCTGTGTTACTCTGGGAAAATCACTTATCCTCTTTTGCCTCAGTTTCTTTATTTGTAACAGTGGATAACAGAACCCACCTCACCAGTTGTTATAAAATCAAGTTACAACATATATAAAGTGATTTGCAAACCTTAAAGCACTATGTAAATACTAGCTATTTTAGGGGAGAGGGGTAAATCATGTGATTTCATTATAGTGATATAGACCAGCAACAAATAAGAATAGTTGTTAACTGTATTAGTCTACAGCTAATAATAATAACACCAAATGTACAGCACAAATGTCACACTATATAGCACTTAATATAGCCCTCTAAGGGTTGCAAAGTTCTTTATATATGTTATCTCACTTGATTCTTATAAAGAATTATAAAGTAGATGCTATTATCCCTCTTTGACAAATGAGGTGACTGGAGCCAAAAAAAGGTTAAATGATCCCAAGATCACTCAGGTAGCAAGGATGTGAGTGAGGATTTAAATCCAGGTCTTTGTGACTTACACACAGTACTCTATCTGTTGCAACTAGCTGTCTCAACTTATATCTTAGAGAGTTGGCTTGGGCATTGAGAAGTTAAGTGATTTGCTACAATGTGATAGTGGCTTGTTAAGTCTGAGGTCTTGGCTAAGTCTGAGACTGCGTAGCTTTCTCTCAGCTACGCTACAGTGCTATGGATATTTTTGAATCTCTGTTCTAGCAATTATAATGACTCTGTCTTTAGAGGAGGTCCCACCAACTAATTAAAAGGCCACGTATACCCTAGAGGAAATATTATAATAATCAAGGAATAATATGATATCCAATTAGAATAACTGTAACCAGAAGAATGCAAATTCCTTAAAATCAAGGACTATTTCATTTTTTCTCATTGTATATCCAGTGCCTGTCACAGTGCTTGTACATAATATTCATTTAATAAATTCTTATTGAATGGATGTTATACAGAAGGTAGCAATCTAAAATACCTGCATTTCTAATTGAAAAGGATAACTGGCCTCGGCACACCTCTTTTATATCACTTCAAAACATGCATTTATGTAAATGCATCATCTAACAACAGAGATTTTCTTTTTCTATTCTTGAATCGTATTCAAAATGCTATCTCCTGTTGGGCTTTCAGAGTACATTTACCTTACATTCTTCCCTTCCCTATGTTGTCTTTTTTTTTTCACTTTGTCTCTTTTGCCCTCAATTAGGCATGCCAGTGCGCTATCTTCCATCTTCGTATTATCATAGCTTGGACCTCTCCAACATGGGTCTCAGGGTGAGACACTGTATTTGGTTTCCTCTGCACCACAATTCACAGTGCTGGGAATTGATGTATTGTTTTGTTCTGTTCAGTTGTCTAATAATAAGATAAACTCTTCTCATAAAACAGTCTTGAGATAAGATGGGAGAAAGAAATGAGAGAAAATCTGGATACATATTAACACTTAGAATGAATATAAAGAGCCATGTCAGATTGAGAATCATGAGACACATGGACTAAAAAAATCTGGGCTTTGTTTACCCTGAGTTTCTTAAATGAAAAACAGAAACACCTTAGGAAACATGTATCTCATCAGATACTGAGAACATTCTCTAAATCTGAGTAACTTGACAGTTGTCACTTCGTTTCTTTTCTTCTGTCAGAAGCAACAGTGGTATCAACTATTAGAATGTGTGTGGCGGGAACCAACAAAAACTGAAAACATTCTGACTTCCCTTTTGCTGTCTTCTCATCTTCTATTGACAGAACCTAGATCTAACAATTGGAAATACATAGACTGAAAATCTTATATCTCTATAAATTAGGTTCCTAATATGGGACTTTCTTGTGTTTAGTAGGGGAGGGAGAACAAATGAAAAAAAGACAGCATCTGTCTCTATGGGAAATTCAATTTTGTTAAACCAAGATTTGGTCCCTTTCCCAAATCAAATCTGCTGCATTTGATGGCTAGTTCCATGGAACAAAATTATCCCAAGCTTACATTATTTTTTTTTTAAAGCAATCGGGGTTAAGTAACTTGCTCAAGGTTACATGGCCAGTTATTTCCGGGTGTGGTGCTGAGTCTCTGAGCCCAGATTTGATCCAGGTCATGCTGACACTGGAGCCGGTGCTCTTACTCGCTGAGCCACCTGGCCGCCCAAATGAATGCTCAAGGTTACCCGACCAGGTGTTTCTAGGTGGATGCTAAGTGTCTGAGCCCGGGATTCGATCTCCAGGTTTTCTCAACACTGGAGCCGGTGCTCTTACTCACTGTGCTACCTGGCCACCCCTAAAGCTTACATTATTAATGCTGATGTTCACAATTTTAAACAAAATCTCAGAATCTCAGAATTAGAAGGCGCCTCAGAGGCCATCTAGTATGACTTGTACCTGACTGAGAATGTACAGTATTGTAATGCACAGATACCGTTCAGTATCTCTAGGGAGTGACCATCCTACTTTGTTTGAGGACTTCTAGTCAGGGGCAACCAGCTTGTGCATTGCCTTCCTTACATATTACGGTCCCCTGTTGAAGCTGAAATTTATCCCTGTAATTTCTATTTTGAGGCCAAGCAGAACAAATAAAATCTCTCTCCTATGTGAAAGCCCTTTAAATATGGTTACCCTTTTAATTCATTTCATCTCCAGGCTAAGCATATCCAGTATCTTTAACTAATCCTCATATGGCATAATCTTGATCTCTTTACTACCCTGTTTGCTCTCCTCTAGCTTGTCAATATCATTCCAAAATATGACACCCTGAACACAATACAATACTCCAGAAAGGATCTGACCAAGAGAGATTCCAAAGGATGACATCCCCTCCATTGGAAAATAATTGAGTAAATGATGGTATGTGAATGTAGTGGAATTCTAAAATGCTAAAAGAAATGACAAATGGGATGATTTGAGGCAAACTATCAGTCGTATGAATTAATGCAGAGAGAACTAAGTAGAATATGGAGAACAATATATACAAGAAAAATAGTATTGGGAAGACAAACAACTTTGAAAACTTCAGATTTTGAATCTATACAGTGACCAGCCACAATTCCAGAGGACCAATAACAATGCATGCTACCCACTTTTTGACAGAGAGGCAATGAACTCAGGATGATATTTAGATATCGTCTATGCAACAATTTGTTTTGCTTGATTATACATACTTGTTACAAGAATTTTGATTATGATTTTTTTGTTTTCAATAGAGGCAGGAAGTTATAGGGAAGCAAAATAGATTTTTGTTTTTTGAGAAAAGGTAATTTTTTTAAAAAAAGAATGTCATATGACAGAGTGGTAAGGCCATTGGATTTGGAAACAGAATCTGGTTTAAATTCTACCTCTGCTTTTTAATATTTTTGTAGACTTGAGCAAGATGCAAACTCTTTGGGCCTCATTTTCCTCACTGATGTCATGGGAGTATTGAACTAGATGACTTCTGTGGTCCATTTCAACTCTAAAATCTGTATTTCTGTGATTCTAACTTCATTCATTCTAGGCCTGAGTCTTCTCTTCATATAGCCTAAACTCATTCTGCCTTACTTAGCTATCATAGTATATTTTTGACACTGTTAAAAATCCCAGATATTCTGTAGCTAAATGGCTAAATCTTGTATTTTTGAAGTCTTTGTTTTTAACCCAAGTATAACAATTTGTATTTACCCCTATTCAATTTTGTCTTCTAAGCTTCAGCCCAGTGTTTCAGCCCAAGACATTTTTGTATCTTGATTCTGCCATACATGTTAGGTATCTTTCCAAGCTTTCTGTAATATGAAAATTGGATAAACATTTCATCAATGCCTTAATCCAAAAAACTGATAAAAATTCTATACCGTTCAGACAAGGACAAATACTGGCAGCACTGAGGACTGCTCCCTGTACTTTTACTTATTAATAATGACTCTTTGTGTTCAGTCATTTGACAGGTTAAGAATCAATCAACAAATATTCATTAGGTGTATACTACGTGTCAGACACTGTGTTGAGTGTTCAGTATAAATGTTTAAAAATGAACAAGCCCTTATCCATCAGGAGCTTATGTTCTATTAGGGGGATATAAGACGTTTACAGATAAGTAAATACAGTCTATATTCAAGTAAATACAAAGTGATTTAGGGGAATCAGAATCAACATCTTGAAGGAGGAACATTTGAGATGAGCCTTAAAGGGAACTAGTGGTTCCAAGAGGCAGAGAGGAAGAGAGAGAAGATTTCTGAGGTAGAGAACAACTTGGGCAAAGCCTTCAAGACTAGAGATAGGATCTAGAATACGGGAACTGCTTTTACTCTTGTTCAGCTTGCATCTTTCCTGCAGATGTCCAGCACATAGCTAGAGATTGGAGTTTGGGAGTGATTGGGGCTTTAACTATGAGTGTATGAGTTGTTTATATGGAGATGATGATTGACCCATGGGAGCAGATGAGGTCATTGTTGCGCATTAAAATATGATTGACAAGGATCATTTCCTAGGCTCTAGTTTACAGTTTCTATGACCCTTCTTATGATGTGAATAAGGATATGTTTACATCTTAGAATTTTTTGGCTCTAAGTGCAATCTGCCTCCTGGGGAATGCAAATTAACTGATATTATTTGCTAGAAGATATATACATGCAAACACATTTAATCATACCTTCATTCATAATTGAAGCACTCCCCCCCCCCCCTTTAGGATCTTTGCTCACTGGAAAATCTCATCTCCCTCTCCCCACCATTTCCCCATGGAATTTGAGTTAGCATTCACATGTCAAATCCCAATGGGAAAAAAAATGGAAAACAAAAACTTCCATTTGAGGGCCCCTGATCCTCATTTGAGAGAACAACTCAAAGGGAATCTCCTGACCTTTCCCAGAAAATTTAGGGGCAAAACTTCCAGAGATGACTGATACCCATATTATTTCCTTACTCCTCTGTATACCTAGGTAGTATGGTGGAAAGCTCTTGGGCTGGAAAGAACCCCCAGAGACCATCTAGACTGATGCCTTCATTTTAAAGTTGAAGAAACTAAGACCAGGGAAATCAAGAAACTTACCGAAGGTTCTCAACATTTTTGCTTTCCACTCTCAAATCAGCAGAGTTCTTCCCCATCTCTACAATTATAGTTTCATGCATATGTGTCCCAAATACCCCCATAGCACCCGTTTTAATAAGTAAGATGTCTTCATCTCCTTGTTACCCAAACTCAAGTAGACTGGGAGATATTCCAATCTTATGAAAATCAGCAGGGCAACAGATGCAAAATGGAGTGACATGAGTCTAGTTTCTGCCTTCTAGAAAGCAAGGCATTAGGAGGAGTTTGGTACTCTACCCTCCAGCCTCTAAATAGAGGGGAGAGGAGGCTGAGGGAAATGGAGTCAAGAAAGGCTTGAGTCTGCAGTATGATAGCAGTTTAGAGATGATGAGCTTTTTCTGGGAGGGGCATCTTATTCCTTGGAGGTGAAATTAGACAAAAAGAGATAATAGATGAGACCATATTCCCTATCTCATCATCTTGAACCCATGAAAACAGAGAACATTCTCTTATACATCAGAGAGAAGACATTTCCTATAAAAAGGTTGGGGTGGGGTATGCTGAGAAGCCATCACTAGAAGCTACCATAGCAGCATTCCAATCTGAATGCTGATGTGGAGGATTTCACATACACCCTTTCATCTCTAGTCCTCTTGAGACTTTGGCTGACTATAAAAATATTCTTTAAGCATGGTTATATAAACTATGTATGTCATATACAAAAATGCACATGCAGTTGATTCCAGGTTAATCTCTCCCTTTACTAAAGGAGTTTAACTACATATAAACATATACATATATATGGTTAACACAGGTATATGTATATATATATATATATACTCATACACAGTTGACATATTTTACATTTATAATATATATTATTTCTCCATCTCATATATATATGCTAATTTTAAAAAGGTATATGTTGTTTTTTACATTCCCTTAATTTTTAAATAGATGACTCTCCCTTTACCTGTCCAGAGAACTATCTGCTATCTCAAATGCAAAAGAGAAGAGGGGGGAAAAAGCAATTCAGTACAACTAATTAAATGAACTTCTACTGAAGCTGATAATATAATGATATATGAAATGTTCTCTACCTGCCATGCCTCACTTCTGTTAAAAGGGATGGGAAGTACATTTTTCTTATCTCTTCTTTGGCAGCATGCTGGATCAATATAATTGTAATGGTCCACTTTTTTTTGGGGTAGTGGTGGTGGTCTTTCTATTTACATCATTTTAGTCTGTGTGTATATTGCTTTCCTGGTTCTGCTTACTTCATTTTGCATTAGTTCATTTCAAGTCTTCCCATTCTTCTACATTATTTGTATTTATATAAAGACACATGGATAATGTCTCTTTGATGCAATCGAGTTGTTTCAGTCATGTCCAGCTCTCTGTGACTCCATTTGAGGGACAAAGATACTGCAGTGGTTTGCCATTTCCTTCTCCAGCTCATTTTACTGATGTTAAGTGATTTACCCAGGGTCACATAGCTAGAATATGCTTGAGGAGGAGTTTGAACTCACATGGTCTTACCTCCATGGCCAGCGCTCTATACACTAACAGTGCAGCATATTAATAATAATAATCATATACAGCATAATAATATTCTGTTACATGAATTTCCACACTTTGGTTAGCCATTTTCCATTCTAGCATCTTCTTTTTCTCCAGTTTTTGTTACTACAAAAAAACACCACCATAAATATACTGGTGATAATTGGGCCATATATACGTCCAAAATAATATTTCTTACAAAAAATAAATAACATGCACACGGAGCAATAAAATTTCACCAATTCATAGTATGTTGAATGCTATTCTAGGCTATCAGCCTCCTGGGCTAACAGCAACATGGCATGTTGATAAATGTGCATTTTAGACTCCCTGGTGAGTTTACATATCTCTGAGGGCTGGTGAGCATCTGTATCCTTAGGTTAGTCAGTCAACTAACATTTCTTAGATGCCTACTATGTGGTAGGCTTATGCTAAGTTCTGGGAATACAAAGTTCTCTAGGAGTTTATAATCAAATAAGGATGACAATATGCCAATAACTATGCAAAAAAAAAAAAACTATAGACAAGTAAACTGGGACTAATCAACAGAGAAAAGCATTAACATTAAGAAGATTAGGGAGGACTTCTCACAGAAGGTGAGATTTTAGCTGAGACTTAAAAGAAGTCAGGGAAACCAGGAGGCAGAGATTGGCTGGGGGAGTATTCCAGGCTTTAGAGACAAAGAGCCATTGAAAATGTTCAGAAGCAGGAGATGGAGTGTCTTATTGAAGAGATTTCCAGATATAGAGCATTTTAAATTGACATTGTAAACATCTGCATATCAGACTTTGTCCATCACTGAGAATGGGCATACATACGAATCTATGATTGCATTAGTGCTTGAAGTGGGCGGTGATAATATCTGGAGATCAGATTTTGCAGAATGATCTGAGTGGCTGAACTCCGCCTTGTAGATCAGCCTACCACTGTCCTCAGACTCTTTCCTCTTCCAAAACCTGCTCCAGAACTACAGGATTGAGAGGCAAGAGGAACTTTAAAGGTCTACTTGTCAAACCTCCTCATTTTACATATGAGAAAACTAAGGCCCAGAGATCTTTCATTCACACTAATGTATAAATGACTTACCCAGTGATATTTGTGTTTTCACAGTATCATGATCAGAGATTTAGTGATGGAAAAGACCTTAGAATTCCTCTATCCTAATGCCTTCATTTTCCACATGAAGAAACTGAGGCCCAGAGAGTTTAAGTGCATTTTGGCAGAGCTGTAATTCAAGCCCAACTCCTGGGACTCCAAATGCAGGACCCTTCCCATTGCTTCATACTGCCTCCCATCTCGAAGATCAGATATAGAACAGACCATAGACCCAGACCTCTAGCTCAACCCATACATAGACAAGAATCTCCCCAACAGCAGACCTGAAAATAATGCACATAGACTTTCCTTATTTCCCCACTGTCTTCTGGGGCAGATGTTCCACTTTTGGATGACTTTAATTGTTAGGAAGTGTTCCCTTATAGGCGACTTAAATTTTTCTTCCATGGGGATCAAAGAATAGGATGAATGGATAAAATCCTAAAGGAAATTTCAAGTATCTTCCTTTGAACAGGGAATGATTTGACTGTTCCTGGTATCCCCCAGATCACACAAATGATCACCTACTTTGTGTGTTTATCAGGCTAAACCTAATGTCCAGGGCTGTGCCAGGGGTGGATTGGTTGTGACTTCCCTAAAGTAATGAGACTGCTTGCTAGCTCAAAATGACCCTTTCCCATCCCATATTGAGGTCTGAGGTATATCAAAGAGCTGAACATGAAAAATATCAGAGTTAAGAAGGAATGAAAAGGATTGCCTTGATTCAAACATCAAGAGGATTTCCCCTATATTTCCCTGGCTATTTTCAGATTTATGATCACTGCCAAAACAGATTTTCCTCTCTCATTTCACTTTCCAGTAAGTGTTCTTTAAAGATTACTGAAAACTCAAAATCCCTGGGGTTTAGATTCCTTGGGAACAGAGGTGAACATGCAATAGACAGTGAGTGGAATTCTTTCCTCCATCTCCCAACTCTGGGCATTTTCACTAGTTGTTCCCTATGTTTGGAACTCTCTCCTTCCTCATCTCTGCCTCCACTCTTCCTTCAACTCTCAGCTAGAATTCTATAGGAAACCTCTCCTAACCCCTTTTAATTCCAACTACTTCCTTCTCTTGGTTTTCTCTAATTTATTCTGCATATAGTTTGCTTGTACACAGTTGTTCATGTATTATCTCCCACATTGCGCTGTGAGGTTCCTGACAGCAGGGACTGTTTTTTTGCATTTCTCTGTATCCCCAGTGGCGAGCACAATTCCTGATAGGTTCTTAACAAATATTTATTGTCTGATTGGGAGAGGATAAGACTGTTGGATTGAACCAGTGACCAATATAGTGTATTTAAAAATGCAGTAGTTAGTTTAACAGAAGCAGAAATTTGGCTGGGCGACATGGCTAGTCATGGGCAGACATGGGTTTGGATGCTTAATGGCTGAAGGACCATCCTCAAAGCCAGACAGATTTGGGTTCAAGACCCACTTCTGACACATATTGGCTCAGGGCACTTAACCTCTAAGATCATTAGAAGACCCTCTAACCCTGTACAGAGAAGGTACCAACTTGTATCAGTTGAGGTGGTTTCCTTATGAAGTTCACTATTGTAATGAAATCAGAGGTCCAGTCCCTTTCTCTATGAGTACAAATCTACACATGGAAATTTGTTTTCTCTCCCCTTTTGCCTATATGTATTCTTTCTCTTTGAATTGCATAGTTTAGGTGAAAAATGTATATGGGAGCCCCCAATACAATCTGTTCAGAAACACTCAATCACATAAACACATTCTATGTTTAATTAGCAAGAGAGCATTTCATAAGTTATCTGATAAATGATACTAGACCATCCTCTTTCCAGCTCCATTCATGAGAATAGGCTGCATAAGGTAGGGTGGTGAACCTCCGCTTCATGCTTTGTTATCCCCCATAAGTGCACTGAGTGGAGATCCAAGGCCCAGCTTGTTTGTTTCCCTGTGTTTGCTGTGTGCTGGCTCATAGTGTGACATTTATGTAAGCTTTACCATATGCAAATTTATGTTGATGATATAAGTGATGCACAGAATCTAAACTGACTTTCAGTGAAAGCAGAGTGCTGTAATTAAAGCATCATGAATGTTGGCCTTTCTGAAAAGAACCTTGAATTATCCATGCAGTTCAGGTTTGGCTCCAGCCTTGTGGGCTTGTGTGGGATTGGGATTGCATTCTATACTCTTTGGCCAGCAGAAGCACGGCATGATAACTGATATGAAAGGGAAGATACCATTTCCACTGTTACTTAGGAAAAAGAAAATAACAAATGGGCTGTCTTGCCTCCACCGCACAAAGGAGATATTTGCTGGTTTCAGAACACCTGCTGCTGGGCCTGCCTTGTGTGGATGGGGGAACAATACTACTTGCTTTTTTTTTTCTTACTGGCAATTAAAATGCTTTAAAAATTCTAACATACCCCTTTGACTAGTTAATTTTAAGCTCCATAATGACAAAGATCAGTAGGAACGTTTAACCCAGAGAAGTTATAAGTTCTCTGAAACCTGAGTGGCTCGTTAACACAAAGACAGCGAAATTCAGCTTGATCATTTCTTAGAGGTGTTGAGCCAGTGAAAATAGTCCATATGTGTGTCAACACGTTAAGCACTGCAGGAATGGGAACCTATGGGCAGCTGGGAACTGCTGGGGCTTCTCCTCACTTCCCACCTGTGCCATAGCAACATGAATCAGCCAGGTGGTAAATTTTCTTATGCTGAAATAGGGCCTATAAAAGATCAAGTTTTGGGTCATCTTCCCAGTTGTGATTATTCCCATGATGTCCTTCTCAACCCCTCCCTTCATACGCCTGCTACTCCAGTTTCTGTCACTACCCCCTTCTAACACTACCATTGGATGTAGGGGATGTATGTCATGATGCTGGACCTGACTGGGAGCTACAAGTAGTCCTATAGGGGTCATCATAATAAATAACAAGCAAAAACACGTTTACCATGAGTTTGCGCTAGACGCTTATTGCCTGACTAAGTGATATGATACCTTAAAGTCATATTTTGGGTACTCAGTCATTCCTCCTACTGGAGGAATTCCAATTTCTATTGGAATTCCAAATTCCAATACTGTGTTTAGCTTGCTTTATTTCCTTGAAGATATTTTATGTTCCACCCTGCCTGGTTCCTATATATGGTTATTAAAAGTCCCAGATCTGAGTTTTAGCTTAAGGGTGACCATGGATAAAGTCACTTATCTTTGTCCTTGGGACAGCTTGGTTTCCTTGGGAGAGTCTAATCATCTATCTGTATCATTAACCAAGGACAAGCCATCCTATATCCCCTCCATTGTCATGACAATACCTAGAATAAGTAAAGCTCTCCCTACAGACTGGTGCCTATATAATGGTTTTACATTTTAGCCAAAATCCTAGAACATAATTCAAGGTTAACTAGTTATCTGTGATGTGGGAAGCAGATGCAGAAGCAGTATGATGAAGTAATTTGTGAGTAAGGAGACAAAGGTTCTGGTACCATTTCTGATATTAAGCCCAAAGCTGACTACCTCACTCCCCTGTTCAAGAATCTTTGGTGGCTCCCTATTGCTTCTGGAATAAAACACAAACCCTTCCATTTGACATTTCATGATCTGACTACACACTCCCTTTCCAATGCATCCATTTTACTCTTCTTCAAGTCTGTGTTCCAGATACAGTATCCTGCTCACTGATCCCTTCACAAAATATGCCATCTTCTACTTCTGTGACATTGCTCCACTCATTCCCCAGACCTGCAACAAGCTCTTTCCTTGCATCTAATTTTTAGAATCCCTAGTTTCCTTCAAGGTTCAACTAAAGTATGACTTCTTATAAGAGACTCATTTACCCCATTGCTAGAGTCCTACTCCCAACTTTTATGTATATATACATGCGTGTGTGTGCATAAAATTCTTATCTATCTATACACATGTTATTTCTATCTCATCCCACTGACATATGAGGTTCTTGCAGGTAGACAGTATCATTTTTGTCCTTGTGCCTAGTAGAGAACCTGGTACATAGAAGTCACTTAGTAAGTATTCAAAGAATGAACAAATGAATAGTTTTGTAGCCTGGAGAAAATACTTCACCACATTGGGTCTTAGTTTCTTCCTTTTTCTTTTTTTTGGTTTTATTTTCTTAATTAAATTTTATATTTGTTTTTAGTTTATGCCATTCATTTCCACAAAATTTTGAGTTACAAATTTTCTCCCCATCTTTCCCCTACCCACCACCCCAAAACAGCGATCCCACTGTATATCCCCCCCCAATCTGCTCTCTCCTATTTCCTCCCCCATCCCCCCTCTGACTTTCTAGTAAGGCAAGATGAATCTCTATACTCCAGTGCCTGCATATCTTATTTCCCAGTTGCATGTAAAAATTATATATATATATATATGTATATATATATATGTATATATATTTAAACATTTGATTTTAAAACTTTGAATTCCAGGTTCTTTCCCTTCCTCCCTCATCAATGAACCTTACTGGGAAGATAGGCAATTCAATATAGGTTGTACACATGTAGCTGTGCAAAACATTTCCAAAGTGGATATATTGTGAAAGACTGACTATATTTCCCTCTATCCTATCTGGCCCCCCACTTGAGCTATTCTCTATTTTGACCCAGTCCTTTATTTTTTGCTTTTTGGAGGAGGGGAGGTAGGGCAATTGGGGCTAAGTGACTTGCCCAGGTCACATGGCTATTTTTGTGCTAAGTGTCTGAGGCTAGATTTGAACTCAGGTCCTTCTGACTCCACGGCTGGTACTCTATTGGCTGCACCACCTAGCCACCCCAGATCCTGTCCCTTTTCAAAAGTGTGTGCTTCTAACTGCCCTCTCCTCCATCATTCCCCCTTTCATCCCCTTCCCCCATACTCTCCTGTAGGGTGAGTTACCCTATTTTGTGTGTATGTCATTCCCTCCCTAAGCCAATTTCAATGAGAGTAAGGTTGATCCATTCCTTTTTGCCCTCCTGTTCTTCCCCTCCATTGTTACAGTTTTTCCTTACCTCTTCAATATGAGATAATTTACTGAATTCTGTGTCTCCCCATCTCCTCTCATTATATTCCTCTCTCTCCTCTCAATTTCACCTTTTAAGTATCATCCCTTCCTATTCAATTGGTCCTGTGTCCTCCCTATATATACCTGTGCAATATATACACACACTCACATATGTATTCATATGCCCTCCTATATATACATCTATATGTATGTATACATATATATATATATACACACACATTTATATTCCCTTCAACTATTCTCATACTGAGAAAAGTTTTATAAGGTAAAATTATCATTTTTACATGTAGGAATGTAAATAGTTCAACTTTAATAAGTTCCTTATTATTTCTTTTCCCTGTTTACCTCCTTAAGCTTCTCTTTCTTCTTCTGTATGAATGTCAAATTTTCTATTCAAGTCTTTTTTTTTTCATCAAGAATGCTTGAAAGTTTTCTATTTCACTGAATGACCATATTTTTCCCCTGAAACATGATACTGAGGTTTTCTGGCTAGGAGATTTTTGGTTTTAATTCCAGTTCCTTTGACCTCCAGAATGTCATATTCCAAGCCCTTCAATCCCTCAATGTAGAAACTGCCAGATACTGTGTTATCCTGATTATGTTTCCACAATATTTAAATTGTTTCTTCTTGGGTGCTTGTAATATTTTCCCCTTGATCTGGGAACTCCAGAACCTGGCTATGATATTCCTAACAGTTTTCTTTTGGGGATATTTTTCAGGAGATGATTGATGGATTCTTTTAACCTTTATTTTGCCCTCTGCTTCTAAAACATCAGAGGAATTTTCCTTGGAATTATCAGGCCAGGTTAGTGGTTTTCCCAATGAGATATTTCACATTGCCTTCTATTTTTTCATTTGTTTGGATCTGTTTAATAGTATCTTGATTTCTCATAAAGTCACTAGCTTCCATTTGCTCCAATCTAATTCTGAAGGAATGATTCTCTTCAGTGAGCTTTTGAGATTATTTTTCTATCTGGCAAATTAGGCTTTTTAAAGCATTCTTCTCCTTATTGGCTTTTTGGGCCTCATTTGCCATTTGAGTTAGTCTATTTTTTAAGGTATTATTTTCTTCAGTCAGGTTGTTGACTTGCTTTTCATGATTTTCTTACATCATTCTCATTTCTCTTCCCAATTTTTCCTCTACTTCTCTTATTTGGTTTTCAAATTCTTCTTAAGCTCCTTTATGGCCTGTAACCAATTCATATTTTTCTTGGAAGCTTTTGGTGCAGGAGTTCTGACTGTATTTTCCTCCTCCTGTTCCATGCTTTGATCCTTTTTGTCCCCAAAATAGGAATCTAAAGTCAATGGATTGCTGTGCTTGCTTTGCTTCTTTTGCTTGCTCATTTTGCCACTCAATTACTTGACTTTTGAGCTTTTTGCCACAGTAGAACTCTGCTTCCAGAGAGCAGAGCTTTGTCCCAAATAACCGGAGTTTTCTCAGATGGTGGAGCTATTAGTTCTCTGCCCTCTCTGAAGCCTCCATGGGCTCTGACACCTGGTTATGAACCCCAGGACCTCTACCCTACACAGTAATCCAGAGCAAATCAAGTTAAAGTAAGAGTAATTACCCCTCAGAATGGTTGCTTTGCCCCCCTACAATCTGCAGGCCAGGAGCTCTGAAGCAGCCACACTTTGGTGGCTGCTGTACCTCAGCCACTTCTCCCTGTGGGGTGGGGGGGAGGCAGAGGCCAGACCTTACTTCTGGATTCCCTATTCTTAAAGTCTACATTTATCTCTCACTATGTCTTTGGCATTTATAGGTTGATAATTCTGGAAACTGCCACAGATGCTGGTGATCTACTCTCCCAAAATCCCTCCAGCCAAGGCTGGTTGTGGCTGTCCTGGGGCTAAAACCACAGGCTCAGGTGGATCTGAGCTCTGCTTCTAGCATGCTGCCATGAACCCTTTCTGTCCACCTGCCAGGCTATCTTCAGTGGCAGATTTGTTTCTATTTGTCACTTTGTGGGTTCTGTATCCCTAAAGTTTGTTTAGAGTCTTTTTTATAGGTATTTGCAGTTGTTGTGAGGGGAGCATAGGGATTTTTCCTGCTTCTATGCCACCATCTTGGCTCCACCCTCCAGGTCTTAGTTTCTTTTAGTGTAAAGTGAGGTGGATGGAGGAGATCAAAGTTTAAGTCCCTTTCAGCTATTAGAGTAAATAAGGTTTAGCATATGGAGGCCGGATCCCAGACTCAATGGCATCTTAGTCAAGAAATGGCCTTGGACATTTTTTCCTATGACTATTGATAGTTCTGATTTTCTTTTGATAACTGCCTATTTATATCCTTTGACCATTTATCAATTGGTAATGGGTCTTATTTTTTACAAATTTAGCTCAATTCCATGTATATTGAGAGATAAATCCCTTTATAAGAGAAGCTTGCTCTTGACCATGGTTTGTAACCTTTTATGTTGTAATTCACGCTATCTCAGTTCACAGCATTGCAGTTAGGATCTCAATTTATTTAACAGAACATTTTCTAACCTATAGTAAGTGTTTAATAAATACTTTCTGATTGTTTCATGTCATTAAATCTCATTCCAGAGGGAAATGTTGACACTTGCATTGGTAACATTCCTTTGACCTATCTTGCTTCCCTTTCAGCATCATTTTTACTTGGACCCCAGGTATTTCAGGACATATATCCCCGAATGTTGTCTGAGTTCCTTAACCCAAAGCTGGTGAGCTTTTCAGCTTTGACTTGCTTTGTAGCTTCCCAGAGGGTCTAATACTGTGTCCTGCACATAAAAAAGGATATTCTCTAACTGGCACTGACCTTTCTAATCTGAGAACCAAATGGGCAATTGTGTAAATGTCTTTTCTATGAGAAGAGGCTATTGCCCACAGCTACAGTGTTTTGTGCTGTGCTGGTCACTGTCTGTCTGCAGTTACTTAAAGCTGAGTTGTTTATGGTGGCAGTAACTTCTTCTGAGCCCTCTGAACTCTCTCGCTGATGTCTGGGATGTGCACAGTTAGACAGATGATGGCTTCACACAGACCTAGGCAGCACTTTTTCCGTAAGTCCTTCAGCAGTTACCACTTAAATATGTACAAATGGAGAAAGGGAATGACCAGGGGCTAAAGGGCAAAGTTAGAGGAAACTACTTCTTCCCTGTGTGGTAATTCATCTTTTCTTGTAATAATGATGCCAAACAAAGATAAAGTGATACGAAAATAGTGTGGTATATATTAGCCCACAGCACTCTCAGTCTGGATGCAGAATATTCTCTTGTATTGAAAGAAAACAGCCCCCATATTTTCTCATGCTCAATAATAAGATTTTTGCCTTGCTTCACAATTAGTTACAATAAAAAATCCAGCCACCTAAAGACAATATTTCAAATTTTCCTACCAGCTTAAAAAATTAGAAACACACATTTCTGAGTGAATGAGATTGTGAAATATTTTTTAAAAGTACTCTGAAAGAAAAAGACCATGAATGTGTGTGTGTTTGTGAGTGTGAGTGTATATGTGAGAACATTCCTATGAAAAACCATTTTAAAGGAAACTCAGTGATTCACTAAAGAGATATAAATCATCTGAAGCAAAAATTGAATACTCAGGTTCCCAGAGTTTCAAAAACAACCAATGTCTCAATTGACAACATCTATCCCAATCACACAAATGATAGGCTCCAGAGCTTTTTGTGTGTCTAGCAGTTGTTTGCTTCAGGGCTTATAGCCACTGTTTCTCTCTCCATGTTTGAATTTTCAAAATCATTTTGAAATAATCTGTCTCTGACTCAGAGAAATGTTGGGAAACCCACTGGGAAACTGAACCTGAGAGGCTTTCTGTAATGGTGTTTCTGTCTACAAGTGGCACACATTTGGACTGACTGAACTCTGGGTATTGACACTCTTATTTGGCCCCAAATGTTTTTCCCACCTTCACAGCCCTCATTTCTATGACAAATAGCAAAACAGATGGCAAGTATTTGGGGCCAAATGATTCATCACCATTATCGATAATCTCCTCATGTCTGATGAAAGATTTTTCAAGAGATTTCATGACATGGCTTATGTGGTTTGGTATTCTCCATGCCGACAGACAATATTCACCCTTAGAACCACATCAAAGGATATCCTTTTCTAGCTGCACGTTTCCTTGGAATGTTCACCCTGTCACAAGTGGTTGGGAATAACAACCCCAAGATATCCCTAAGAAATGATTTTTAACCTACTTGACCTTAGGGAAGTCTAAACTCTTGGCTAGTATTTGCTCAGTCAGCCATCCCCTTGCCACTCAGTTTTATGCATATTTAAATGGAATCACACAACAACAGAAGGGAGCAAAAGAGTAATTTGTATGTGTCACAGAACCACTGAATAACAGGGTGAGGAGGGACCCAAGAGAGCATCCCATCTAACCCCCTCATTTTTCAGAGATGGAAACAGATCCAGAAAGGCACAGTGGCTTTCCTAATGTCACACAGCTAATAAGTGGCAGAAACAAGGTTCAAACCTTAGTTTCCAACTCCAAGTCCAGACTACTTTCTACTGCATTAAAACTTCTGTGAGGGTGAGATATAAATGTAACCAGATATTTCCTCTTTTGCCTACAGTGATTCATTGGTGAATACAAAGAACATAGATACCCACATTAGTACATGGCTTTTTTCTTTCCACGTTTGCATGATCTCATGTTGATGCGGCCTTAATGTTAGATTATAAAATAATTTAAGCCATAGTCTCATGTTAAGAACATCTAACTACAGGGATTTTTAAAATAAACTTTGTTTTTCTCCAGTAAATAAATAAATGAAGAAATAAATAATCAACAAATGTGTAAAACAAAATAAAAAACCCTAGCAAATATCAAAAATACAATGCAATAAAAACTTGAAGAAACCAAACATTTCCTTCCATCTGAGAAATGTGACAAGGAACCAATCTTATGTATTCATTTCCTATTTTATTTGTTTACTAGCTTATTGACATATGCATAAGATTAAAATATTAATTTGAATTATTTTGGGGGAGGAGAATGTCATTCTGAACCTAACTATTAGATTGTATTTCTGATGGGAGTAGTGGAGGGAGATTGATGGTGTTTCCTTGTTCAATCCTTGCCTAGAAAAATCCAGCACAATTTATTAACCACACTTAATTAAAATATATTCATTTTTTAAAGTTTCTTATTTTCTTTCTGTGACAGTAGTTTATTATATTTATATACCTGAAATCTATTGGTATGCTTTATAATTTCAAACTGAAGTTTAATATTTCACTGCAGTGTTAGCTGTCTCTTTCTTTGGTGGGTAGTAGGTCTCTAATTTATTTAAACAGTATTTAAAACAGAAAGACAAAAAAAAGATCAATCTGACAGAATTGGAACTACATCTGTTGCCCATTACCTCCTAGCAGTACACAGTGTTGCTGTTCATTCTATCAGCAATGCTGTATATAAAAGCTTAGTGTCATTATGATTTAAAGACCAGTCCTCTGGCTGGGTGCCAGATAAGACTAATTTTGGATCCAGAGAATGATAGACGAGAAAATTGCATGCAAAAAATGCATGCTGAATTCAAAGTCAAATCATTAGGCTTTTGGGTGTTTTTTTTTTTAACTTTATTTTGCTTACACTGTTGTTATTTGAGGGAAGGAAGGAGTTTAAAAAGTGATAGACCTGTTAGTCACAAAAATAAATAATATGAAGCAGGTGTGTATTGATATAATTTGACCAGTTGTTTTTTCAGAGAGAGTATGTTAAAAATATAGTTGCTTTTCTCTAGTTTGAAAATGGTGGAAGCTAAATTTTGCCAAATATACAGACTCTTGTGGAAGTTGCTAATACTGGTAGGGGTGAGGATTGGTAATACTTAGATTTTATTTTATTTTATTTTTTACTTTTTGGAAGGGGGAAGGTAGGGCAATTGGGGTTAAGTGACTTGCCCATGGTCACACAGCTAGTTTTTTGTGTTGTGTCTGAGGTTAGATTTGAACTCAGGTCCTCCTGAATCCAGGGCTGGTGCTCTATTTACTGTGCCACCTAGCCACTCCAACACTTAGAGTTTAACGTAAACCAGAATTTAGAGAAGAAAAAGAGCTCTATGGATTGGGATAGGTCATGGAAGGCTACATAGAGGATCAAAAAATCCCGATATGAAAAAGGATCTTAGAGGCTATCTAGTTCAACATGTATCTGCTTTATTATGCAGAGTAGCAAACTGAGGCCTAAAGAGTTTGAGATTTGTGCAAGGTCACAAAAGTAGGAGGTGGTAGAGTTAGGATTTGAACATGATTTCAGTGCCCTTTTCACTGTGACATAATGAGATGGGAAATTAGCTAGAACTTAAAGAATGGGTATGATTTGAATAGATAGAATGGAAAAGAGAGGAGGGGCATTAAAGATCACATGAATGGTGTGTAAAAAGGCACAAAGGCAGCAATGGTCATGAAATGACCATTCAAATGTTCACAGGGAGGTTACTACATCAGTCTACTTGATGAGGAGGGGATTGGTGAAAATCAAGGTAGAAAAGGAGATTGGAATTAGATTTTGGGGGGGAATTGAGTGAGATGCTAAATATTCAGACTTTATTGGTAGGCTTTAGAAATATAGGTATAGTTCCATAGAAGCAGGATGATAGAATTCCAGATACAAACATCAAATCCTCTAAGCTTTGTCCAGGTCTGAATCTGAGTTACATTACAGCTGAGTAATTTTGTAATTTAGACTACAATACTAATATAATGTTAATTTTGGAAGGCAGGGAAGGGAAAGGGTATATATTTATTACATTGGCAAAGGGAACTACTAGTAAGGAAATCAATGCATATTGGCTTCTATTCTGCTATTTATAGTTTTAGTTGTCTGGGCACTGAAAAGGTAAATGTTTTACCCAGAACTACACAGATAGTAGGAGTTTGGATTTGAACTCATGCCTTCCCTTCTCCAAATCTAGCTCTCTCAATCTACAAATTCACAACACTTCTTTTTTTTACTAAGAATACTCAGCAATTAGACTTCAAATATTAATTTTTCAATTAATCTTCATGATAAGCAAAGTAAGAAACTATGAATAATTTGAAAACTACAGAAATACACAAGGATTTGGATAGGGAGCCCCAGGAATAGGTATTCTCTCTACCTATGTAAATTGCAATCTGTTTGTTAATGTCAGTGTAGGAACTGAGGATCTATAAAGCATTCGGTTATTTATTTAACAAATATGTAAGTGCCAATTATTTATAACATTAGGTGTACTTTGGTGGTTTTATGTGTGTATGAGTGGGAGGGTCATGGAGATGAGAGTTTGATCCCTCCACAATCTGGTTTCTATCAACTTTTCTAGCCTTGATCCCCTTCATATACTGTCTACTCCAATCATAGTGAATTGATTACTACTTTCTGAACATGTCCTTTGCTATCTGGGCTCCATGCCTTTGCTCAGCATGTTATCTGAAAATACATCTACATTGAATAATTACATATAGAAATCATTCTTATATTTTAAAATCAATCCCAACTATCCTCTTTAAAAAAAAAATCTGACAGGGTGAGGTAGAGCCAAGATGGTAGAGTAAAAGCAGGAACTTGTCTGAGCTTCTGCTCCAACCACCTCCATTACCTGTAAAAAAATGACTCTAAATTTTAGAGCTATAGAACCCACAAAGAGAGAGAGAGAAACAAATTTTCCGCTGAAAGCAAACTGGCTGGCCAACAGGATGGGTCTATTGCACCAGCCCGGGCCTGAGCATGGTCCCATGTGAGCCGAGCCAGCCCAGACTCATGGGCTAGACCATCCAGAGCAGATTTCAGGAGAGTGAATCACTGGCATCTGTGGCATATTCCAGACTTCTCAACCCATAAACACCAAAGAGAAAGTAAAAGTTCAGTAGGGAACTCTGTTGGAATTGGGTGAGAGAAGAGCAAGGTCTGGCCCCTGACCCAGGGTAGTGGTCTTGGTGGTGGCATGGAAGCTTCAGCTGATGCCATGTGGCTGCCTCTGAAGCTCCTGGCCTGCAGATCATGAGGTGACCAAGTGACCATTCATAGAGTAATAGCTCTTATTTTAACCTACTTGGATCTGTATCACAGTCTTGGGTGGTTGTCGTGGGATGAGGAACACCAGTGTGCCAGAGCTTGTGGTAGCTGTAGACAGGGCACCCTCCTCATAGCTCTGAAAATAGCTCTGTCAACACTGTGAAAACCCCAGCAATTTGGGACACAGCTCTCTCCACTCTGGAAACAAAGTTTTACCATGGCAAAGAGCTCAAAAGTCAAGTAATTAGCTGGCAAGATGAGCAAACAGAGGAAGTGCAATCAGACCATAGAATCATTTTGGGGGGCACAAAAAGGATAAAAACATGGAACCAGAAGACAATAAAGTCAAAACTCCTGCATCAAAAGCTTCCAAGAAAAATATAAACTAGATGCAGGCTATGGAGGAGCTCAGAAGGATTTTGAAAATCAAGTAAGAGAAGTGGAGGAAAAATTGGGAAAAGAAATGCAAGAAAATCATGAAAAGCAAGTCAAAAACCTGGCTGAAGAAAAAAACCCTTAAAAAATTGACTAACAAATGGCAAAAGAGGCCCAAAAAGCCAATGAGGAGAAGAATGCCTTAAAAACTGAATTGGCCAGTTGGAAAAGGAATTTTAAAAACTCACTGAAGAGAATAATTCCTTCAAAATTATATTGGAGCAAATGGAAGCTAATGACTTTATAAAAAGTCAAGATACTATTAAACAGATCCAAAAAAATGAAAAAAAAAAAGGCAATGTGAAATATCTCATTGGAAAAAACACTGACCTGGAAAATAGATCCAGAAGAGAGAATTTAAAAATTATTGGACTACTTGAAAGTTATGGTCAAAGAAAGAACTATAAATCATCTTTCAAGAAATTCTTAAGGAAAATTGCTCTGATATTCTAGAACCAAAGGACAAAATAGAAATTGAAAGCATTCACCAATCGCTTATTGAAAAAGATCACAAAAAGAAAACTTCTAGGAATATTATAGCCAAATTACAGAGTTCCCAGGTCAAGGAGAAAATATTACAAGCAGTCAGGGAGAAGCAATTTGAGTATTGTGGAAACACAATCAGTATAACACAAGATCTAGCAGTTTCTACATTAAGGGATTGAAGGGCTTGGGATGTGATATTCTGGAGATCAAAGAAGCTAGAATTAAAACCAAGAATCACCTACCCAGAAAATCTGAGCATAATGCTTCAGGGGAAAATATGGTCATTCAATGAAATAGAGGACTTTCAAGCATTCTTGATGAAATAAACAGAGCTGAAGAGAAAATTTGACTTTCAAATACAAGAAACAAGAGAAGCGTGAGAAGGTAAACAGGAAAAAGAAATCATAGGGAACTTATTAAAGTTGAAATATTTATATTTCTATAGGAGAAAATGATACTTGTAACTCATAAGACTTTTCTTAGTATGTGCATAGTTGAAGGGAATATACATGTGTATATATATGTATACATGCATATATGTATGTTATAGGAGAGTGTATATGTGTGTAAATATATATGTGAGTGTATACATCTATTTGTACAGGTATATATAGACAGAGGGCACAGGATAAGTTGAATATGAAGAGATGATATCTAAAAAATAAAATTAAGAAGTGAGAGGGGAATATATTGGGAGGAGAAAGGGAGAGATAGAATAGGGTAAATTATCTCATATAAAAGAGGGAAGAGAAAACTGTTGCAATAGAGGGGAAGAGCAGGAAGGTGAAAGGGAATGGGTCAAACTCACTCTCATTGAATTTGGCTTAAAGAGGGAATAACATACACACTCAATTTGGTATCTTACCCTACAGGAAAGTTGGGGAGAAGAAGATAAGAGGGTAACTGATAGAAGGGAGAGTAGATTGGGGGAGAGGGTAGTTAAAAGCAAACACTTTTGAAAAGGGACAGGGTCAAAGGCGAAAATAGAATAACTGGGGGTGGGATAGGATGGAGGGAAATATAGTTAGCCTTTCACTATATAACTACTATGGAAATTTTTGCATAACTACACATGTACAACTTATATTGAATTGCATGTCCTTCCAGTGGGGGTGGGTGAGGAGGGAAGAAGGGAAAGAACCATGAAATCAAAATTTTAAAAACAAAAGTTAAAAAATTGTTTTTTTACATGCTACTGGGAAATAAGATATATAGGCACTGGGGTATAGAAATCCATCTTATCCTACTAGAAAGTTGGTGGTGATGGGGTAGAATATAAGAGAGAACAGATTAGGGGAAGCAGTATTCAGTAGGATTGCTATCTTCGGGTGGGAGGTAGGGAAAAGGTGGGGAGAAAACTTGTAACTCAAAATTTTGTGGATATGAATGTTGAAAACTAAAAATAAATAAGTAAATTGAAAAAGAAAAAAAAAGATGAGGCAAAAAAAAACCCTGACACATCCCTACTTAATGTGATTTTCCTGTCCTTTCATGTGTCTTGGATATCAATGTGCATTTTTATGCATAATTTATATTGCAATTTGTATACTAGTTATTACATCTAATCCCAGGCTTTAGACTGTAAGTTCCTTGATGGTAATGATATGTCTTATTTATCTTTCTTCCACCCTTGGTGATTTTCCATATCTCAGATAGTTATTCTTATCGATCCCCTTATGTGACCAAATGTACAATAAAGGAGGCAATAGCTTTGTGATGTGTAATCTACTTTTATACTGTTTGCCTTACATCATTTGCCATGTTCTTCCCCATAAGCTTGCATTATATTTAATGGGAACCCACTTAGCCCAAACCATTGCAGTTGCAAGTCTAATTTCAGCCGTAAATTAGCCATGCATCACAAGCTAGCATTTTTGTGTATGCTACATGCAAGGCATTGTGCTAGGTGCAAGGGAATATAAATATGAAAGTGTCCCTGGCCTCAAGGAGCTTACATTGTGTTTGGGAGCATGCGACATGTACATAGATTAGCAAATATTGAACAAAGTATGTTCAAAATAGTGTCAAAAGGAAGAAATTGCTTAAGTCATTTTGTGTATGCTGCTCTACACTTTCTCTTCTTTAGTCTTAATGTTATAAAAACAAAGTGAAAAGTGCTATATAAGTGTCAAGTATTATACCTATGAGTTATTATTATAGCCATTTTTATTGAGCTCCTTATATAAGTTCTAACTGACTCGCTGCAGAAGACATCCATCAGCTTTGGAATCCTGGAGAAACACAAATGTTAAATTAATTTCCCCTTTGATTTTATCTTGTACTTAAATGAACCTTTCAGTGGAAACTTTTGTGTGATGCTTCTGATATTGGATTAGACCCTGATTTTGTTGTTGTTTTGCAGATGTTTCATGATAATAAATTTAAGAGCTGCTGGGTGTGTCTTGGACATATTTTACCATATTAAAGGAATATCTTTTCTGAGTTTCCCTATTGCTATTGAGAGTACCATCATTCTTCCTCTCATTGAAATTCATGACCTTTCAGTCATCTTTGGCACTTCTTTATCTCTCAAATCTCCAAATTAGTTGCTAAGCTTTTTTGCTCCTAGCTCTATAACTTCTCACATATCTCTCCAGCTCAAGTGTTTATCACCTCTCATTTGGAACTATTGCAAGAACTTGTCTTCCTATCTCCAGTTTCTTATGTTTCCAATCTACCCTACTTATAAGATTCAAATGAATACTCCAAAACCAAGTATGATCCTTTAACCAGCCCTACTTGAAAATCTTCAGTGGCTCCCTTTTTTCCTCAGGACAGGTGTTGATTACATGATCACAGATAATATTCCTCATTCTTTAAGTTCTCTACCATCTGACTCCTACCTACTTCCTGATCTTATTTCATATTACTCTTTCTCATGACCTGTATTTTCTGACCAAACTGGCCTACTACCTGTCCTTTACATGTAACATTCCATCTCTAACCTCCACACCTTTGTACTAATTGTCTTTCATGCCTATGCTACACTTTCTTCTCACTCCCAATTAATAGAATAACTAATTTCCTTCTAAATGAAGCTCAGGTGACAACTCATGCTCATGGTCTTTCCTGTTCTTGGTGGTTATTGTATTTTCTCTTTTTTTGCTTTTACTTTGTATATACTTTGCATTTATTTATATACCATACATGTTTCCACACACTGTAAATTTAAGGTCCTTGAGACCAAGGACGTTTTGTTTTGTTGTATCCTTGACATCTAGCACAATGTTTCGCACATAGTGTTTAATTAATGTTTTTGATGTTGGGTTTTATAACTAAAATATCTTGCCTTTTACTCTTTCCTTCCTTTCTTCCTTCCTTCCTTCTCTCTTTCCTTCCTTCCTTCTCTTTCCTCCTCCTTCTTTTCTTCTTCTTCTTCTTCTTCTTCTTCTTCTTCTTCTTCTTCTTCTTCTTCTTCTTCTTCTTCTTCTTCTTCTTCTTCTTCTTCTTCTTCTTCTTCTTCTTCTTCTTCTCCTCCTCCTCCTCCTCCTCCTCCTCC
>NW_027187376.1:9240146-9265315 GCF_028583685.1 Petaurus breviceps papuanus | reverse complement strand
CTTCTCCTCCTCCTCCTCCTCCTCCTCCTCCTCCTCTTTCTCCTTCTTATCCTCCTTCTCTTCCTTCTCCGTTTGTCTTTCTCTTTCTCTCTCTTTCCCTCTCCCTTCCTATCTTAGCACAGTGGCCACTCATAGTCCCTTTCCACTGCTGTTTGCCATGGAAGTCTTGCCTTTCTCAACTCCTGACCTGGGCTAGTTCACCACTTTTTAACCCCCACCCAAGTCATTTTATCATAAAGAATGTAGGGCAGACACTTAAATGAGTTTAGTCCTTGTGCAACTCAGAACTCCTGACCTCATGTGATCCAGTAGCTTCAGAATCTTGTTTGTTCTTAAAGACTCAAGAGTGATCATAGCTGTAGAGCTAGAAGGTACCTCAGAAGTAATCTAGTTCAACCAACTCATTTTACTTATGAGGAAATTGACTTGCCAGCTAATAAACAATAAAAGCAGGACTTTAACCCAATCAATGTCTTTACTGTTATTGTTAACTTTGGATGACACCTAGTCATGTCAACAGGTATTCAGAAAAAAAAGTGAAAACTGATGCCATTAAACTTTCTTGTGATCCATTGCAACACCAAAGATAATATTTACTTGGCATCAATAACTACCTTTAGCTAGACACAAGTATATATAATGATTTGTAATTTATATATATGTATGTATATATATAATTTATAATTATTATTGTTATGTCTTTTATGTCTTTTTTCATTTATGGGAGAGTTTTCCTTTCCTTGAAACATTTCTGTCACCAAATGGGCAAGAATCCTGAGTGATTAGACCTGATGCCACGATGTTTATAATAACTAGAAGTTACCATAGCCTCCTAAAATAGAATTTAGTGATCTTAAAGTCCTAATACAACTTTAAAAGCATCACTAATTCTTTAATACTTACAGATTTACCCAGAATGAAGATTGGATTTTTCTATGCCACACTTATGTTTATACCAGATCTCATATCTACTATTTAGAAAAAAGCTATTCACTTCAGCAATGCTGCCTGCAGTAATTGTCACCATACTCAATGAGACAGTTTTTAGGAGATCTGGCCTCCAAGTATCTTTGATAGGACACTCTTTTTTCCATTCATTAGTGTCCTAGTTGATGATTCTTTTCTTCACCAACGGTTTCTTCAGAGCATGGCACAGTTCAGCATACATAATGAGCACATTATGTTTATTGAATGAATGAATGTGGTGACATTTAATTATACATAATCTGCTAAGCTTTGTAAATTTGAAAATGGTTGTCAATATAAACATTTTTGTTTTTTTTAATTTTCAATTCCCTTTCATAATGAACACTGACATTAATGTTCAACACATACATGTTTCAGTTTAATTTCTAGAGAAATTAACTTGCTACTAGAAGATTTTGCTGTACAATAATTGGAATTGTCTTCAAACTGTCAACAACTTTATTTTATAGTATTCACTGATTTTTACTTCTCTATTCTTTTAAGAAAGCCCCAGTCACCATGCTTCACTTATCTCCCTACTATTCAGTCATTTACTGCTTAAAAACCATGCTAGGGAAGGTTTCACCTTGGGTCCCTACCAATCTGATTGGTAATTACCTATCTCAGAAAGGCCCCTTGATGCTTAATTCTTTCAAAATGGGTTCTTTTATAATATTAAAATAATTGTATATTTTGCTTCATCATATCCTTTCTTTGCCCACTTTTCTCTCTCTTTACAAAGAAGTTTGGGTTTTAGAGCATTCAATGATTCTTAAATTATTTTTTATTCACCTGTTTTCCAATTCTGTTCTTTCTGATCATAGATAACAATTGGCTATCTTGAGTCAGTTTGTCATGTTCTAATTTTTCAGTCTGATGGATTTATGCTAATATTTCTTGTTGTCTCATGGAATCTTTTATTAGTGCTTGCCCATTTTGTGTTTCAGAGAGTCCAATTCTTGGGTAAGCTTTTCTGGCTTCTGTTCTAATCTATTTTCCTTTTAATTTTTTTCCTTCTTAAAAGCTCCAATTTCATTTTTTTCCATTTAAATTTTATCTAGAAAGTCTATAGTTCTTACAGGAAAATTATTCTTTTTTTTGAAGCTCTATTTGTATTTGCTATGGATTTACCCCCTTCTCCTGACTTAGCCTCTTGAGTATCTCTTAGTTCATAGTATTTCTCTATCATGTTCACCAAATTCTTGTATGTTTTGATGTCTCCAGCTTCAGTTTCTTGATTAGGTCTTTGTCCTAGTGATCTGCCTCCTCTTTTCCCCTTCTGTGAGATTGGAAATTTTTGTTTGGTTCTATTATTTCTAGTTTGGATGCAATAGTCATTGAAGTGCTAGATGAGGTGACTGTGAAGGGATTCTGCCTGTCTTTGAAATTCCCATTTTCTGCCTCCTTTTCTGGTATCTGAAAGGGGATGCTAAGTTTAGCGCTTCTCTACTTCTTTCTCTTTGTACAATCCCCACCTACAATTGACTCTATTTTGTAATGTTTCTCTGAAAGTCATAATTCAGTTTTTGTAGGTCCCCTCATGTCCCTACCCAAAGGATATATATCATGGCCATATGGATATATGTCAAAAGAGTTTAGGAACATAGTAAAAATTGCACCCAAATTGACTTGCTTAAATAATGCAAGTTTTCCCTATAAATATATGGGAAAACTTCAGTCAAGATGTCAGCAAAAAGCTGGAAAAGAACTTACCTCCTTAATATCCTTTACAAATTAATGGAAACCCTAAAATTTATTGACATTATTTAAATATGAATAGTTTAGTTACCAGAAATAGAATGTATATTAAATATTAGGGTGACATTAGCAAAATAATAATATAAAAGTAACAAAACCATTAGAAAAAAAATATAGTATGTGTATAAAAAGTCTGTCTCAGAGTCAGAAAGACATGAATTCAGGTATTGATTCTGGCACATAATATATGTATGAACATGGTCAAGTCACCAACCTTCTGATTGACCTAGAAGTTCTCTTAAGACTATTAATTAAATATAAGTAGACTATCTACATTGGAAAAGGTAGCTTACATACAAAGAGCTCTCCATACTGATGAAATCACGAATTAGATTTACTTTCTGGCTTTGTGTTCTTTTATATTTCTATTTCCTCACTCTAGCATTAAAAAGACTAAGATATTAAAGTCTAAATAAGGTAGTTTCAATGTAAACAAAAACAACATTAATTTGTTATGGAAATGTTGGTAGAACTATACCACTTTTGGGGGGGATGGGTGATCTATTCATTGCTTTCTTTCTAATATCATTTTTAAGTGCTCTAGGAATGATATGACTTAATTGAGCATGTGGTCTCACTTTCTAGAAGTTTGTTTTTACTTTTATTACTTTTTTCTGTTTAATGAGAATGTAACTCAAAGTCTTACACTATCTTTTTTTAAAAACAATATTTTATTTTCCCCCATTACATGTAAAAACAATTTTTAACATCCATTTTTAAAATTTTGAGTTCCAAATTCAATCTCTCCTTTTTTCTCCTATCCCCCTCCCTGAGATGGTAAACAATTTGATATAGGTTATACTTGTTTAATTATGCAAAACATTTTCAAGTGAGTCATTTTGTTGAAGAAAACTATAAAAAGATGCATGCACACACACAGTGTGTATGTGTGTGTGAGAGAGAGAGAGAGAGAGAGGGAGGGAGAGAGAGGGAAGGAGGAGGGAGGGAGGAAGAGAGAGAGAGAGAGTTTACATATGTATTCAGATGCCATCAGTTCTTTCTTTGAAGGTGGATAGCATCATTCATCTTGAGTCCTTTGGGATTGTCTTGGATAATTGTACTGCTGATAATGGCTGCCATTCATAGTTGTTCATCATATAATATTGCTGTTATTGTGTTCAGTGTTCTCCTGGTTCTGCTTACTTCACTCTGCATCAGTTCATGTAAGTCTTTCCAGATTTTTCTGAAATCATCCTGCTCATCATTTCTTATAGCACAATAGTATTACACTAAAATCATATACCACCGTTTGTTCAGGATTCCCAATTGGTGGGCATCCCTTTGATTCCCAATTCTTAGCCACCACAGAAAGAGTTGTTACAAATATTTTTGTACAATTAGATCCTTTTCCTTTTAAAAAAATCTTTTTGGAATACAGACCTTCTAATGATATTGCTGGAACAAAGGTTAAGCATAGTTTTATAGTCATTTGAGAATAATTCCAAATTGCTCTTCAGAATGGTTGGATCAGTTCACAACTCCATCAACAATGCATCAGTATCCCACTTTTCTTACACACTCTTCAACAATGATAATTTTCCTTTTCTGTCATATTAGACAAGTTGACAGGTTTGAAGTGGTACCTCAGAGTTGTTTTAATTTGTGTTTCTCTGATCAATAGTGATTTAGAATATTCATTTTCCTGTTCATATCCTTTGAACATTTACTAATTTTATTCTTATACATTTGACCCAGTTCTTTATATATTTGAGAAATAAGGCCTTTTGTCAGAGATATTTGCTGTAAAATCCTCCCCATCCCCAGCTTTCTACTTTCCTTCTAATTTTGGTTTCATTGGGTTTGTTTGTGTAAAACCTTTTTAATTTCATATAATCAAAATTTATTTTGCAATTTGTAATGTTCTATATATCTTGTTTCATCTGAAATTCTTCCTTTCTCTATAGATTTAACAGGATTGATATTTCATGTTCTCCTAATTTGTGTATGGTACCACCCTTTATTTGTAAATTATTTAACCCAAATAATGAGGTTTTGTCACCAAAATTTAGGTCTGTGGGTTTATCAAACACCTAATTACTACAGTAATTTACTATAATTCATTGTGTGTCTAATCTGTTCCACTGATCCACCACTCTATTTCTTAGCCAGATTTTTTTTTTTGATTACCACTTTATAGTACAGTTCGAGATCTGGTATGGTTAGGCCAACTTCTTTCACATTTCTTTCATTGATTCCCATGGTATACTTGTTTTTTGTTCTTCCAGATAAATTTTGTTATTTTCTATAAAATAATGTCTTGGCAGTGTAATTGGTATTGAACTGAAAAAAGTAGATTAATTTAGATAGAATTGCCATTCTTATTCACTTGGCCTACCCATGAAAAATTTATATTTTTCCATGTTTTGATCTGACTTTATTTGTCTGAAAAGTATATTGAATTTTATCCATGAAGTTCCTTAGTTTGCTTAGCAGTTAGACTCTCAAGTGTTTTATATTGTCTCCAAGTATTTTAGATGGAATTTTTCTATCTCTTGCTTCTTGACTTTGCAGATAATATATAAAAATGCTGATGATTTATGTATTATATCCTGAATTTTGCTGAGGTTGTTAATTATTTCAAGTAGTTGTTTTTTAGTTGATTCTCTAGGATTCTCTAAGTATACCATAATATCATCTGTGAAGAGTGATAGTTTTGTTTCCTCTTCACTTACTCTAATTCCTTCAATTTCTTTTTCTTCTCTTAGTGCTATAGTTAGCACTTCTAGGAGTCTTCTACCATCTTGCTGTAAGATTTTGCACATATGTTTATATTGCTGATGGTTACTCTTTACCTCACTTCTTAAAAAGATCAAGTGTTTGTGCCTGAAATAATTTGAGTCTCTTTGGGTCTCCTTATATCAATAGCTTTACAGTTTGGAAAACTCTCCAATGGTAATTTTTTTCTTTTCCCTTTTCCATACCTTTTTTATACAGATGCTATTTTCATCATTCCATACCTTTTCCACATTATTATTCCAATTTGCAATATTTTCATCTTTGCTCTTAGGAGCTAGTCATTTGTCTGTCTACTAAAAATGACTTCCACATTGGCAATCAGTTATTTGTAACATAAAGATAATTAGTTTCACACTACTGTGATGTTATATGGTGTTCAACTTGTCCATTAACTCTCAGCCTCTTCTAGACAAAAAATCATAATCTTTGGAAAGCTATTTTGAAGTGTAGAAACTTTTAACTTCTTCTATATTTTAACCTTCACCCATAGTTTCTAAAATCTTTTTTTAGTGTCTTGTTCACCTGCACTTTGAAAATTATATAATATGCTGTTTCAGTTTGGAAAATCTCTGAAATCTTCATAGAATTTCATTATATCCTTATCCTCTGAATCAGATGTTGGTATATAAGCTATAATTATCTTAATGGGGGTCTTTTTGCTTAGCTCATTATGATCACTATAAAGTGAAGTGATCAGTATTTCATAAAGCTTCTTGTTGCCAGTGGATACAGGAGAAAACTGATTTTGCCACCTCCTGCATTTGGATCTCCAAGGAAAACTTGTGAAATGTCCTTACATTTAATGGAAATTTCTTTATATCCTCTTATTTCATTTATGGTGAAAATATCAATATTGTTTTCGTTTGCTTCCTCCAGAACAGGAATTCTTAACTTTCCTATTTTTTTTGGGGGGGGGAAGTGGTTCATGAATGCTTACTTTTTTTTTTTGGTTCATGAATCCTTTGACAATCAGTTAAAGCATATGGACACCTTCTCAAAGAAGAAGTTCAATAGAAGAAAATGCTATATTTCTGTAATAGGTTAGTGAAAATAATGTTATGAGATGGAGTAAAAATGGTAGAATGAAAGTTAGCTGTTTTGCCTTAGCTTTTTTACATCCTCCTCTACAAAAATATATGAGTGCCAGGGAGAATTCTGATTGGGAAAGCCAAAAAAAAAGTCATAATTAACCCTTTTTGTCCAGCACAAAGAACCTTAAGAAAATAGAGAGCTCTGTAGACACTGTGGTAGGGAATGGCCAGTAGCATAATGCAGCAACAGTAATACAAAACACAAAGTCACACAGCAGCAGGGAGCCCAGTGCTCCAAAACAGTAAGAAGCCTGAGTACCTGGGTAGAAAGAGATCCCATGGTACCCTTTTATCAGCACTGGAAGCAGTAATGGGTACCATCTGACAGCTCTGTCACCTATTATTTAGTTCTGGGTTATAATTCTAAGGGATAGAGTAGTTGTCATGGTCACAAAGGAGCAGAAGCTCTGCCTTTGTCAAGAGTAAGGTACAATTTCTAGAACCATAGCTGTGTGACTGTGAGCACAAGAACAGAGAGGAAACTCAATTCTAAACTGTAGCCCTGCACATAAACCAGCAATAAAATAAACCAAGACAAGACATCAAAACCAAATGACACTCTGCAGTTCATTAATTCTAAACCTGCATAACCTCCAAGCAGGCTAACTGTGATTGAATCCAAACATCCACAGATCTAAACCAGGTCAGAACTTTTTAGACTGGGGGGGGGGGGTGGAGATTGAACTGTGAAAATAGCAGAAAGAAATAAAAGACAAAAGTTCTGGTTAGACACTCCAATCCCTAGAGGAGAGCAGAGCCCAATACTAACATTGTTGTACCTTGAAATCAGCGATTGAGACCATGAATCATTTTTAAGTGGGGTTTTAATTAGCCAGTGACTGCCAGGGGTGAACACAACCCAAATCAAGCATCCTTGAGATGTATATTCTTGGGGCTCATATAGACAAAAACCACAACATAACTGTAACCAAGGGGAAACCACAACTTGACAGTTATTATGAGCAAGTGGGGAAAATACAGAAGACAAAAGGTAGCAATCAGTTCATTTCTTAACAACCTGTTTGTTGCCCAACTGGAAAGTCCCCAAGTAACTGGGAAAGGGGGAGGGGGTGGTGTGGGTTCCAGATGGCAGGTTTGGGCAGGTCTCCTAGGCAGGCTTTCTTTTGGGTAAGTCTCCTAGGCGAACTTACCAAAGACAGGAGAGATGGGGGAGGTTCACAAAATGGTGGTTACAACAACATAAAGTTCAAAGTCAAGAAATATGCTGGAAATATGAGCAAATAAACAAATAAAAAAGAACCTTACATAAAAAATGAGTAAGGTGATACAAAAATTCAAGATACAAATACAGAAGATAATTACTTGAGAATATCTGCAAGCAAAGCCTCAAAGAAAAATGCAGTTTAACATAAGATCAGCAAGAATTCCCAGAAGAATTAAAGAAAAATATATTAAAAAAGCAACAACTAATTAAATAAGAGCAGTGGAGGAAACATTGTTAAAAGAATTGAGAGCTCTGCAAGAAAATTATAAAAACAGAATTAATAGCTTGGTAAAAGAAGTACAATAATACTAAATAAAATAGTTCCTTAAAAATCAGAATTGACCAAATGGTTGAAAAGGCACAGTATCTTACTTAAGAAAAGAATTTCTTAAAAAGTATAATTGGCTAAATGCAAGGTAGTGACTCTACAAGACATAAAATAACAGTCAAATAACATGAAAGACTAAAAAAATAAAAGAAAATGTGTAATATATCATAGGAAAAAACAAATGACCTTAAAAAAAGCAATTGGGAGATTATCTAAAAATTATTGGACTACCGGAAAGCCATGAATAAAAAAAAAGAGCTTATATAGCTTAACTCAAGATATTACCAAGGAAACTGCTAGATCTTTCACTCAGATCTCATAAATTAGAAAACAGTAGGTCCCTGCCCAATCACCACTTAATAGTTATTTTGGGGGTCATCTTGGATAAAAGTGAATTTAAATAGTAACTGTTTCTCTTTTGGCAAGCAACCCTAAGGATCTTCCCCTCTCAATTTGATTTAATTTTTTTTTTTATTAAAGGGGCCATCCCTTGATTCACTTCTTAAAGAGGCCTATTCACTGAATTTTGCCTCAGTCAGAATGAGAACTTGAAATGACATTAGATTAAAAGTGCCAAGGTCTCCCATTGCATCCTGGGCCATCTTCACTCATCCTGATCAATATCTGGCCACTGGGCCCAGATAGCCCGGGAGGAGAAAGTGAGGTTGGTGACTTTGCACAACTCTCCTTTACTCAAATCATAGAGAATTGCAAGGCATGTCATCATTTCCCTGATGTCATGGTCCTCTTTGATAATGAAGGATAAACCACAACCACATGCAAGGAAACTGCTCAGATATCTTAGAATCAGAGGACAAAGTAGAAATTGAAAGAATCTATCAGTCACCTTCTGAAAGAAATCCCAAAATGAAAATTCCTAGGCATATTATGGCCAAAATCCAAAACTCATCGATCAAGAAGAATATACTACAAGCATCTAGAAAGGATTCAAATACTGTGGAGCCATAGTCAGGCTCATTAACAATTTAATAAATAGTACTATAAAGAATCAGAGGACTGTAATATGATATTTCAGAAAGCAAAGGAGAAAGAATTACAATAAAGAAAAACTACCCAGAAAAAAAAGAGTATACAGGGAGAGAAAGGGATATTCAATGAAATAGTGGCCTTTCAAGCATTCCCAATGAAAAGAAAGAGCTAAATAGAAAAATTGACATTGAAACACATGACTTAAGAGAAGCATAAAAAGTAAATATCAGTGATAAATCATAAAGGACTAAAGAAACTTAAACAATTTATGCTCCTAAAATGGAAAGTGATGCATATAACCCTTTAGAATTTTATCATCAGTAGGGCTTTTAGAGGCCATCTACTTAGAAGGCATGAGTGTGTTTGATTATTTTGGGATTATCTCAAAAGAAGAATGTAAGAAAAGAGGAATATGCCAGGGGCCGGGGGGGGGAGGGGGAAGGGAGAGGAAGAAAGGGGAAATTATCTTATGTAATTAAGAGTTTATACAATAGAAGGAAGGATAGAGTGGGACAGGCTTTGTATTTATCATATAAGTTATACTTCTGTAGAACTTTTCTTGTGACAATACCATGAAGTATAATCTACTAGTAGTTTTATAACCATTTAACTTATGGGGAAGCTGAGACTTAGAAAATTATATGTCCTGGTTGTCATACACACCTAGTGTAATGCCAAGCTCAAGCATCTTTCCAGCATTCACAATGTTATAACATAACAACTTATCACCGAAGTGGCCACATAATTTTAACCAAAAGATATTCAGTAAGTCCTTAACACAATCATCCTTAAGGAGCAAGCCTCCTTAAGCGACACAAAGTACAAAGGTTAAAGTTCTCCACCCTTAGGTCACATTGTCTTAATCTCTCAGTCAAAAAGTCTTCTTTCTTCTTGATTGGAGATTAGTTTCCAATCATTCTTAACTCAATCATCCTTAACAGGTACAAGGTACAGAGTACAAAGTTCTGCCACCCTGAGGCCACAGTAAATCATGATCAGCACTAAGTTCCCAAGGAGAGGTCTTTTCATCTTGACTCAAGGTTGGCCCTCAGATTCTATGGTTCCTCTTCCACAGTCCCAGCTTTTGCCTGAATGAAGCTCTCATTCTCTCTGAAGGCAGCTCTCAACATCACATCCAGATCCTCATCAAGTTCCCATCCATATTGAAGCTCACAGTGTCCAATTCACCTCAAGTACTTCACAGTTTTTGTTTCTGGGAAGACAAAGCTTAACAGAGCCAAAAAAAACCACTCATATACATTTCCAACACCATCATCAATTCACTTTCTGCCTGTGAAATCAACACAGACCTACAAACTAAGTCTGCAAGCTAAACAGAAATTTTCAGTATAGTCCCAGGACCTCTGAAACCCTCCTCCAGAACTTCTGCAAACAGACAACAAGAAAATCCTCTTTCAGGGCTTCTAGTAAGGTCTCAGGGCTTCTGTAAAAAGTATCAGAAACACGACAGAACAGACAAACAGACAAACACAACTGTTCTTCTCAGTTCTGTTCTCTTCCAGCTTGTGCTCAGCTTTTCATCTGTTCATTAGCATTTTTTCTGTTCCGCCCACCTCTTACATCCTTTCCCCCCACTGTGGGTTTCAATATTCTGTTTCTTAACAAAGACAATATAATCATGGGCAAGGCTCAAAAGAAACTTGAATTGAAACAAGGTGCTAAATAATTAAATAGCAGAAACAAAGAGGTAAGTATTTCTTTGCTTGCCATTACACCCAGGTACCCTGAAGCTCAGCATCAAGAGGAAGCTTGCTAGAGGGAAGAGTCCTAAGTTTGGGTTCAAAGCCTAGTCTTCTTCTACTTATTGTAAAGCTGTATGACCTTGAATCAGTCTCTTCTTCTCTTTTAGCCCCTGGAAAATGAGCAGTGTTGGCTTAAGTGACCCCTAGATCTCACACAACTCTAATCTGAATTGGTTAAAGAAGGTAAGAATATGTGTGTCTGCACAACTGGGTACACAAATACATCTTACCTAATAGGAAAGTAGGAAGGGAAGAGGATAAGAGAAAGATGGATAGGCATAAGAAGGGATTAAGGGAGGCACTGGAGACTGAGGAGGAGACACGGTAAAGAAAAAGAGGAGAATAAACAGAAGAGAATAGGATAGAAGTAAATATACATTCAGGACCATTACTGTGAATGTGAATGGGATGAAGTTACCCATAAAATAAAAGAAGTTAGCCGAATGTATTAGAAACCAGAATCTTAACACATGATGTTTACAAGTGAAAATAAAAATATTTTATATTATTTATATTAAAGATAGAAGCATGTTTTTTTCCCATCCAAGTTCATTGACCCTCTGAAATCTATTCATGGATCACTTGTCAATGGACCCCGGTTAAAGACATCTCCTACAGAAAAATGTTCACTTATTTGTCATTGAACAAGTATGTCACATTTAAAAACATTCAAGATTTAGACAGTCCCATTTAGAGTTTATAATGTTTGTAAACAGTCAAAATCTTTATGATTTTTAGCACTCTCCAATTCCTTTTCTAACACCCTGTCACTGTTACTGCAATAGCTTAAGAAGGACATACAAGTTTTAGTGTCATATTTTTTATTCATTGTTTCATGGGTTGCAAAGGTCAAAGTATTCTCTTTGCTTTGCTGGATTGATCATTGGATAACAAACACAACATGTCTCCAAGAACATTCTTGAGAGTTTTCCTATATGATAGAATCTGACAAAGTGCCCTTTGCTGTCATATCCCTAGTTTCCCTGTGTAGATGAAAAAAATATATACTTCCCATTTTGACAGGTTACCTTAGGCAATACTGGGTAGTTTAAAAAGTAAATGAACAAATTAACAAGTGAATGAGTGACTAGATATAAAGTTGTCATTAACCACTTATCTACTGAATAGTGGGAATACAAACAAAAAACCAAGATAGTCCTTTCTGTCATGGAACTTAGCTACAAAATCTATAGGGGAGTGATAATTAGGGGCATTATGTTTTGGGAAGTTACAAAAGTGGTAAATGGGGCAGTAGAGCAGTCCACTGACATTCCCTTTATAGAGGCTATTGTTGTGTTGGTTTAATGACAATTCTCAGAGTAAAAGAAACAAAAATTGGAAAGGGTTTTAAAAGGTGTGTGCAGGATGAAAAATGATAGGGATAGAGATAAGGAAGGATGAGGATGATCTCAGATTGCAAATCTCCCACTGTCTTTGTTTCTCACAGGCATTTCCTCTCATGTGAAGCAGCAATGGAGGCAAGACATAAAATGACTGGGATGAATTTCCCTTTATATTCTCTCAAGCATGGCTTATTTAAAGAGGTCAATTATAAAGAACAATGGGTACACAAACAATATCATAATTCAACATCCTACTTTCATATCCAATCTTTCCATAAGTAGTTGTGAGAACTTTAACTATTTCATTTCTTTGGGCATGTTCATTCACAGTAAAATGGAGAAATTGGACAAATTCTTTTCTAAGATATCTTATGGTTCAACTCATCTATGTACAAATTCCTGTAGTATGGAACGAGTGCTTATTTAGATCTTGGACATAATGTAGTCATTTATCAGAAGACCAGTGGTTTTAGTATAGATGTAATGTGAAAATAGTTCCATTATTTGGTTGATGTATAGAAAATTCCTGAGTTACCAGAGAAAACTATATTTATGCTCTAGTACTTTATAAACGTTTGGTTGGAGAAGGTGTCTATGAAAGACTCTTCCATCTCCCAATTTGAGGTCCTATGTATGTGTTTGTGTGCACATAAGTACACTCACACATCTCCTCATTTCCCATCTGGCTGGGCTACTTTGAGATGTCTCTAGCTTTTTCACCATGCCCCCTTGTCCTGGTACCCAAGGACTGTCTTATTCATATTTGTATCCCTAGCCCTTAGCAAAGTGCCTGACACATTGTAGGTGCTTAACATATGTTTATTGACTATTAAGAAACATGATTTTTGGACTATCTATGCCATCATTCCCTCAGTTAGTGTCAAGTAGGTGGTATATTGGATTGGAAAGAGTACTGGATTGGAATCAGGAATATCTGAATTCAAATCATTGTTCAGACACTTAATAGTGCATAACCCTGGGTAAATCATTTAACCTTTGTTTTCCTCAATTTCTTCATATGTAAAATGTGAATAATAAAAACACTTCCCTCACAGGGTCATTGTGAGGATCAAATGATTCACGTAAAGTACTTTGCAAACCTTAGAGCAATACATAAATACTAGATGTTGCTATAATCAATTTTTTACTCTACTCAAAGCCATACATCTTTGGACACAGAATTGAAGTGGTAAAAGAGACTCTGAGAGACTAAGTAGTTCATCTTCTTGGCTCCAGGTAGGGTTATACTTTAAACACTATTGTCTTTCCAGGACTGAAACTATATAGTTCATGACATTCAGAATTTCAAATATGTAAAACCACAGTCCTTCTGCTCAGTATGTCTATTATTCTGGGAAATTTTGCTTTGTCTTAGAGACACAAAAGCTCCTCAAATCACCATGAAGTGATGCACCATATTTTCAAAGTCTTTGGCATATCCAAGGGTAGTGACAGCAAGAAATTTAAGGCTTTCTGAAACCAGGGACCTTCAGAATGTCATCCTGGCATTGTTTGCACTGCAGTTTGGCTTTGCCTGCAAATTGCCATCACTCTCAATAAAAATATCTGTCAGATAAGGCATAATGCAGCAGTCAAGGTCTTGAGTCTTCTATATAATATTTGTTGTATGAACCAAAATGAACTGTGAAACTTAATCCAGGGTTGAGAGTTCACTGCCTTTTTAGGAAGCCACATTGTTCTTTCTCAGTCTATAATGTTTTGTCTATTGTGTGCCCTGTAAAACACAATTAGTCTGCGCCCTTCTTTTGTTGTGGTTATAGGCCCCTTGATAATTATTTGTGTTTCAGTAACCTTATGACTGGATTACTGCAGTGTATTGGGGGATGCACTTAAGAACCACTTGAAAGCATCATCTAAAAAGATATGCAAGTTAGAAGAGATTTATGTACCTCTAACCTAAATACTCTGATTTCCCCTTTGCAAAGAATTAGCATCCAAATGAACTTTTCCCCCTCTTTTCATTCTGAAAGTGTCAAAAATCATGGTAGTGAAAGAAAGAAAATGTTTTCCCCAAAAAATCACTTCTTCTACACATAGAAGGAAGATTATTTAACTCTCATTCAGGAATCAAAGTGAAGCAGAAGTGGGGATATACTGAAGGAATGAGTTTTCAGAAACAGAATATAATTGAAAAAATATTTAATAAATTGAGTAGAGCACAATGTTCATGGCCAGTCCCAGACAGAAAAAAAAATGTAACGTTTTACCAATAAAGAGAATTGGTTGAAATTTATACAGGAGCAATGAGTGAAAGCAATTTACTATCAACTTCTTTCCAAAATGGGAATATGACTAGAGCTTATTACTTCCCTGATTTGGATTATTATAAAACTACAGTATAATTTTTAAACTTTTTTTGCTGAGAGAAGTGTTTGATACCCCTTTTCTTTTCCTCTACTGCTTTCCTACCTATGCTTTCTCTGGGATCCTTTACTACCAATGGAGAAACCAACAGTGGAGTTATTGGCTGTGACTTTAGTTATGAAACTTATAGTAACTTCTAGAAATTTCCTATTATCTATAGTATCGTGGGATGATAGGCTTAGTGATGGAAAGGATCTTTGAAATCTAGTCCAATCTTTGCATTTTACATTTGCCACAACTGGAGCCAAAAGAAATTAAATGACTTGACCAAAGTCACTCAGGAAGTTAAAGGCAGAGCCAGAATTTGAAGCTGTGCTCTTTGGCTCTGAATCCATTAACTGGATTTGGCTTAAGGAGAGCCAACATAGTGAGTAATAAGAGACTATAAATGATACAGTAGGAGAAGTGCCATATTTAAAATCAGGAGAACATAGATTTGAATCTAAAGGCTGAAAATTATTAACTTTAAAACACTGGGAAAATTACATAATTCTTTTGAACTTTTGTCTATTCATCTGCAAAACAGGAAAAATAATGCTTGTGGAACAGCAGACTGTCCAGTGGAGTCTTGGCCTTCAGGTATGTGCTATGAGCTCTCCCTCAATTTCAGGCATATCAGATGGGTGACCCTGCCGTTTGCTTTGACTGTGTTCTGTCAGCTCACTGTGGTATAACAATAACCTTATAATCAGTTGATGAGTCAGAACTGAAGGTACATAGAAAAGGGTCCAACAGAACAACCTGATCTTTCTTCCACAACCCCCATAGGGTTTCAGGTGAGAGAGGTTTCAGGGGGTTGGCCTCTTTCTGTCATCTGGTTTCCATGTAACTTTGAACAAAATATACTTTTGTTTCTTTTGTCCATCATGCTTATTCTTCCCTGATTCTAGGTGAATGGCTATCAAAGATGACCTTGTGGGCTTCAAAAGGTTGGAAAGACCACTAGAGATCTAGCCACAGGAATCTAAAGCAGAATCTGAAGTAGCATCAGTAGCAAGCTTAGTGAGTCAATGAAACCTGGTGAGATATAACTTAATGTAGCCCTATAATGGATGAGCTCTACAGGGAGGATTCTGTGTCCTGTAAGTAAGAAAGTGACTTGTTCATTGACTTTACTATACCCCCAAATTAGTGTGGCGGGAGGAATGCTTTGTAGCTAGTACTTTAAAATTGAGTCTACTATCCCTAGGGACCAAAGTACAGAATGGAGGGTATGTATCAGTTCAGGAGAATATTTTGCACATTGATTCTTGCTGGAAATGCTGATGAATGATATTGGAGAGATGTTAAAGGTTTAAATGATTACATGAGAAACACACTGGATGGGGCTCATGGGTGATATGAGGAAAAGACATGTCCAAAACCCGAGTGTTACCCTTATAACCCTGAGGCAAGTTGACTTAAAGTCCTAATACAGATAGGGACAGTGAACCCAGTCCATATGTACTAAAAACTAACTCATGAGGGCATTGTGAAGGAAACATTTTGTAAACCTGCTATACGTGAATGTAGCCTATTAATATCTCCAAAAATCTATAGTGAGCTCAAGTTCATGGAATGTAGTTAGCACTTTATGTTCCTCTAGTGTTGGTCGGTTCCCAATGTTCACATTCCTCACTTAACCTCATCTACAGCAATGAGTGTTCAATGCATCACACTCGACACACCATAAAACACTACAAAGACTGCCCTTCCACTTGACATTAAAAATGGAAATGTTGCCTTTACATGAGATGCTTGGGGTAGAACTGAATTGTAAAAATAGTGAAAAAATGAGAAGAAACTGTATATCAATTTATATTATTGAGCAAAACTCTGATTTAGGAGGAAAAAGAATCCCTCAGAGAAAAAGATGAACCTGGACTTTAGTAAAAGGACACAATGAATAAGAAATTCAGCTAACTTATATGAAACATGCCTTCTATAATGCAGATCTCCAAAAAAAAATCCAACTTCTTTCATAGCTGGGTGGGTATCCCCACAAGCCTGAAGCAAATTTGAATGCAAAGAAAACATAAAAGAGGACAAAGTTTAAAAAAAATTAAAAGAGGCTAGGAAAAGAAATAAATGTCCAAGAGGCAGGTGACAATACAGATTATTGAAAAGAGGGAAGAGGAATCCCTTATTGTCATCCATATGTACTGACTAGAGAAAGTAGATAATTACTGAAATTACAATCTAGGTCACCATTGAATGCTCCTGAAATAGCTAGTTGACTAGACAGTATGATCTGAGAAATGCCTTTGTTCCTGAATATTTTTGCTATGGGAATTCTCCCTTCTCCTTCCATGATACCTAAAATTTCACCACTTAGACTAAAAATTCCTCTAGGTTATAGTTTATAACTCCAGAAGACTTCTGCTAGAATGAATATTAATAGTGATCATTTGTATTCCTGTAGAATTTTAGGTTGTGAAACGATTGATATACCTTATCTCATTTGATATTGACAATGGGTGAACCTATGAGATTGGTAAAGTATTATTATTCTTATTTTACAGGTAGGAAAATGGATTCTCATAGATATTGTAAATTGCTAGAAGTTATATAGCCAATAGGAAGCTAGGTGGCACAGTGGATATAATACTTACCCTAGATACAGGTAGATCTGAGTTCAAATTCAGCCTCAGATACTTACTAGTCATGTGACTCTGGAAAAGTCACTTAACTTCTTTTTGATTCAGCTTCACTATTTGTGAAAGGGGGACAATAATAAGTAGGTAACCTTCCAGGGTTGTTGTAAGGGTCAAATGAGATAATACTTGTAAAGTGCCTGATACACAGTAAGTGCTATATAAATACCAGTTATTATTATTACCATTATCAGACTTAAACTCAAGTCTTTTCACATGTACAAGTCACATGTACTTTCTACTATATCCTAATGAACATTAGTAAGGGGTGGTGGTGGGGGAGGGTGATGGACGGTAGCCTACAAATCAGTTATTAGTTATTCGCACTAATGGAGATTAAGTTATCAGAATGCTTTCTAATATGTCATCATCAATAGCAACGAAACCTTGAAATCTAACCCCTGCTGCCTCATTCTGTGATATAATATATGAGGTGACTTTCACAGATATCCTAAGGTCATACACAATACTTTTATAAATGCAACCATCAAATAATTATGTTCAGTGATCCTCTAAGTATCAACCTTAAGCCAGGTTTGAAATACATGTTTGCCAACTTCTTTTTTTTAATGCTTTATTAACTTCTGATTTACATCATTCGTTTCCGCCAGGTTTGAGTTACAAATTTTCTCCCTGTTTTTCCCCTACCCACCGCCCCAAAATAGCAGTCCCACAGGATATCCCCTCCTCCAATCTGCTCTCTCCCATATTTTTTCCCATACACCTTTCAACTTTTCCAGTGGATCTCTATGCCTCAGTGCCTGTATATCTTATTTCCCAATTACATGTAAAATAGTATTAATAATAGTATATATATATACATATATATACACACATATATACATACACATAAATATATATATATATATTTGAATATTTGATTTTAAAACTTTCAATTCCAGATTTATTCCCTTCCTTCCTTGTCACCCACCCTTACTGGGACGATAAGCAGTTCAGAATAGGTTGTACACGTGTGGCTAATGCAAAACAATAACATAGTAGATATATGGTAAAAGACTGACTATATTTCCCTCCTTCATATCCCACCTCCCACTTGTTCTATTCTCTAATTTGAACCCGTCCCTTTTCAAAAGTGGGTGCTTCCAACTTCTCTCCCCCCCAGCCTGCCCTCCCTTCCATCATCCCCCCTCTCATCCCCTTCACCCCCTATTCTCCTGGAGGGTGAGATACCCTATTTAGTATGTATTTCACTCCCTCCTCAAGCCAGATTCAATGGGAATAAGTTTGACCCATTCCCTTCTGCCTTCCTATTCTTTCCCTCCATTGTAACCATTTTCCCTTGCCTCTTCTGTATGAGATAGTTTACCCCAATCTGTCTCTCCCCATATCCTCTCATTATATTCCTCTCACCTCTTAATTTCACTTTTAAGTATCACCCCTTCCTGTTAAATTGGTCCTGTGCCCTCTATGTATACCTGTAAACATATATACACACATTCACATATGTATTCATATGCCCATATACCCTCATATATAGACATATATATATATATATATATATATACACATATTTCTAATCCCTTCAACTACTGAGAAAAGTTTCATATATAACAATTATTGTTTTTCCATACCTTAAAAAACAGACTGACTCAAATGGCAAAGGAGGCTCAAAAAGGCAATGAGGAGAAGAATGCCTTAAAAAGCCAAATTTGCCAGATGGAAAAAGAATCTCAAAAGCTCACTGAGGAGAATCATTCCTTCAGAATTATATTGGAGCAAATGGAAGCTAATGACTTTATGAGAAATCAAGATGCTGTTAAACAGATCCAAACAAATGAAAGAATAAAAAGCAATGTGAAATATCTCATGGGAAAAACCACTGACCTGGAAAATAGATCCAGGAGAGATAATTTTAAAATTATTGGGCTACCTGAAAGCCATGACCAAAGTAAGAACCTAGAAATCATCCTCCAGGAAGTTCTCAAAGAAAACTGCCCTGATGTTTTAGTGCCAGAGGGCAAACTAGAGGTTGAAAGAATCCACCAATTACCTCCTGAAAAAGAACCCAAAAAGAAAACTCCTAGGAATATTATATCCAGGTTCCGGAATTCCCAGAGTAAGGAGAGAATGTTACAAGCAGCCAGGAAGAAACAATTTGAATATTGTGGAAACACAATCAGGATAACCCAGTATCTAGCAGCTTCTACACTGAGGGATCGAAGGGATTGGAATATGGTATTCCAGAAGTCAAAGGATTTGGGATTAAAACCAAGAAACACCTACCCAGCAAAACTGAGTATCATGTTTCAGGGGAAAATATGGTCATTTAGTGGAATAGAGGACTTTCAAGCATTCTTGCTGAAAAAAACAGAATTGAATAGAAAATTTGACATTCAGATACAAGAAGCAAAAGAAGCATGAGAAGGTAAACAGGGAAAAGAAGTCATAAGGAACTTATCAAAGTTGAACTATTAACATTCTTACATGTTTTCCAATTTCTGTGGAGAATGTCATAATTGAAGAGGGAGTGGGGAGGCTAGGTGACACAGTGAACAGAGCACCAGCCCTGGAGTCCGGAGGACCCGAGTTCAAATCTGACCTCAGATACTTGACACACTAGCCATGTGACTTTGGGCAAGTCATTTAACCTCAATTGCCCTCCAAAAAGCAAAAAGAAAAAAAAATAATAATAGTGGCAAATGTATTCTTTGTGCATCAGTGATGTCAAACTGAAATAGAAACTGATCCCTGTGGGCCCATATTGATTTGGAAAATCACAAATTAGCATTATCTATGTTGTATTTTAATTTGTTTTGTTAAACATTTTCCAATTACATTTTAATTTGGTTCAACCCCTCTCTGGAGTTTTGGCAGAGACTTCCTTCTGGTGGGCAAAACTTGCCACCTCTACCATTAATGCCAAGTTCCTTTATCTTCTTGAATCAGCAGATGACATTGTCAAGTTTGCACTAGACCCTGCAACACTATAGGGTTTCATAGCAAGAATCACATTCACTCAAAAAAAGACTGGCCTAGTGATTTACCTAAGAAAAGAAAAATGAATGAAAGACGCATACTGCCCCTATTATAAAACACACAGATGGATGGTCAGGGTCATTGGACACATATCGAGGTGCTGTATGTAGAACCGGTCTTCAAATTGAACAGGGGAGTAGTATAGCCTATATGCATTTGGTGAACATTGTAGCACATCCGCATCCCCTTTTAACATTACCCCGATATTCTCTACTTCGAAGATCCATATATTTTTAAGCACCAAATCTTTCTAGCAATGCTTTGTTGTTGTTGTTGGATCAAGTCATTTGTGTCTGACTCCTTGTGAACACAGTTAGGGTGATCTTAGAAAAGATACTAGAGTGGTTTGCCATTTCCTTCTCCTTTTGCAGATGAGGAAACTGAGGCAAACAGGGTGAAGTGACTTGTCCAGGGTCACACAGCTAGTAAATGTCTGAGGCCTGATTTTAACTTAGGAAGATGAGCCTAGATCCAGCATTCTATCCACTGTGCCACTAGTTGTATTAATGCTATATGGCTATACATTACAGAGCACTTTGATTTCAGAAGAAATCAAACTTATAGGTGGACCAATGAGCAATGGAGGCAGTATGAAAGAAAGAAAGCTGGGTCCAAAGCGAGAAGATATGGGTTCATAACCTGGCTCCAATGCTTACTTTCTATGTGATATGTGTCAAGTCACAATCTTCCTGGCCCTTAGTTTTCTCAAATAAGAAAGAAGAGGGTTGAACTAGAAGATCTTGAGATACCTTTTATCTATATGATCTATGATAACAAGATACTATGGTGGGTATAAGTAGGTTGCAGGATATTTCTTTTTTTTTTTTAAGCAATCAGGGTTAAGTAACTTGCTCAAAGTTACACGGCCAGGTGTTTCTGGGTGGGTCCTAAGTGTCTGAGCCCAGGATTTGATCTCCAGCTCATCCTGACACCGGAGCCAGTACTCTTACTTGCTGTGCTACCTGGCCGCCCCTTGCAGCATATTTCTAATAACTTGTTCATCAGAGATGGCAGAAACAAAAAGATAGAGGATAGGCATCATTGGAGATGGAAATAAGATGTCTTGTAATGAAAATAATGGATAATATAATTCAAATTGTTGTACTTGTATCAACAAAAAAAAAAAATAGAAAGAACCAGAGGAAAGTCTCTAGCATGTTGGGCAGATACTCTATTGAATACCTGTTGAGAGAGATGGATAAGAATTGTGATAGAGGGGTGGCCAGGTAGCACAGCGAGTAAGTGCACCGTCTCCAGTGTCAGGATGACCTGGGGATTGAATCTGGGATCAGACACTTAGCACCCACCCAGAAACACCTGGCTGTGTAACCTTGAGCAAGTTATTTAATCCCAATTGCTTAGGGGTGGCCAGGTGGCTCAGCGAGTAAGAGCACCGGCTCCAGTGTCGGGATGACTTGGGGATCCAATCCGGTCTCAGATACTTAGCACCACACCCAGAAATAACTGGCCGTGTAACCTTGACCAAGTTACTTAACCCTGATTGCTTAAAAAAAATTGTGATAGAATGAGAGAGTATGGATGGGTTGTGATCTACATTGGTGGAGAAATTGAATATTGAAAATTGAAATCACAGCTCTTTGGGATTGTTAAAGAAGTGGTGTCTAACCAAAGAGGAAGAGGACATAAGGGGAGAGGACATGATGGGGAGAGGAAAAGTTCATTCTGTCTAGGAAGGTAGGAATGGGCATCCAGGAACTGGCATGAAGAGAATGTGTATCTGTTTTGATGCCTGATGGCTCCAAAGGTCAAATGACCTAGAGCCAGCTTGGATGAAAATAGCAGCAACAAGGAGCAAAAGCTGTGCCTGAACCTTGTGGTTCCTATTCAAAATATATAAATTCATGGAACAGTCAGTATATGTATATGTAAGTGTGTACATATATGTATATACATACACACACACACACACACACACACATATATATAACTTTGAAATATGCTTAAAATTCATGGATTGGAAATATAATTAATGTAGGTGAAATATAACATTGTACACCCCCATACACTTACCTTCAAGCACTGGCCAATGTATGACTCGTTGTTGGACTGAGTACTTCCATTGGTTGCTGAACCAGGATGAAAAACTAATAAGGTGGGACCACACTAAGTGGAAGAAGAGAGGGCTTCCAGCACACAGCTCTCTCAGCTTCTGCATTCTAGGCCACAGGAGGTGAAATTAGCCTCTTCTTTAACCAGATGTGGTTCTCCATCCTTAGCTTTCTTTTTTTTTCTTTTTCTCAGTAATCAGTAGAAAAGAGCTGTAAGAATTGAAAGGACATTGCTGCACATGGGGCAACTAGGTGGTGTGGTTTATTAAAGCATGGGCCCTGGAGTCAGGATGATCTGAGTTCAAATGTGGCCTCAGATTCTTACTAGTGGCATGATCCTGGGCAAGTCACTTAACCCTGTTTTCCTTGGTTTCCTTATCTGTAAAGTGAGCTGGAGACAGACATGGCAAACCATTTCAGTATCTTTGCCAAGAAAACCCAAAATGGGGTCACAAAGAGATGAACAACTGAACATGACTCAACAACAAAATTGTAGCACATGCTTGAGTTTCCAAACCATTTCTCTCCACAAAGGGAAAAAAACATCTGCCGAATGACCCTAAGTTGGGTGTGTGTGTGTTTGTACATGTATTTGCCTGGAATACCCTAAGGGAACGCCATAGAGGATGCTAGCTACAACATACACATACAGACACACACATATACACATGTATCTATATGCATACATAGGTATACATATATATGCCTGTATTTATTACTGTTTTACATACATATTACTGATTTATCTCTAAGAGCTTAATACATATATAATACTTCTATTTCTATAATATAATATAGATATTAGATAATATATAGACAATAGATAGTAAACTCCTAGAGATAAATCAGTAATCTATATGGCATGAGATATTGAAGACATATCCAGTTTAATCTCCCAGTATCTAACATCTAGAACATAGGATCATAGAATTAGAACAGGAAGAAACGTTTTAGATCACTTAATCCTACCCCTTTAATTTTACAGATGAGGAAATGGACATCTAGAGAGATCTGCAGATTTGCCTAAGATTACACATATAGTCAGGTTTATCTTTTCCTTCTCATCTCCTTGTAATTTTCCATCAGGATAAGATCTGATGAGGACAAAAAATACAGCAGAGGGCTCAGGAGGGAATTTCCCACAAGTGTTAATGTAAGAAAATTACTGAAAGGCTATTAATATTCACCCTGAATACAGTACTGAAAACATGAGATTGTATTGCTTTACTCTCTGCACACCAGGATATCATGCAAAGAGGCACAGCAGAGAAGTGCTGAGTGGAAATTGTGAGAATGGTAAGAGATTGTTTCTGGGAGAAGACCTAGGTGACCTTGCATCTTCAGATGATCTATTTAACACTATACTTGCTTATAGCTGAGTGGATATTTTGGAGTTATTTTTCTCCTTTCCCCATTGACTTTTAAATTGGAATGCAGAGATTGGTTTCCTTAAAAGGTCACCCCAGTATCCCCAGTATATCTGGAAATATTTGGTTGAAGACTGAGAGCAGGTAAGTCACTAATAATTAAAGAAATACAAACTAAAGCAACTCAGATGTATTACTTCATACCCATCAGATTGGCAAAGATGACAAAAGAGGAAAATGATCATTTCTGGTGAGGCTATGGAAGAATATGCATATTAATGTATTATTGGGGGAGCTATGAATCCATCCAGCTATTCTGGAAGGCAAGTTGGAACTAGCCAAAAGTCACTAAATGGTCCAGGGGTGGGGAACTGGTGTCCTTGAGACTGCATGTGGCCCTCTGAATCCTCAAGTGCGGCCCTTTGACCAAATTCAAACAGTTGGTTCCATGAAGTTTGGATTCATTCAAAGGGCCACACTTGAGGACCCAGAGGGTCACATGTGGCCTTGGGGCCACTGGTTAAGCACCCCCACTCCCCCCCGCTCCATTCCATCTGACCCAGGAATACCAGTCATAGGCCTGTTCCCAAAAGAAATCAAAGAAATTAGGGAAGGTTTTATATATACAAAAATATTTACAGTCATCTTTTGTCATTGAATAACTAGGTGAGACCAATAAAACTACAAAGTACACTATGTACATTTATAGCTTTTGTTAATATAGAGTCTTAAAGATTTCAAAGTATGTTCATAACTATTATCTCATTTAATCTTATTACTTTGAAGGTTGGAAATGAATTTATCCCCATTTTAAAGATGAAGCAACAGAAACTAAGAAGTGAATGACTTGTGCAATGTCACACAGCTATTAAGAGACAGAGCCAGGACATAAATCTAGGTATTCCGACTTCACTATCCCATGCCCAAACTGACTACTGCACAGCCGGTGTAACCATTTCAGGTTAAGGCTGAATGATTTGCTTTATCTTCACTGATTTTTTTTATATTCCTTGAGATTCACCAAGAATATAGACCTATTAATATGATCCATGATGAGGATAAATGCATTGTGAAATGAACTGTTCATAATACATTGTTATATTGTAGTACAACTCTTCCTGAAACATATTTTTATTCATTCTAAAAGGTCTGTTGTGTAATTTATTATCTTTAATGCAGAAATTTTAAGTACATTAGAAAATAATTCCCTCTCTCTTTGTCCCTCCTTCCACTCCCCTTGTCCAAAAGTTGTCAAGTTACAAACCTTGGAAAGTCAATTTGACCTCTGACGGTCTGCGTTTGAATCGCATAGTGTGCTGAGTCTTATTGCACTCTGCATCACCTATCTGTACTTGTGATCACACCAGATTGTTAAGACAGAGAATAACACTCTATGGTCACAAGACTCAGTAGGTAACTGCCTGACCTAGGAATTCTGCCTAATACTTCAATGCCCACACCCAAAGCAGACTTCCACCTCTATGTGCCATTAAATATATGCCCTGATGATGTTAGAAA
>NW_027187376.1:9200243-9240136 GCF_028583685.1 Petaurus breviceps papuanus | reverse complement strand
AGATGAGCATGAGATGTTATTGATAAACAAAGGGCATATTTTTATGGGTAAGTTTCTTTGAAACATTCAATCCTTTCTATAGTGAGAGCAAGAAGGAAGAATCAATCTATGACCCAATTCTGCATTCAAGGCAAATATCCTTCCAATCTTACCATTTCCTTTTCATATTTATTGAATCCACAAACAGTTACAGGATTAGAAAGGAAGGATGTTATATACAGTAAAAACAAAATACAGGATAAAGAATAAGAAGCCCTATTTCTGTCCTTTCTCCTGAGTCAGTAATTACTGAAGTGGAAACACATGCCCCATTTACATTGTGAGACCCTTTGAGGGAAATAGTACCCAGTTTACCATCTAGGGTATTTCCTCTCAGTGTCCCACATACTGCTGATGTTGAATTCCTGATCATCAGTATTGTTTCTTTTGGACAAAGGTCCTTGATTCTAGAATATTACAGTAGGACCAAATTTCATCGTACCACTTTTGATAGCAAATGTCATCCTGAGGTATTGAGAGAGGTTAACTGACTGTTGAAGGTTATAGTAAGTTTATGGCTTTCTTCACTCAAAGGAACAGTTCTAGGTCACCCTTCAGCCAAAAATATCCCAGCCCTTGAAGATCAACAGCACAGTTGTATGAGAATAGCATTCCAGTCTCAGTTGTACCAATCATGTTTCTCTGTGATCAAAGGCAAGTGAACCCCATCATATTGGGGTTCAATTTCTTCCTCTGTAAAATTATAGGGGTGAATCATATGATCCCTAAGTCTCTTTCTCACTCTGATAGAAGTGAGAATATTATGCATAATATTGAACTTGCAATCAGGAAGACCTGAGGTCAAATCCTGCCACATGCATTATCTCAATGTGTGTCTAATGCTTAATAAAGTGCCTAACACATAGTAGGCACTTAATAAAGGCTAGTTGGGTGATTAACTGACCATGTACAACATACCTAACCTCTTTTGCCCTCAGTTTCTTTATGTGTAAAATGGGGGTAATTAGAACAAGTACTTCATAGGTTTTTTTGTGTGGATCAAGTGAGAAAGCATTTATAAAACACTTTGCAAAACTTAGTGTTATGTAAATGCTTGTTATTGTTATCATCATCATCATCAAAATCATCATTTAACTTCTATCATTAGATTCCCAGTGGAACAGCCCTACTATGCTAGAAGGCTACATTTGTGCTTGAAGGGAAATCTTGTGAAATTTCTGACAACAGGTAATCCTAATCAGAAAGACTTTTGAGGACTTCCACTACTATTGAGTAAAGTCATGGACTTTATGATGCCTCTAAATAAATTCAGAAGCCATGCAAACCAAATGATTAATTCTGACCTGCCATACTTTGTATATTCAGAGTTAATATTTCCGATTTCCACAACCTCCCACCCCCTGTATCACTCCAATCAACAATATGCAAGGAGAGCAGTGATTTTTTTTTCCTTCTGCTACTTACACACATATATCTGAGGGTAAGGGCTATAGGGCTGGGTGAGTTTCAGTCTGTTTCTTTTATTGAGGGTATTCATCTTCCCTTAGCCTTCTTTTTCATGTTCATTCATAATTAACTTGTGATGATTTCTGACTATTGGTTAGACCTTTCTTTTCTAAGAAAGTATATGGGTGGTCCAGCCAGAACTTACCAGAAAGTTATCAGGACTAAGTAATGGTGACACATTTTAAGTCTTACCTGATTTAAGACCTGGTGAAGGCCAGGAAAACCCACTGAAAGATGGTTTGGAAAATGATTCAGGGCAATTGGAAATGTAGACAGAATGACTGATGAATATCCAGAAGTATAACTCTTGACTTCAAAGAGAGTCTACATATTCCTGTGTTTAGCCGTATGCACTTACTAATGTCTAGGATACTCCAAGCTGACTACCTTAGAATGGAGCAAGCAGTCACCTTTGTCTGCTTCACTATAAAATCACAAACATCTACAGACTGGCAAGAAATAGTTAGTGGCCAGGACTAAGCTGCTTGCCTGGGTGGTAGATAGGTTTGCATAAGGCTTGCTTTTCCCAAACAAAGCCAAAGTGTACACCCATTATGGTAGCCAATCAGGTGCTCATGTCTTGTATCCTTCTGATACGAGTGACGATGTTCTCTAAACTAATGTATATCAACTGAGTCTGGGGATTTGTGTTTGTTTCTTAAACTCTTGAGTCTGACTAAGGCAGAACAATAGGAGGCAAAGTATATTTTCCATTTACCACTAAATCCCCGTAGAGATTTAAATCATGAACAAAATCATCCCATAGATTTCCTACTGTGGGAAATCTTTGTGCTGCATGTCTTGACTGGCATCATAGCTGTTGTTGTTTTTAAATAATACAAACCAAACAAATCAGCTCATAATTATCAAGACATTTTGAGAAATTATTCTTTGGACAACTATGTTACATTTGGAAATGAAACTACCTTTGTCGAGATGATTTTCAAATAGTAGTCGATTTGTTATTGTTCAAAGTTAATTCTTGAATTGTTTTAAGGGTATTTGACAATGTCAGTTTGTGGAGCTAAAGGAATTCCTCAACCATGGCCATTTTAAAGTTTCATAGTGGATATTACTTTGCAATCTACTCTGGTGGATGGAGTAACCACATCAGTGAGAGAGCAGACCCATTGATGTATTATAACTAATACCTTAAAAGATATACAGCCATTTCATCTGTCTTTATGTTAACCACAGATCCAGTTATAATGCATTTCAAAGTGAAGCAAATGTGTTCAATCATAAAGAAATCAATTAATGGCAAGGATGAAATGTTGTCATTCAGATACATAAGGACTTTTCTGCCTAAGTGTGTCGACAATAGACTAACAATTTTAACATTCAGGCTCCATGTTTTTTGGATGTTTGCTTTAGGAAAGGAAGATGCCTAATTTATAGTAGGTCATTATATAACCCCATAGAATTATTTTTTGAAACACTAGTGGTGTTTCCATTCCTGACTTTGGATATGGTTGGAATATTCCACAATGATGATTTGATTGTCACACCAGGGAATATGTATATATTAAAATTATAGACTAAAGTGTCACAGATAGTTATTATGAGGAGAATCTGAAGGTGAAACTGATGAGATTACATTGCTAAAGTGTGAAAGGGATGAGAAACATCTCCATTCATGTGGAATATTTATAGTCAGGTAATGGAGGAAAATAATTTGCTCAAGGGGAAAGAGAATTTTAGCATCCATCATTTACCATAGATTAAAAAGGAGACAAGATAGTCCAAGAACAAGGTTCTGCTCCAGTGTTGGGGTTTCTCACAAACATATAGGGAGTGACATTCTTCATCCAAAGGTGCATAAAGATTTAGCAAACTTTTCAAGCTGAAAGGCAAGATTATTTACCAAATACATGGCTAAGAAAATAAAACCTATGAAATGAAGTAATAGCCATTGTGTGATCAAAACCCTGAGAAGAAAAGAAATAACCACCTCACTTTCAAGAAAATAACCCCATAGCCCCAGAATACATTTTAGCCTAGTTGAATAGTGATAAAGGTAGTATCATAAATTATATGGTCTAGACCATAAAAATCTGAAGGCTTATGGTGGCTTTGCCTCAAGAAGCTGAAATAACTATAGCAATTAAAAGAAACAATTATAATAACATTTTTATAATGCTTTAAGGTTTGCAAAGTGCTTTCCAAATATTATCTCATTTGATCCTCACAATAATCCTGGGAGGCAATTGCTATTATTATACCCATTTTACAAATGAGGAAATGAGGCAAAGAGAGAGGTTAAGTGACCTGCTTAGGGGCACACACTTAATATGTGTCTGAAGTTGGATTTGAACTTGAGTCTTCTTGTCTCGATTCTAATGTTCTATCCACTGAACAACCTAGCTGAAAGTGATACATCAACAGTAACATATTGGAATATTTCATCCCCTTCTAGCATCTATAACCCTGTCATCTGACCCCCATTTTCACAGCAGCAGCCCATCTTTTGGCAGAGTAGAAAAACCGCATTCTCTCAGGGAGTACTTTTGCTTCCTGCCAGGTATATCCCAGGTTACCTACACACTCCATCTTCTTCCTAACACTTTCCATACTCACAACTTTTTTCCAGGTACAAATATTTTCTTTTATGGCTCAGTGTATTTCTGTAGTATTCCCCTTTTGCTGTAGCTCCAATTCTTTTTTCCCCACTATTATTTGGATGTGTAACCATGAACAGGTCACCTAGTTACCTAACCAGCACCTCAAAGCCTGTTATTTAATATGCAAAATGGGATAGTAATATTTGCACTGCTGACTGGTCTTTTTTTTTGAGGACAATACTTTGCAAACTTTGAAACACTAATAAGCGTGCATAATGATAGTGTTGGATGATGATGGCAATGACAATGATGATGATGATGATTAAATGCTGAACATGATAGTGTCCCAGTTTTATCACCAATACCCTAACCAACCTTAAACATAATTATGAAATTTATTTTTGACTCTGTTTTATGCCTTGATGGGTTGCCAAACTGAGTTTTTGAGAAATAATTTTAGAAAGGCACAAAAGTGAATGTAGACAACTTTAGAGGTATATAAAATAACACACATTAGAAGAAAGATTAGAAATTAAATGGCATTATTCACTTCTAATTGGTCAAATTTAGGAATAACCATGAGAGCTGAATTTGAAAAATTGTATCAATGAACACTCCAGTTAATATCCTTGTTGGTTGAAACTGAAGTGACTGTAAACTTATGTGATTGATTTTCTCCTATGACTCTGGAGATTACAAAAAAAATGTTTTGAGTAATTGTAGACATGGTGGAATGAGTGTGGAACTGGCCAGTGTGACTACTTTGAAGGGGATGCCACTCATATGGCTGTATGAGTTCTGGTACCAGAATAACAAAAATAAGAATAATGAAATAAAACTAAAACCAGGTTCATTACTTAACATTCACACATGTAATTATATCTACATAGCAGTAATTTCCATTTTTTCCTGATCATCTCCAGCTTTTAATTTAATCTTGAGATTTTATTGTGATGGTTCTTTAATGAACACTTCACATTTTGATCTTTTCCTTTTGCTTCTAAATGTTAAAAGAAGTGGCCTTGGGGAGGATTACTATCTTTTCCTCTCAGATTATAGACATAGTTGAGGAGAGAGAACTGGTCTTAGAGTCCAGAGACTTGGGCTTTTTATCTCAACTCAGATATTTACCATCTGTGTGATCACTTAATCTGTATAATTTTCAGTTTCTATGACTTTCAAGTGAAGATAATAATACATGTACTTCAGGGTTTTTATGAGGAATGTGTTTTGCAAACCTGAAAGCGCTGAATGTATGACTAATGTTCCATTTCACTGAGCAATAGATTTACATATACACATCTTCATATATACATATATGCATGTATGTACATATATACATGCATATATGTTGAGAAAGATGCAGATGGCTATACTAAATATGCATATTCATGTATACATATATGTGTGATGTGTGTCACACTTATGAATATGCTTGTGCATATATATTTATTGATCCTGCAGTTTCCATTGGTGTAGGAACTCCCAATGAAGAACACCCTTTACCAATGAAGATTGCCATCTTTTCTGAAACTTATAGTCTTGGTCCCTGTAGCAGCAAGTACTCCAGCATCCCCAGGGTGGCTGCCAGCACAGGTTCTTAGACCTGCTTTTCTAAAGGAAAACAATTCAAAATGGTTTAACAATCTTGCTTTAATCAATCAAACATATCATTTACCTAGTTCAGGGGAAAAAGGTAAGCACCCTGAACTTCAGAGTATACAGATAGAAACATTTCAAGACTCTCACCTAGATTTTATGCTCTAACTCATCTCTGTTTTCATGGGTTTGTCAAACTTTGGATTAGTCAAATAGAAATCTCCTTTTTCACTTCCTCTTCTGGTTTCAAGAAGGAACATCTGCCTTCCCTCCTTCCTCTGATCCAGCTTAGGAACCTGACTCTTTTACCATTCATTCCTCCTATTCCCATGTGCTCTGATCCTGCTTTCTGCCTTCTCTTGTGATATCTCTTATGACATGTACTGCTCCAGTCTCTTTAATTGGTTTGGCATGGCCTTGGCCACCAACAGGATTATGTGGTTACATTTTAAGAAATCAGAATTGGACAGACACATCCATAAAGGTGAACCTCCTCTCGTCTGTCTTTTTCCTTTTTGCCTACCTTCTATTCCTTATAGCTTCTCTTTATGGGAAACTCCAGGGAAGTGTGCAACTGACTTTGCCACCATCTTCACTGGAATTCCCGCTTTCTTCTTTTATGTCTGTTTGGAAAACAAATCCAGGTAGCTACTCCAAAGTATCTTCTTCAGAAAAGGAGCTAATGGAAGTGAGAAGTAGTAATCCCTGGGACACTTCATGAAAGCACACACACACACATACTTACTTCCAAAAAAAACCAATGTCTCTGATTTCCTCATCAAAGCTTCATTTTTCTCCAGACAATGAAGTAAGAGCTGGTTAGGCAACCTTTACGAGCTTCCTTCACTTTCTTTTCTCAATCTTGGCAGGTAAGCGGTGCTTTGAAAAACAACAACATGGTTTGAACTTCTATATGATACTAACTAGAAGGCCCATGAGTTTTCAGGGGACAAGTTGGTGAATTAAGCATTAAAAACTTTGCATTTGTGATGGATGACTAGACTTCATTTTGAAGAGTTTATATTTCCTTTTTTATTTTATTATTGCTTTTTTACATCTTAAAAATAATAGGCTGCCTAGATGTTATCACTGATATTAGATTTTATATGTTAGATTTTTTTTTTACATTTCTTCCAACCATACCCATGTGTCTACAGCTGGGACCCAGTTAAAGAAACAGTTCTTATTACTTTAAAAGTCATTTTCCTTCTGACTTGACATTAAGCTGACAATGTTATTGTTCTAAGCTTCTGAGAAGGCTGAATCTTTGAAGACTAAGCTCTCCAGAGCACCAATGGACAGAACTACTAAGACCTGAGAAAATGCTGATTTCAAACATGGACTCCCACTGATTTCACACTGAGTATCTTTTCCTCATTTTCTTTTGCCTCTGTAATGATGCAAGGTTTTTGGTTGTTTTTATTTTTTCATTGTCATAAATGAAACTAGTTAAATGAATCTTGTATCTCTCTCCAGAATTATTACAGTGCTCTTGTAGCAGCAAGTACCCCAAGTGTCCTCAGGGTCGCTGCCAATACAGGTTCTTAGATCTGCCTTGTTAAAGGAAAGCAACTCAAAATGGGTTAACAAGCTTACTTTAATCAGTCAAACATATATCGTTTACCTCGTTCAGGGGAAAAAGGTCAGTACCCCGAACTTCAAAGTATACAGGCAGAATTATCAAGACAAAAACAGATCAAGTAGACAGCTTTCCAAACTGTCCAACCATTACATCCATACCAAATCAACATCTGGGTTTTTCAAAGGGGGGGTGCGGGGGGAGCCCTCTGGACAATGGCTTCCCAGAATCCATATCAAATCACAGAACACTTCTCAAAGTGAGCCCCCAAAACAAAGCTACACATCAGGGCTTATATAGCCTTCTCCTGGCTCAGAGAATGTAACAACCTTATTGACTCACTGGCCAATCAAGAAGTACCTACTGAAAAACAAGTCTCCCACCCCAAGCTCCAGGTGCACTTTAGCCTAGGGGCAGGAAAGATCTTTAAAATTTACATTCCCCTTACAGCTCTGAATATAATGAACATTTAATGTTTGTTGAATCTGAATTTGAGTTTAAGTTGACTGAAGCAAGGAGTTCACTAAATATCAGACCAATGTGCAATGAAGTCGCTTTAAATGTCTATGTTTTTTAAATTTTTCAGGGGATGAGTAAATATACTTCCTCGCTATTGGCCATAAGAAATCACTTATTCTTCAAAGCTACCTTTGATATAAGTAGAACACTAAATAATCATAAAGATTATGTATATAAAATCTTTATATTTGCATGTATATGCACATATATACACAAATATATGTTATATTTTATTTATATAATAATCATTGTCTATTGTTTTATTTATATATTTACAAATATATTCATGATTGATGGATGATTTGAGGCAGAAGTTCAAGGGAAAAATTGAGCTGGTATGTATTTTATATGAATATTAAATAGATACGTTCTTTTAAAATTGGGTTTCAGCAAAAATTTAGTGGTTGTTAACATAACAGAAGAGATGGGAAATGATGGATTTTTGTCCCAGAGAGTCATGGGTGATACATAGCAAAAGGACCATTTTAAATGATGCTCATAAATTAATGGAGTTTAAAGTGATTTGTATATTTTAATATAGATGCCTACTCCAAGAAGATAGGTAGTACCTAGATAGAGTGTCATCCTTGCAGTCAGGAGGACCCAAGTTCAAATGCAACCTCAGACACTTACTAACTATATAACTCTGACCAAGTCATTTAACCTTGTTTACTTCAGTTTTCTCATCTGTAAAATAAGTTGGAGAAGAAAATGGCAAGCACTTCAGTATTTTTGCCAAGAACTCTGAATGGAGTCACAAAGAATAGGACGTGAGTAATCAACTAAACCACCACCACAACAATGAATTATTAATTTGAGAGGAAACTGTGGGGTCAACATCAGGCTGAGAGATAGGAAGATCTGAAAGCCTCAGACACTTACTAGTTGTGTGGCCCTGGGTAAATCACTTAACCCCTACTTGTCTCACTTCTTCATCTGTAAAATGGGGACATGCTAGAGAAGAAATATGCAAAGCATTCTGATATCTTTGTCAGGAAAATTACATGGATTTGTCCATGGGGTTCATGTAGAGAATTAGATGGGAATGAACAAAAATAGCATTGAAGGCATAGAAAAAGTCAGAGGAGAAATAAAATGTATGATGGGTTGTAATGAGACATAATAAGCCTTTTAATACAGGCTTAGAGATCAATGATAAGTGCTAACTGTGAATGTGAATTCGCTGCCTTCATACTTCTTTAATATATATACTTTTTAAAATCTAAGTAAAACAAAAGTTTAAATAGTTAAGAGAAATCACTTCTCCTTACATAACTTGTGCTTCAGGCATTTCTCATCACTACTTTTCATATACAGTGGTATACAGATAACATGCAGTAGTTAGCAAAGTGCTGGATTTCGCATAAAGAGGATCTAGGTTCAGATCCACCCTTTGACCCTTATTAAATATAGGGTCATTGTTAAGTTACTAGATCGCTTTGGCCCTTTGTGCTTTAGCTACTGTCTTGGTGGAGGGACTTGCTTTTTATTCATATCTGTGTAATGTTATAAAGGTTGGTATTACATCTCAATTTTTACAAATTAAAAAGACAGAGACACAAATCATTACATAGTCTAGGGGTAGGGATAGGATTGGAATGCCTATGTTTGATTTGTTCACTTGTTTCCATTACAGTAACTGTGTCTTTTAAAAATAAGTTTTATCTGTGTGGACATTCTGAAAATCTTGATCTGTGACAGGCACAGATAGAAACACAAAAGGGGTTAAAAACTGGTTATACTTTGAGATTTAACAGGAGTAGAGTTTATAATTTTCATTACATCAAGCAAAAATCTTAAGGGATAAAAATCTCCTGCAGTCTGGATAAATCATTATATAGGATGCATTTTGAAAGTCCGGCGCCATCTGGAAACAGAAGGCTCTTTGCCTCCAGAGCCTAAGACTGGGCAATTATAGACATCACAGGGGAGGAGGATTAGTGATCTCTTTGAAGCCCCTGGCAGTGACTTCTGTCTGATGCAGGGCAACAGCAGAACTTAGTCAAGTGAGGGAGTTCAAACAGGATTGGACTTGTGGGCAAGGCTAAGCACTAATATAGACTGTCTGTGTTCATTCTGTCTTGATATTTATCACTGAATAGGATTCCAAGAGGTAGAGAATCAGTAGAACTGGGTTCCTTTTCCCTCAGCAACTGCATGTCACAGGTCATTGTCCCTGATACAGGGTACAAAATCAGAAAAATGAGCAGGGCTGTCTACCTTTATCTCTTTTCAGATAGAGAACACAGGGAGCTCTTTACTGGAAGTTGACTCTTAATCTCAATGAATCACATGTAAATGCTGTAATAAATTGTCAGGATGACTTGAGCACCAAGGCCAATTTAGTCTGCCAATTGCTGATGGTTATCCAATGGCAAACAAAAAAATATTCAAAATATCTTGTACTTTGATATCAACTTTTTCTATGATGAAAAAACATGAAAATGAAACAACAATTTACAGATTCAATTAATTCCCAATAAAACGTCAGACTTTTTAAGATTGCTATTTATTGGCAATTAGTGAATTAAATTATTTTAAATATTAACCTTGTCCAAATATAGTTCTGCCTTCTTATAATTTACTATAAACTGAGCCAATTCTGAGCTTGAAAAAAAGGTTTATTTCAACATTACTAGTTTGAGACAAAAAGACATTCCATTCCCACTCATCTATCCAGCTACCTCTTATTATACTTCAGGATTTAGCCCTTGTAAGACTCTGAAAGTTGGATTTTTCAAACTTCCCCTCTCAATGACAATTTAGTTTCCTAGAGCGAGGCTAAAACTGTATCTTCTCCTGCGGGTTCCAGAGCATATATCTGAGAGGTTGGGTGTTTTTCTAATACTATTAATTTGATCCTCATTTAAACTTGTACTTTCTGATAACATTGATTGACCAGTTTTCTTTTCTTTTTTTTCATTAATTCATTTGTTTACTTTTAGTTTACAAGATTCAGTTCCACAATTCCTTGAGTTTCAAATTTTCTCTTCCTCTCCCCACCCCCCATGGCAGCATACAATCAAGTATAGAATCTGAAAATACTTTCACATTAGACATTAGTCAGGTTATACAAAAGGACTGTGTGAGATGGAATGAACAATGGGAAAGAGGAAACAAAACCAAACAAGAAAAAGAAAAAGAGTAGGTATTTCGCTTCAATCTGGATTCAAGCTTAGTTCTTTCTCTGGGTGTAGACATCTCTCTCCCTCATTAGTCTTTTGGGGTTGATTTATAACCCTGCATTCCTGAGAAGAGTCCAGTCTATTAAAGCTGGTCATCACACATGCATTGTGCCTGTAATTGTGTACAAATTTCTCCTGGTTGTACTGTTCTTACTCAACATCAGTTGATATAAGCCTCTCCAGGTAAATATGAAGTCCATCTGCTCCTCGTTTCTTATAGCACAATAGTATTCCATTACATGCATATAACACAACTTGTTCAGCCATTCCCCAATTGATGGGGACTCCCTTAATTTCCAATCTTTGCCACTACAAAAAGAGCTGCTATAAATATTTTTGTACATATGGGTCTTCCTCCCACTTCTATGATCTCTTTTGGATACAACCCTAGAATTGGTATTGCTGGGTCAAAGGGCATGAAATTATTTATAGCCTTTGGGCATAATTCTAGATTGCTCTCCAGAATAGCTGGATCAGTTTACAACTCCACCTGCAATGCATTAGTGTTCCAATTTGTCCACATCCTCTCCAGAATTTGCCATTTTCCTGTTTTGTCATCTTAGCCAATCTGACTGGTGAGATGTGGTACCTCGGAATTGTTTTGATTTGCATTTCTCTAATCAATAGTGATTTTAGAGCATTTTTTCAAATGCTTATAGATATCTTTAATTTCCTCCTCTGAAAACTACCTGTTCATATCCTTTGACTATTTATCAATTGGGGAATGACTTGTATTCTTATATATTTGACTCAATTCTCTGTATATTTTAGAAATGAGTCCTTTATCAGAGATATAGATTGTAAAAATTCTTTCCCAATTTTCCATTTCCCTCCTAATCTTGGTTACATTGGCTTTGTTTCTACAGAAGCTTTGCAATTTAATGTAATAAAAATTATCCATTTTGCATTTTATAATGCTCTCTAATTCTTGTTTGGTCATACAGTTTTCCCCTCTCCACAAATCTGACAGATAAACTATTCCTTGCTTTCCCAGATTGCTTACAGTATCAGCCTTTATACCTAGATCATGCACCTATTTAGACTTGATTTTGATATATGGTATTAGATAATGGTCTATACCCAGTTTCTGCCATACTATATTCCAATTTTCCCAATAATTTTTGTCAAATAGTGAGTTCTCATCCCCAAAACTGGGGTCTTTGGGTTTATCAAATAGTAGATTACTATAGTCTTGGACTGCTGAGTCTTGTGTACACAATCTATTCCATTAATCCACTACTCTATTCCTCAGCCAGTACCAAGTAGTTTTGATGACTGCTGCTTTATAATAGAGATTAAAATCTGGTATACCTAGTCTACTTTCCCTAGCATTAATTTTCATTAATTACTTTATATTTTGGGCCTTTTGTTCTTCCAAATGAATTTTCTTACTATTTTTTCTAGCTCTATAAAGTAATTTTTTGGTAAAATGATTGGTATGGCAGACTAGTTTTCTTTTCAATATCATCTAGCCAGTACCAGTTGTTGTTGTCATTCATTTGCTTCAATTGTGTCTGTCTCTTCATTACCTCTTTGGGAGTTTTCCTGGTAGAGATAGTGGAGTGGTTTATCATTTCCTTCTTTGGCTCATTTTAACTGATGAGGAGACTGAAGCAAACAAGGCTAAGTGACTTGCCCAGGACTACACAGCTAGTAAGTATCTGAGGCTGGATTTGAACTCATATCTTTCTGATTCCAAACCTGGGTCTCTATCCACTGTGCTACATGACTGTCCAGTCAGTATCTTCGGATATTTTTTTTTATCAAATGCTTTATTGACTTCTAGTTTACATCATTTATTTCCACAAGATTTTGAGTTACAAATTTTCTCCCCTTTTTTCCATTACCCACCACCCCAAAATAGGGATCCCACTTGATTCCCCTCTTCCAATCTGCTCTCCCCCATATCTTCTCCCATACCCACTTAAACTTTCCAGTAGAGCATGGTGGATCTCAATGCCCCAGTGTATGGATATCTTATTTCCCATTTACATGTAAAATAATATTGATAATAGTATATACATATATATATATATATATATATATATTTTAAATATTTGATTTTAAAACTTCGAATTCCAGATTCATTTACTTCCTCCCTTGTCACCCACCTTTACTGGGTAGATAAGAAATTCAATATAGGTTGTACATGTGTACCTATGCAAAACACTTCCATAGTAGATATATTGTAAAAAACTTACTATATTTCCTTCCCTCCTCTCCCACCTTCCACTTGTTCTATTCTCTACTTTGATCCTGTCCTTTTTCAAAAGTGGGTGCTTCCAAATTCCTTCTCCCCCAGCCTGCCCTCCCTTCCATCATCCTCCCTCTTATCTCTTTCCCCCCTACTCTCCTGTAGGGGGAGATACCATATTTAGTGTGTATGTCATTCCCTCCCTAGGCCAAATTCAATGAGAATAAGGTTGACCCATTCCCTTTTGACTTCCTGTTCTCCCCCTTCATTGTAACCATTTTACCTTACCTCTTCTGTATGAGATAGTTTATCCCAATCTGTCTCTCCCTATCCCTTCTCATTATATTCTTCTCTCAACTCTTAATTTCACCTTTTAAGTATCATCCCTTCCCATTAAACTGGTCCTGTGTCCTCTATTTATACCTGTACACATATATACACACATTCACATATGTATTCATATACCCATATACCCTCCTATATACACATATATTATATAAGTTTATATATATATATATACATATTTATACACACACATTTCTATTCACTTCAATTATTCTCATACTGTGAAAAGTTTCATAAGTTACACTTACCATTTTTCCAAGTAGGGATATAAATAGTTCACCTTTGATAACTTCCTTATGATTTCTTTTCCCTGTTTACCTTCTCATGCTTTTCTTGCTTCTTGTATCTCAATGTCAAATTTTCTATTCAATTCTGTTTTTTTCATCAAGAATGCTTGAAAGTCCTCCATTCCAATGAATGACCATATTTTCCCCTGAAATATGATACTCAGTTTTGCTGGGTAGGTGATTCTTGTTTTTAATCTTAGCTCCTTTGACCTCTGGAATATCATATTCCAAGCCCTTTGATCCCTCAGTTTAGAAACTGCCAGATACTGTGTTATCCTGAATGTGTTTCCACAATATGCAAATTGTTTCTTCCTGGCCGCTTGCAATATTTTCTCCATGATCTGGGAATTCTGGAACCTCTCTATAATATTCCTAGGAGTTTTCTTTTTGGGATCTTTTTCAGGAGGTGATTGGTGGATTCTTTTAACCTCTATTTTGCCCTCTGGTTCTAAAACATTAGAGCAATTTTCCTTGAGAATTTCTTGAAGGATGATTTCTAGGTTCTTTTTTTGATCTTGGCTTTCAGGTAGTCCCAATAATTTTTAAATTATCTCTCCTCAATCTATTTTCCAGGTGAGTGATATTCCCAATGAGATATTTCACATTGCCTTCTATTTTTCATTTGCTTGGATCTGTTTAATAGTATCTTGATTTCTCGTATAGTCACTAGCTTCCATTTGCTCCAATCTAATTCTGAAGGAATGATTCTCTTCACTGAGCTTTTGAGATTCTTTTTCCATCTGGAAGATTCAGCTATTTAAGCCATTCTTCTCCTCTTTGCCTTTTTGAATCTCTTTTGCAATTTGAGTTAGTCTATTTTTTAAGGTGTTATTTTTTTCAGTCAGGTTGTTGACTCTCATTTTATAATTTTCTTGCATTATTCTTATTTCTCTTCCCAATTTTTCCTCCACTTCTCTTATTTGATTTTCAAAATCCTTTTTAAGCTCCTCTGTGGCCTGTTAGCAGTTCATATTTTTCTTGGAAGCTTTTGGTGCAGGAGTTCTGACTGTGTTGTCTTCCTCCTATTCCATGCTTTGATCCTTTTTGTCCCCAAAGTAGGAGTCTAATGTTGGATTCCTCTGTTTGCTTTACTTCCCTCATTTACTCATGTTGCCACTCAATTATTTGACTTTTGGGCTTTTTGCTACAGTATGACTGTGCTAGCAGATGGGAGCTTTTCCCAAAAGCTGGAGTTTTCTAAGCTTCTGAAGGTATTAGTTTGTTGCCCTCTCTGAAGCCTTCACATGCTCTGGCAAGCTGGTCACACACCCCAAGACCTCCACCCTAGACCGCAATCTATATCCAAGCAGGTTAAAGCAAGAGCGATTATCCCTCAAACTGGTTGCTTGGTCTCCCTACAGTCTGCAGGCCAGGAGCTGAAGCTGCCACATATGGTGGCTACACTGCTGGTACCTCAGTGTCTTCTCTCTCCAGGGGATAAAGACCACAAGTGCTCTCAACTACTGGAACCCCAAATCCACACTGTACTGACCTCTCATTTTGTCCTTAGCATCTATGTGTTGACAATTCTGGAAACCATCACAGCTGCTGGTGATCTGGAGTCCCTCCAGGTGGTGGTTGGTCAGGGCCACCCTGGGGCTACAACCTCCAGCTTCCATGGGGCTGGGGTCGGCTCCCAGAGCGCTGAGCTGGCTTTTCCGTGTGGGCCGCCCAGGCTATCCTCAGCAGGAGGTTAGCTTCTCTGTGTCATTTTGTGCATTCTGTAGCTCCAAAGTTTCTTCAGAGTCACCTTTTACATGAGTTGGAGGTGGTGTGAGCCAGAGCCCAGTGGAAGCCTTGTTTCTCCTCTGTCATCTTGACTCTGCCCCCCTGACATTATCTCTTAAATTGAAACATTACCATTGATTAATGTCCCAGTGTCATTTAACTAGTTAAAAGCAATTCACTTTTACCAAAGGAATAGTTATCTGGTGGTTGTTGTGTTTGTCCTGTGTTCTCAAAGGGAATTATGACATCAGGGAATGATGACATGACTTATAGATGACTTGGATTTGAGTGAGGGAAGGGTAGTTATCAAGAAAAAATAACAAAAATGGAGGCACCAACCCCCTGCCTTGAAGGAGGGGTATATTTTGCCTTGTATCCCCCTTAGTCCCTGGGAAGAATGGACTCAGATTTAAAGTGGTTTCTGCAGAGCATTCATTCCAAGCTTATTTCTGAGTATAGCATAGCCAGTAAATAAAATCTGTCCCTTGTCTGTAGAAATCAACAAGTCAGTGATGATGCTCTATTGGACTGGATGAAGCAGGTTGCTCTGAGTTTTGGACAGCGCTAGGCTTGATCCCCTGCCACCTCTGATATGAACTCCAGGTCTTGGCTGTGGTTACATTCCTGAACCTTTGAAGTTCACAAGGTGATATCTTAGTCATCTATATTTCACACTGCTTCACCAAAGGCACGAAAGAATAGACCCAACAGGGACGAAAGCAACCTCCAAGCTATGTGTTCGGGATAGACAAGTCTTCCTGTCTATCCTAGTAGAGAGATTAGGTATCTCATTCTCTCTCCTTCCAGAGGCATACACCAGTTACTGCACCTCACTGAAACATAGCTGGGGAGAAAAGAGAAAAGGGTCACATCATGGAGGCCTTTTGTGAACATTGTCATTTCTGGCGTAGAGTCCAATAAAAACTCTTTCCTTTAGTAATTGATATATGTGCAGGAAATATTCATAGAATAACCATGGATATTCTAAATTGAAAAGCTGGATCTTTCATTAGCTATGCCCTGAATCAGTCTCATCAAAAATCTATGTCTCCCAGGACTGGGTCCTAATGGCCCAGTCTCTTATTATATACAATTCCCTGATATGTGCATTACAGTAGAGTAAATGTTAATACATTATAAGCATTCTATAATGCACAGCAGAATTTTGCTATTTGTAACAGTGAGAGCTGGAAATATTGGAATCTCGTTTCTTTCATGTTAAAAAAAGGCAAAGAGGGGGTGGCTAGGTGACACAGTGAATAGAGCACTGGCTCTTGAGTCAGGAGGACCTGAGTTCAAATCCGGCCTCAGACACTTAACACTTACTAGCCATGTGACCTTGGACAAGTCACTTACCCCAATTGCCCTCCAAAATAAAAAAAAGCAAAAAAAAAGGCAAAGAAATATGGAATTTCAAAGTTGGAAAGGAATGCTGGAATTGTCAAGGTCAACCCATAAAATTAACAAGTATTTATTAAGTAATTACTATGTAACATGTACTAATCTGGGCACTGAGGAGAGAAATATAATGTATGAAAAAAATCCTTCATCTCAAGTAGCTGACCTTCTAATGAGAGAGAAAACAAGGACATATATGAGTATATAAAGAATAAACAGAAAGGAAATAAAAACAAATGTATACAAAGCAGTTAAAGGATATTGTCAAGGAGGGCCCTGGTATGTGAATGTATCAATAAAGTGTTCGTATGGAAAGTGGTGATTAAGTTATGTTTTAAAAGGAGAGAAGGATGACATGAGTTAGAGAAGAGGAGGGAGTATATTTAGGCATAGGAGACAGCCAGCACAGAGGCAAAATGTTAGGAGATGGAGTGTTGTGTGTATGACAAACAGAAAGAAAGTCAGTTTGGTTAGAAGACAGAGTTTGATAGGGGGAGTAATGTGCAATAAGACTATAAAGGTGTGTTATGGCAAGGTTACAAAGGACTTTAAAATCTTATATTTGATTCTAGATGCAATAGGAAGCCACAGGGATTTATTGAACAGGAGAATGATATGGTTAGATCTGTGTTTAAGGAAAATCACTTTCGCAGATATGTGGAGGATGAAATGAATGGGGAGAAAATTGAGGTAGGGAGACCAATAAGGAGACTATTATAATAATCTAGGTGAGAGGAATTGAGAGCCTGATTTAAGATGGCAGCTGTGTGAGTAGGGAACAGTGGTCAGATGCAAGAAACATTATAGAAGTAAAAATAACAAGATTTGGCAACTGGTTAGAGATGCAGGGTATAGGAACATGAGGAAGTAAAGACAACACCAAGTCTATAAGCTTTGAAGACTGCAAGAATGGTGGTGACTTTAAAAGAAATAAAGAATTTTGTAATAAGGCTTTGGTTGAGAAGAGGAAAGGGCATGATAATTAATTCTATTTGGGGCATGTTGAGGTTGTGAGGTCTCCAAGACATTTGGTTTAAGATATACATAGATAATTAACAATATGAGATTGAAGTTTAAAGGAAAGCCTAGAGATGAATATATGAATAAAGGGTTTTTAACCTAAGATCTATGGACATCTGGATCTATGGATAGATTTCAGCACGTTTGTGAACTTGGATACAGAAACTGTTTTAACTAACTCTTGCATTCTTTTGGAATCCTAAGCATTTATACATTTAAAAATATTTTTTTTTTCCTGAGACAGCTAAAGGATCCCATGGGACCAAGAAAAGTTTAAGAGCCCATGATTTAGATATAGGAGTTAGTATTATAGGGGTTATGATAATTAAATCCATGGTTGTTGATGGGGGGTGGGTAGAGAAGAAGAGATAAAGAGAGAAAGAAAGGGAAGAAGTAATAGAAAGACAGAGAGAGAGAAAGTGGAAGAGAGAGAGGGAAACAAGAATCTTTTGAGAAAATGGCAAAAGAGGGATAGGATTGTTTTAGAAAAATCTTTTGTGATGATGTAATGGCATTTTGAATTACTATTTTTCTGAGATAATAAGCAGACCTAATCCTAGAATTCCTCAATAAATGTAATTTTTAAAAAATTGCTTGAGAAGATTATAAATTGTAATTCCAAAATGGTTTGTATTAGAATGATATTGAAGGGCATAGGGAAACTGATAATTTTCAGATCTCTCTCTCTCTTTCTCTCTCTCTCTCTCTCTCTCTCTCTCTCTCTCTCATACACACACACACACACACACACACACACACACACATTCTCACACACCCTTAATAGTTTAATTTAATTAAATAAATAAAATTGTTTCTTGTAAGCTGTACCTAAAATGAAAAGTATACTATTTTCTTCCACAGGAGGAACCCATTGTTTCCTGATGCAATTGTTGTGGTAACCCTTTACATTTCCACTCCCTTTCAGAAAACTTTGTCAATAGGTCAGGTACCACATAAAGGAGCACTTTCATTGCTCTTAGACTTTGTTTTTCTAATCCCGATGAAGAAAACTTACTTATAACCACCTAAACTATCTTGCGTATCCATTCCTTGTTAACCATTTTTGTTCTCTTTCCAATCCAAAGATCATCCACGGTGGTAGAGAAAACAGGATCAAGTCAGATAGAACCAACTCTCCCCTCTTTCCACCACACATCATTATTGTCATATCTACTGGGACCAATGACATTTTTCCCGCTTTCAGCCTTTTCTTGTCACTAACATAACTGAGCAAACAAATTTAAAAAAAAATTCCTGCTCTCCACTCTATACTAAACAATGATTGTTTTTAATTCTAAGGAAAAAATGTATACCGTTTTATATCATACATCCTCAAGGGAAAAATTATTGAGGAGGAATCGGATATTCTAATTAATTCTGACTACAGTTTTGAATAATCTCAATGAGGAACAAAAAGATGAAAATAACAAACCAATATGGCTTCTGAAATGCCCAGCTTTTCAAAGAATGAATAAAATGTAGAAAGAAGAGTACATGATCAAGAATAAAGACCAAATAGTACCATAGACTAATTATTAGGTCACTGCTAGGGGAAAAAACTCATAATTAATTAAAGTTTTTGAGATAAAGCAAAAAATAAAATTATACTTTATCCTCTCTTCAGAGCAGAAAAATGGAGAAGAAAGGCTCTCCTTGGGGAAAATGGTGTGATGTTAATATGTCATGTTAACCTGACACAGAGAAAGCAGAATTGAATGAATTCCTATTTTGTTTCTGTCTTTCTTAACAAATAGTCTAATCTTAAAACTAGAAAGGTGTAACAACTATTGTTAAGGAAGAAATAGGTCCAAGTTTGGTTAAAAAGGAACTAAAGAAACAGGTAACTACTTTAAATAAGATCAAGTGTGTTGACCTGAATTGTGACTCTGTTTACTAGATGAAATTCTAGAGGTCACATAGTTGGTTCTATTCCTGACTTGGAGCTATGAAATAAGAATAATGATAGAACTTGTTTCACAGGACTGTTTTGAAGATCAAATGAGAATACACACACATGCACATGCACACACACATATATATCTATATATACAGAGAGAGAGAGACACCGGAAAATTGTTTCCCTTTGCCCTTCATATATATACATATTCCATCCTTTTAAAAATCATTAGCCATTAATGATAATATGTGATCACAGAACTGATATTGGAAATTTTTGAGAAATTTTGGTGAGCAGGAAATCACAGAAAACTGGAGAAGAATAAATGTCCCGATTTTCAAAACAGAAGGAAAATATAGGATGTGGAAACTACAGTATGATGATATTAATGATGTCTGTTAGCAAATTTCTAGACTATGTTGTTAAATGTGATTTGAGCATATGTAGGAAAAGAGGTGATAATTACAAACAGCATAGATTCACCAAGAATGTCATAACTGATTTCTCTGGTTTCAATCTAGCCTTCTAGATTGGTTGAATAATGTTGACCCATCTGTTACATCATTTTTTCAGCAAGGCATTGCACAAAGCCTCTCGTGATGAAGACATTATATAGTGTGAATAGAGCTAGATAGTCAGAAGACCCAGGTTTGATTCTCAACTTGCCTATTGACATGCTGTATGACATTGGGCAAAGACTTTACCTAGTTTTTCTAACTGTCCTCATTGGTAAGAATAAGGCATCAGAAAAAGCACAACTAAAGTCCCACCCAGCTTTAGGAATCTGTGATTGATATTCTTGTGAATAAAACAGAAGGATATAGACTGGGTTATAATCTGGATTTTTTAGTAGGTGAAATGTAATGTGGTAGTAGATAGAATCTCTTCATTCAGCAGAGTACTGAATCTCAAATAGCCAATTAGTTTATGAGTTAACTTAAAAACCTGGCCATTAATTCACAACACCATTGATGGAGAATTTACTAATTACCGAGGGGTGGTATTCTCTGGTGTGCCAGAGCTTATAGATTTATTTTTAAATTTTTTTTTTCAATTAACAAGAAGTTATTTTATCTCTCACCCATCTCTCCCATACCCACTAAGCAAAAAAGAAAAAAAGAAAACTGTTGTAAAAAATATGTCTAGCCAACAAAACAAATTCCCATATCATCTCTGTCCAAAATACATACATCTCATTGTGTAACCTGAGTCCATCATCTCTGTATGAGAAGGTAGATTGTATTCGTCATCATCTGTCCTCTGGAATAGTGATTGGTAATCACCTTGATTAGAATTCCTAAGCCCTTTAATGTTTGTTGTTGTTGTTGCTACTGCTGCTATTTTATCAACGATGTTATTGTGCAATTTTTTTTCCTGGTTCTTTAGAGTACATAAACAGTTACTGACAACTGAAATCTGAGAAAATTGCATACTGGAGAGACCAGCACATAGACAACCCTTCCTAAATTATACCCTTCCTATTTTTACAATCTTTTTACACCTTACTCCCCCATCATGTTTTCTTTAGTCCTGTGACACTGGCCTCCTGGTGTTTCCAATCGAATCCAACCCAATTCAATCCAATCAAACAAATATTCATTAAGATGTGTCAGGCACTGTGTTAAGGACAGGGGATGCAATTAATAAAAAAGAAAGGCAGCCTCTGGCCTCAAGGAGCTTGCAATCTAAAGTGGGATACAACACACAAATGGAGGCAGGAGAGAGAGGGCAACTAGGAAACCAGGGCCTTCCTTCATACCAAAATCAAGGGGAGCATCTTGTTGCATGAAGTTTGAAACCAAGCATGGCAAGAGATACAAACTGGAGAGAACAAGATGCTCCATTTTCTCAGTTCCTGGTACTTTCTCTCCTCCCTTCTGACTTCTGACCTCCCTGATTTCCTTTAAGTCCCAAATAAAATTGCACCTTTTATAGGAAGCCTTTTTTAACTCCTCTTAATTCCAGTGCCTTCCCTCTGTTAATTACTTTCTATTTATTTTGTATATAGTTTGCCTTTTACTTATTTGTTTGCCTGTTCCCACCTTTAGATTCCAAGCTCCTTGAGGGCAGGGGCTGTATTTCGTCTCTTTTCGTATCCCCAGTGCTTAGCAAGGTGCCTGGAACATAGCAGGCATTTAATAAATGTTTGATAGATCAATTAATAACCAGTAATTATATAGATTCATTGTTGCCTTTTATAGGCAGATGTCTACTTTATATTCTCATAGACTGAGGGAAGAAGAAGAAGGCTGATGCTGCTAGGCCAAAACTATCTCACATGAAATTGGATATTTCACAAATTTCAAAAATCCAAGTGGCACTGGGTTTGCATTTTGAAGACCAGAGTTTGAATCACAAGTCTCTCACTGACCATTTGGGTGACCTTGGGCAAATTACCAGATTTTTCCAAGTCTGTAAAAGGGGTTATTGGACTAGATCTACTCTAAGGTCCAGTCCACTCAGACATTTGAAAAAAGATTCCTGCATTGTGAAGGAAGCTAGACTAGGTCACCTCTAAGTGGGACCTGACAATTCCAGTATCTTTGGATCCCTTAATACTTTTCATCAACATATTCCAACATATTCATGTAAGTGTGGTGGGAAATGTAATGGTACAATGGGGGAGGGGAGAAACACCAGATTTTAAGTCAGAGGACCTGGGTGCCAAATCTAAATCTTCCACTTATTTACCATGTGACCTCTGGCAAGTTATTGAAGTTCTCTGGGCCTCAGTTTCCTCATTTACAAAATAAGGGGATTGGACTCAATGGCCTCTCAATTCTCCTCTAGATCTAAATCTGTAATCTGATGAAGTGAAAACACATTGGAAAATTTTTGCAGATTAACTATGAACCTAATTCTAAAACTTCAGAGTATGTAATGGTGAAGTGTTGCCTCTTATCTTTTGTATGGCAAGGGTTTACACTTTAAATTGTAGTCAAGGTCAGATTTTCATTAGCAAAACAAAGCATAAATAAGGCATTTTTTTATACTTCAGGAGGTAACAGGAATAAATAGCATTTAGTCCTGAAATATTGAAGTAGTTGTAGTGATTCAGCCAATCTGGGCACACTATTGATCCAGTTCCCTGGCTCTCAAGTCCATTGAGAATGAACTTTATAGAAGATTCAGTTCTTTTATTTGAACTATAAACTCAGGCACTTTGATCCTTATTGACTGTGAGTATTTTCATTGCTGCTGACAGGACCCTGGTCACCAATAAAACACACACACACACACACACACACACACACAGAACTCCACCTAACTTTCTCATAGTCTGTCCTAATCCTTTCTATAAATCTGTTGCAATTCAACTCAACAACTATTAAGTATCCATTATGTTCAAAGTATTTTCTTGATTCTAGAGAGATAGAGACAAAGAAATGAACCAGTACCTGACGTCAGGGAGTTTACAGTCCAATATTTGATTACTTATTTAGGAAAGCAAAACTAAAATGGACAAGGCAGCCATGGGCCCAGGAACAATCTCCAAAGTGAGTCCTTCCCCCTACTAAGTGCATCAGTGGGACAAAGAAGAGTAGAACTCATCCTCACTTTCTTAGTACACATACAAAACAAGCTATGAGGGAAGGATACCAAACTGCGAACTCTTTCTTCTTTCACCTGCCTCAGTGCGTTGCTTCCTGCTGCTGTCATGGGGTAGGGGAAGAAAGAAGGGGCCACTGCCATATCACACTGAAATGCCAAGTCTTTTCAGCCTGGATCACCACATGGCTACAAGGGATAGAGCACTTGGTCTAGATTCAGAAAGATCTGAGTTCAACCCTAGTCTCCAACATGTAACTAGCTGTGTGACCCTGTGCAAGTCATTTAATCTCTTTTTGCCTCAGTTTACTCAATAGTAAAATGAGAATAATAATAGCACCTATACCTCTCAGGATTGTTATGAGGATCAAATGAGATAATACTTTTAAAACTGCTTAGTATTGTGTCTGTATCATAGTAGACACTACAAAAATGCTTATTCCTTCCCTTCCCTCCTACTATATTGTGCATGAGGGCTAGGAAGGGCAACTGGAAGTGTTCAATGGGATGGGTCCCACAGGCCTATTCTGCCTTTGCCACTCCATTTAGATTGCACTCACATGATGTGTTTGGGGATCCCCCATTATGTCTTTTACTGCTACTTTCTGATTAGCCTGTCTTGATGTCCATCCTGCTTTCTTATCTGCTTTTGTAATTCTAACTATCAGAACCACTTTCTGGACTTGGCTTTTTAAAACACAAGTATCATCACTAGTCTTCAGGCATTTAAAATAGAAGACTAGTCTCAAAGGTGAGGAGATCTCTGGGAGGACTCTATAAATCTCATTAGCAAATTAGCAAGGCAGCTCCACAGCCAAGCATAGAGCATCAGTCTTGGAGTCAGGAGTATCTGAGTTTAATTATGACCTCAGACACTTAGTAGATGTGTGACCCTGGATAAGACACTTAATTCTCTTTGCCTCTGTTTCCTCATCTGTAAAATGATCTGGAGAAGGAAATGACAAACCACTCCAGTACCTTTTCTAAAGAAAACCCCAAATGGGGTCATAGTGACTCAGATTTAACAACAGGAACTTATTCATCAGATTAGCAAATTTAGATAGTGAAAATAAAGCCTTGAGGAACTGAGACTGAGCAGACAGAGGAAAGGGCTGGAGAAAGGACTAACCTAGAAAGGTAACCTCAAGGAGAGGGCATTAGGGAGCAAGATGTAATAGAAGATCTGAACTGCTGGTGTGTAACATGAAGTCACCAGGCAGAGAATAGAGGTTGAAGGTCGTATGTCCATAGAGTACCCCTGGTTGCAGGAAAAATGGAAAGAATAAAAGAGAAATTACCAAAGATTGGCTCAGTTGGTCCAAGATAAACATAATGATTTGCTTATTAAAAATGGCTTATGCTGATGTGGTCTTTTCCCGTCTATGAAGTAGTTTCCTTATATCAATACAAACATGTTGTGCAAATATTTTATTCATATTTTATGGATGATAAACAAAGATTATATGATTTACTGATAGTTCCAGAATTAACATAATTTAAACTAGCATGGGATAAATGAGGCTTTTACTCTAGGGAGACACCATCCTTGACAAATATGATTCTCTTCTAAGATTGATGTACTTACTTCCTGCAATGACCACCATCACCTGGTCTATGCTACTGTATAGCACAACCACCCCTACCCCAGGGTCTCCTACCACCAAGATGTAATGCAATGTAATAAGTAAAACCAATTTACCATTATAAATGCTTATTGGGTCTGACAGTACAATAATAAGACTTATATTCATCATTGTAATGAAACTTTTTTGACTTTTCAATGATATAAAAATCATACCCTCTAGGAATAAATTTAGGAGTTTAATGTTCTTTTTTTACAGTCTCTGGAAATGAAAGACAAAATATTCTTTTATATCCTTACAATAGAACCTATGTCAGAATCTATTTGTAAAAGTAGCTCTTTCAAAAAGTTCTAACAAATATTTCAGCTCAACATGATCAGATCATTTCTGTTATTGTCTTAGAGAGCTGCCTAGAGAAAGCTGAGGTCGTCATTTGTCTTGTATCATACACCCAGTATGTTTCAGAAGCAAAACTTGAACCCGAGTCTTATTGCCTTTGAGGAAAGATCCATAATCCACACTGCCTGCCAAAGGCTACAGAGAGACCATGGAAGGTTGGTTTCCACCTTTTTTTTTAACATTTGCATGTGAAATGTTGCAGTCTCTGGGCCCCTATGTATGTTACACTCAATTTTTCAGTTCTAGGTGTTTGCTCAGTATGATTGTTCCTTTTGCAAGTAGCTTGAGGAAAAGATAAGAGCATTGTATGACATTCATAGGATTACTGATTTAGAGAAGGAAGGGGCCTTAGAAGTCCTCTAATTCAATCCTCTCATTCTATAGATGGGAAACGGAGGCCCAGGTTAAGCAATTTGATCAAAATCACACAGAACCTGAATCTAAATTAAGGTCCTTTGATGACAAATCCAATACATTTGTCATGATCTCCCCCTTCTCACTTCTTCCTTATTTCATATCACTTAGATGTTTTTTTGTCACTATCTGCTCCTTCACTCCAGCCTCATATCATGGTGTGCCCTTTCTCCTTATCAAGGCTAGCTGCTCTGTCCCATTGTCAGCACTCTATCACTGTATCTTCAATTTCTTCCTGTCTACTGGCTTCTTCCCTTTTGCCTACAAACATGTACCTTCCTCTTCCATAAAATCCCCTCACTGGATCCTTCCATCCCTGTTAACTATTATCCAATAGCTCTTCTAACTTTTGGACTAAACTCCTTTAAAAGACATCTAGAATAAGTGTTTCCCCCTTTTCTTCTCTTAACTCTCTTCTTAATATCTTACAATCTGGTTTCAGACTTTATCATTCCCCTCCAAAGTTACCAATGGTCTTTAATTTCCAAATCCAATGGTCTTTACTTTTACTTGGTTCATCTTTGCCTCTCTGAAGCCTTATATACTGTTGATCCCTCTCTTCTTCTTGATACTCTATTCTCCCTGGGTTTCGGGGACATCATTTCCCCCTTGTTCTCCTCCCTATCTGACTACTTTTTAATCACCTTTGTTGGATCCGTCTCCAAGTCATGCACTCTAACCTGAGGTGTCCCATAATACACTTGCCTTGGGTCTTCTTTTCTCCCTCTATATGTTTTCACTTGGTAATCTTATCCATTATCATGGATTTAGTTATTATATTTATGCTGATAGTCCTCATGTACATCTGTTCTGCCCTACCCCCTCTGCTGACTTCCAGTCTCATGTCTCTACCTACCTTTCAGACATCTCAAACTGCATGTCCAGTAGATGTCTTAAACTCAACATGCCCAAAATAGAACTTATATTTCCCTCTAAAATCTCCTACCCTCCATACTTCCCTATTACTGTTGAAGGCACCACCATCCCCCCAGTCATTCAGCTTTGGAACTAGATATCATCCATAATTCCTCATTATCTCCTACCTCCCATATCAAATCTATAAGCACCAAAAGTGATATTCTAACCCAGGCCCTCTGATTCTTCCTTCTTTCCACATTTGTTTGTGAAAACAAATACCAAGGGGAGGCTACGTGGTGCAGTGAATAGAGCAGCAGCCCTGGAATCATGAGGACCTGAGTTCAAATCTGAACTCACACATTTGACACACTTGCTGGCCATGTGACTTTGGGCAAGTCACTTAACCCCAATTGCCTTCCAAAAAGCAAAAAAACAAACAAACAAACAAACCCCAAAAGCAAATACCAAAATCTGAAATAATTTTAGAAAGAAATTTATTAGGTCATTTGGTAGACTGAGATAAAAAGGTGTGATTCCCTCTCATTCAGACTCAACAGAGATGCCCATATATGAACCCTCCCCCCCCCCCGCCAAACCAATCAGTTTGGCCAAGAAGGATGCTTGCAAACAAGGTAGATTGAAATGGATATGAATACATGTAAGCATTCAATAAAATCTGAAAGAAATTAAAACACAGGAAGATCCCCAAATACAAGTTTAAGTAGACATAAGCTTAGGTAGACCCAAAATAAGACCTGAGTGTGTGTTTTTGGTAGATTCAGGACCAGGGAGAACTCCAAATTCTTCATATTCTTCATAGCTGTCTGGCAGTCCTGGAAAATTACTGAGGCCAAGACAATATTCTAGGTTTAAACAATCTCTAGTTAGAGGTGAACTTTACAATAATTAGTAAGTTTGTTGAACAATACAATAAAGCATTTTCCATGCTGCTGTATCACATCAATTCCCTAGTAAGACCTCACAGATTTTGCTTTTCTTTTATTCATCTCTGTATGATTGAATTTTTCCTGAATGGTCACATGATTTAAGTTGTGTGTCTTCTGACATTTCTCTGGAACCTGATGCAGGAAACATAAGAATCCATCAATGTGGCATGGGTTTGTAGAAGAAGGTGGCCTGTGCTTTTTTTTTTTTAATGAAAAAAAAATAATTTGATGTCTGGAGAAATATCCTGTTATTCCCTCTCTGGGCTTAACTCTTCTCTATCTGCCTTCACTTTTTTTTCCCCTTTCCCTCTACCACTTATCAATCTCTCTCCCAACCCCCTCAGCCAAAATACATAGGCTCTTGCCATTTCCACTCAGTCATCTTCTAGCCCCTTAACCTTTCTAAACTCCAATCTTGTCTCACACATAAGAAGGTAGTCGAAGCTTGTTTTGGAACAATGTGGAAGATATTCTCAGTGCTAACTCTCCAGAGGAGATTCTGGAGTTCAATTCGACAGTGATAAATGTAATGCTTTAAAGGTTAAGTAGACCCACGCCATGTCTCTGTGTACAATGCACTGAAAGCGGAGCCTTATAAATGTGTTCCTATTATATTCTTGTCTAAAAATTAGATTTTTTTAGCGTGTCTTCAGAGTGTATTGACTTGCAACCCGACCACCGAAATGGAATTGAATTGAGGAGCACCTGATTGTTACCGACTGTTTGGGGTTGGTTATTGAGTGTGATTAGTATTGATCCTAAGGAAATAAAAGTAACAGGACTCTCTTTTGTACATCAAAAGAGAAATTTATCTTTTTATCTGTAACAATCACTTTTGAAAGGCAAGCAAATCCAGGACTGCAAATTCTCATTGTACTTTTTGCTTTATCATGGAGTCTCTGTGGAAATGCTTGATTTAGACCCTAGTCTGTTGAAAGGTCCAACGGCCTACTCCAGTGCTCTCTGGTAATTTCTCTCTTTCTATAAATATGAAGATTTTTTTATAGGGCTAAGAAAGGCCTGAAAAGCAAATTGCTTTTGGTCCAAGTTCAGAGATTAGAGAATGTTGAGAAGGCTTATTTTGGGCATGTGCTAGAAAAGATGTTAATGATGTCATTTCTTCATTACACTGAAATGTTCTGGTCCCTTCCAGGACTATTCAAAATGGAAATAGAGTCTTTATGTTGCTAGTAAAAAAAAAAAAAAACAAACAACCAAAAAAAACCCCTTTATTTTCAATGTTTAGCTCTTTTTAGTAATTATGGTGACTAAATGAGAGACTGATACTTTCAGATTTGCATTTAGCATTTTAGGTTCATTTTAAAGCTATCTCTGCTGTTGGAGGATCTGGGTTCAAACCCTACCCTGAGGACTGTTATTGGAGTAGCTTTGGTTAAATCATTTAAGCTTATAAGATTCTGTGGAATGCTGTCGTTTCCCTGTCTTGTGGATAGACCCTGAACCTTTGGTTTTGATTTGTGTGTCTTTTACTACAAGTCAGGGATATTCAGTAGTTTTCTTCAGATTAGGTGTGATCTGTTTTCTCTGACTTGAATGAGTAGCATTCTTGTATAGGGCCTAGTCTAGGGCTCATTGAGCTTCTGGGGAATTGGTAGCCTGTAGTGACAACTAGTTTTCAGGGTAATCTTTACTTTGATTTTTGCTTCACCAGCAAGGTTCCATTATCATGATATCTTATATGTACGTGCCCAACAGAATACTACAAAACCATGGCCACCAAAAGTAGAAACCAAAAACAGTCTTGAATATACTTTCATGCCCAGTTATTTGTTGATCAAGGAGGGCTGGATAATAGCTCTCTACCAATCCCATGGAAATATGTTCAAGAGTCTACACATGTGTATAATTTTGGATGATATGGATTCTTCCCTGAGAGTAGAGTAGAATGTGGTGGGATGTTAGTTGAGCTTTTATGTATGCAATCTATAATGGGTATTGTAGAATAATTTCCCATGAATGAGGTCAAAATGATCCTTGGTAGTTGGAAAATTTTAGGCTGAGATAAGGGCTTATAAATTTTACCTATTCTCAGAAACTCCATGGTTTCTCTTCATGGACGCGATACCTGCTCATTAGTTCTAATTTCTCAGGAGGTGTTAGATTTTAAAGTCAAACTAATTAAAGAAGTAGGCCCATGAGATCTTGCATTTGGTTTAGCTTACAAAAGGATTATAGATAATCTAAGTTCCAGCAATTGATGGAGATACTGGTAAAGCATTAAGCCCTATTAAAATGGTGCTGCCATGCTTCAAAGTACGCTTTAACTAGCAGTAATTCCCTTCTTCCAGATGCTATTACTTTGTTCCCCCTCCCCCTGAATTAGCAGGCACAGTCTGGTTTAAAGCCTATCTGTGAGACCTATGACTATCCTGGTTGGTTACGTTTCTACAACAGAAGGCACTGAATTAGTTTGTGTGTGCCACAGTAGGAGTGGGAGAGGAACAAACTTGTTCTTTAGTATTTAGAATCCCAGTGGCATCTACGCCCCTTAAATATCTTCAGCATGTCCATGAGGATATGTCAGAGATAAGTACCAGATGATGAAACTTTCATAGTACATTAAAATCAGTGTGGTTCTTTTATGACATTGGGAACCTCCCTTTATTACTTCTTGATGCCTATTGGGTCTCCAAGAAATTTTAATTTCTTCCTGTGAAACTGAACTTATCTAATTTCATATACAGATATCACCTACCAATTTCATATAAGATGTTATAGACTAATTAAAATGCTAAGAATTTGTGAGTAGATTAAGAAGTTCCAAAAGATGGGAATAGTTGGTATTAAAGGGATTGTAGAAAGACAGGCATATTAATGAATTTTTGGTGGAGCTATGAATTGGTAGAACAATTTTGGAAAACAATTTGGAGTTGTAAAAAGAAAGTGACTAGCATGACCTTTGACACAGTTATTTCATTGCTGGGTATATACCATAAATTAATCAATGGTAAAAAAAAAAGACTATATACAAAAATATTTATAGCACCATGAGTGCATGTGTGTATGTGTGTGTGTATTAACAGAACTGGACACAAAACAGATGCTCATTATTTGGAGATTGTCCAAACAAATTGTGATACATTATTGTAATTGAATATTATTGTATTGTAAGAAATGATGCATATGATACAACTATTCACAGGACCACCAACAGTGCATCATTACATATATATTCCTATAGCTCCCCTCCAATATTTATCATTTTCCTTTTTTGTCATCTTTGCCACTCTGATGACTGTGGGTTAAAATCTCAAAATAACCTTAATGTGCATTTCTCTAATTGATAGTGATTTACAACATTTTCTTTTCATATGACTTTAGATATCCTTTTTTTCCTTCTTTGAGAACTTCCTATTTATATCCCTATATTTTTATCAGTTGGGAAATAGCTCTTATTCTTATAAATTTGAGTTGGTGTTTATATATCTTTGAAATTATATATATATACACATATATGCAGGTACATATGTATATAATCAGAGAAACTTGTTGCAAATATTTTTTCTCAGTAGTATCCCTTTTAATCTTTTATTTTTTGGATTTGTTTATATAAGGACTTTTTAAATTGTATGTAATCAAAATTATTGTTTTCATTATATTTTATATAATCAAAATTGTCATCCTTTGATCCGGTGATCCTTTCTATTCCTAGTTTGGTCATGAACTTTTCTCCTATTGTTAAATCTGGTAAGATAATTTTTTTCATGTTCCTATAATTAACCTTTTATATCTAGGTTATGTACCCATTTGGAGCATATCTTTGTATAAGGTAAAAATTATTCACATAAATCTAATTTCTTCCATGTTATTGTATAATTTTCCCAATAGTGTTTGTTAAATAGTAAGTCTTCATCCCAGGGGCTAGAGATCTTTGTGTTTGTTGAATCCAGAGAAGCTTTATGAACTGATACAAAATAAAACAAGATGAATCAGGAAAATAGCATTCAAAATGTCTACAACAAGGTTAATAGAAAGAACCGGTGTAAAACAACCAAATCTGAATGCTGCAAAATTAAAATGACCAAGGGTGGCACCAAAGAAGAGATCTGAGAGGCCACCCACAGAAATAGGGGACCATGGTTATAGCATACTGATGTCAGACTTTGGGGACCTTGTTCAGTTTGACAAAAAAAAAATCCATCTTTTATCCTTTTTCATTTTTAATTTATTTTTAATGTAAATTTATTATTTTATTTAAATTTAATTTAAAACAAGGATTTCCATAATATATAATATACAAAAAGTACAATAAAAAAGATGATTACACAAGAAACTGAAAATCTACTATGCACAACTTGCTATTCCTTTCAAATATATAACAGAATTACCAAGCAAATTTCTTTTTTTCCCCTTCCCTACCCTCCACCTTGATCTCTGGGACAAAGTTGGGAGAGTAATATGATGAAGAATATTCCTTTTCACAACTTATTAATTTTTTTAAAGCAATTGGGGTTAAGTAACTTGCTCAAGGTTACTTGGCCAGTTATTTCTGGGTGTGGTGCTAAGTATCAGAGCCCGGATTTGATCCCAGGTCATCCTGACTCTGGGGCCAGTGCTCTTACTTGCTGAGCCACCTGGGCTGCCCCTATGCAATTGGGGTTAAGTAACTTGCTCAAGGTTACACAGCCAGGTGTTTCTGGGTGGGTGCTAAGTGTCTGAGCCCAGATTCGATCCCAGGTCATCCTGACTCTGGGGCCAGTGCTCTTACTCCCTGTGTTACCTGGCCACCCCCACAACTTTATTTTCTACCTAGATGATATAAAAGGAAAGATGCCAATGCAAATTTATTTTTTCAATTTTTAATTTTTTTTTCAGAATGTCACTGTATTCCTGGAAGAGTGCTTATAGACTACTTCCCTCCGCCACTGCTTGTATAATGTTGGACAACTCAACTTCCCTGGTCCTCAGTTTCTTCATCTTTAAAATGAGGGAGGTTGGACTACATGATCTATGAAGTCCTGTCCAGTTGTATATAGTATCCTCCTACACATAGTATTCACTAGTGGGACAAGGTAATTAGTTTTTGGGTCAGTGTAGTGGTGACTGCCTGGAGTGATCAGAAGCTCTGCAGGGCCCAGTGAGAGGAGAGTGGAACATGATCTATTTCAACTACTAAGAGACACAGGGATCATGAACTGACTGGCCAGAGAATCCTGACAACTGCTGAGAACAAAGCTGAGTTAGTAACATCAAAGGTAAGGATTCCACAGTGGTTCTCACTGTGAACCATAGGGGACTGGTTTTGTGAGTAATGAGGCCTGCCTTCAGCTGTCAATTATTCCTACTACTACTGTGATGGCAGTGTGTGCAGCAAAAAGAACGCTGGGTTTAGAATCAGAGGAATGCAGTTAGAATTGTGGCTTTGCCATTTATCAGCAATTTGATCTTGGGTTAGTTACTTAACCTCTCTTGGCCTCAGTTTCCCCATCAGGGAGATGCAGGGTCTGTCAAGATAACCTATGAAGACCCTTTCAGGTCTAAGTCTGTGATCTCTTGAAGTATTTTCACTATGTAGGAATATGTTCCCACAAAATCAAGTTGTAATCTCTAAATTTTCGGGATGCCCTCAAATCAGCTACCAGCTATGTGCTAGTAAGTCCCACAACATGAGGGTAATAGGAATAGGCACTTCATAAAGTGCCTTGTAATGAAGGTTGGGAATTGAGTAGTCCCTCACACAGTCTCATTGTGGCTTGACCTTTTTTCCCCCTCTACTTTGTTTTCAGATAGTTCAAGGTGAAGTACTTGAGCTACCTATAATGCTGAGAGAAGCCCTTCTCCAAGTGGGGAGAGTATTCTATACAAGACAATCGCAACCAGATCTTTCCCCAACTTCATGAGTTCCTTGGTATCTGTCACTTATAAATTTACCTGTTAGTGGTAACTCAAGTAGGTGGGCAGCATTTTACCAGGTCTGGACTACAAATACCTCTCTATTATGGAGGATAAAAAAAGATAGTAGACAACTTCCATTAAGATTGCTTTAACAGGGGCAGGCAGGTAGCACAGTGAGTAAGAGCACTGGACCCAGAGTCGGGATGACCTGGGATCAAATCCAGGCTCAGACACTTAGCACCCACCCAGAAACACCTGGCTGTGTGACCTTGAGCAAGTTACTTAACCCAAATTGCTTAAAAAAAAAAGATTGCTTTAACTTAATAAGGTCAGACATCCTCTTCGCAAACTGGTCCGTAAACATTGCTTCATTCCAAATAAGGTCGTGAATTATGGTCTAGAATATATGGTGTTGAGTCAATAAACTACTCATCAAACTTGGCAGAATCTTCTGAAATCCCAGTTTATGATTTCATCCTGTTAGGGGTTGTCAATAATCATTCAGATCTCTTGGATAAAAGTCCATAGATCATCCAACTATAGGCTGTTTTTGATCCTACATGGCAAAGATCACTATTTCACCTGATAAATGAGTCATAATAATACAAATTTAATTGTTTTGGTAAAGAAGTCCTGGCACCAGAGTTCTAGTATTAGGTCAAGAAGTTGAAAATCTCATGGACCCATGTTGTAAATTTGGTAAAGACATTGAGTTAGTGATTGACCCAAATCACTTCTCCTAAAGTCAACCTTTTCTCTTTTAGATACTTTTCTGGTCAGCCAAAGTTTCATCTTCAAATTGTAGCTGGACAGCTTCGGTTTGCAAAGATATGTTCATCTTTTGGATTCTGGGTAGTTGGTCAAGAAAGTCGGTAATGATGGCTATAGGATATTCCATTCCAACCTTGGAAACGATAAATAACAACTCAAATAATTCTGATTACCTAGACAATATGGCTACTAACTAGATGTCTTGGGAGATAGACCAGACATAAAAAAATGGAAGCCAAATAGAAATCCCTTACAATAAGAGGTACTGGAGAATAGTAGTTCAGGAATGAGAGGTATAATGGTAGTGAGACTGATACAAAGAAAGTATTTTGTGAACTGGGAACTGAAAAAGGGGAAAATGGGAAATTACTGATGAATTGAATTGAGGTTACAGGGATGCTTCTCTCCTGAAGGAATTGTGTGGATAGGATATAGAAAGTGGGAGCTGAGCAATCTAGATTTATGCAGAATTCTGGTTCACCTGAAATAAATGATTCAAGCTGCTCATTTGATCTAGTATGAGCTCAACATGGCCCTTCCTTATTTGTGGTGGTGTGGGTTCACATCTGTGTTTAGTAATTTTCAAGGCCCAAGTTGATCATCTCTTCCAGCCTTTCATGGTTTGTGAAATTTCCACTACTATATAGAATCCTGGAATCTTAAAAGCTGTAATATTTGCCTGCTCTAACCCACTTATGTTCAACTATCCCAGCTGAATGCAAGTTCCTAGAGGGCAATTTTTATTATTATTATTATCATCATCATTATTATTACTATTATTATTTTATTTTTAATTTGTATATGGAGCATATATTGTAGTGCTTTGCATATAGTAGGTGCTTAATAGATTTTTCTTAAAATTCATTCATTAATCACTCTATTGGTTTAATAAGTAGACAGCAAAATATCCGTTACAAATTAAATAACAAAAAATCCATTCTAGATGAAGATGAGTAAAGTGCTATTAGAAACACCTAACTCCTTCCCTGGAGCCAAACTTCAGATATCTCACTTTGTTTTAGCTCTGGTTATATTGAAAGTAAAAAGAGGCAGCAACAACAATACTTTACTGTTGACAAAGTAATTTTACAGCTATAGGTGCAGATAGTAGAAGTATATTCTGTCCCTATTTACATATGAGGAACTCAAAGCTCAGAAAGTTCATCAGCCTGAATAGGGACTGGATCTGTGATTTCATTTTTATAGAGACCTCCCAGTTGAGGAAAATCTGTTTACCAATGCAGGTCTGCACATTCTTTACAATTTAAAAGTTTTAGAGGGTTGAGTAGGTCATAGAAAGGTCAAGCCATTTGCCCAGTGGCCACACAGCTGGTATGTGTCAATGACAGGTCTTGAATTCAAGTTATTTTTGGATTCTAAGCCATTTTTAAAATATACACTACATCTATGGCATCAAACTCAAATTAAAATGGTGGCCAATAAGCCATAAATATGGATTCCTGTGGGCCCCATATTGACTTAGAAAACCATATATTAATATTTTCTAAATTTTATTGTCTTTTTTATTTGTTCTGTTACATATTTTTCAATTACATTTAATCTTAGTTGGACCACACTACAGAGTGTTGTATGTCTCAAACAGTTTACATGCCAAATGTTTGACACAACTGTACTACATCTCACTCTTTCAAATTATAAATGATATTTAATGACTAGTTTCCCCAAGGTTTGTGAGAGGTTTTCTAACACTTAAACAACTTGCAGATTTTAGAGGCAGTACTTGAACCCAGGTCTTTTGATTTCCAAGTTCAGTCCGCTTTCCACTATACCATATTGGTTCTCATACCAATGAGAACCTCTCAAAAATGAAAACAGCGGAAGAAAATTAATTCTACAAATGTATATAGTGCAAACAGCATGGTAGTTAGGGTCAGGTGAGGACTGTAGAAGTCCCTGCCCTCAAGGGCAATTATGTTGTGCTTCAGGGTTTCAACATATGCCCAAATAACTAAATGCACAATAATTTAAGAGGGGAGTTCAAACTAACAATAAGGTGATTAGGGAAGACTGTGAAGGACATGACACCAGAGCTGAGCTTGGGATGTTAAGAAGCTCACTAAAACTTCGGAGAAAGATCACAGTTAGATATGTAGATTTGGGAGACATCTGCACAGGTGTGATACTTGTACCCATGGAAACTGATTAGATCAGCATGAGAAAAAATATAGGGTGGAGAAAAGAAGGTCCATAACAGAATTTTAGAGAGGAGATTCCTGCTATGGTATAGATTAGACAATATGCCCTTTGAAGATTCTGATATTTGTTAATATTAACAACTTTTGTAGTGCCTAACTGACACAGGGACACTTGGGAAAAATGAAATACTGTAGTCTCAAAGACTTGTTTTCAAATCCTACCTCTGACACCAGGTGTTTGATCATTGATAAACCACTTAACATTTCTGAATTTCAGTTTTCTCTTCTGAAAAATGGGGGTAATAAAAAATTTCTTTTTGTTATTAATTCACAGAATTGTTCTGAGGCACAAGTGAGTTATAGTATAAAGGACTTTGCCAATATTAAAATGCTAGTTACTATTTTTTTTTTTGCTTTGGGGAGGCATTTGGGGTTAAGTGACTTGCCCAAGGTCACATGGCTAGTAAGTGTTAAGTGTCTGAGGCCTGATTTGAACTCAGGTCTTCCTGATTCCAGGGCCAGTGCTCTATTCACTGTGCCACCTAGCCACCCCCAGTTACTATTTTTAATGAGAATTTTTATTTCATTGGCATAGGGATCACCCAATGAGTAAACCCCCTCTACAAAGTTGCCACCAACTTTGCAACTGAGAAGTTAAGTGAATTACCCAGGATCACAAAGCCAATATGTGTCAGATTCAGGACTTAAATTTGGTTGTTCCTAAATCTGAGGCCATCTCTCTATTCAATCTGCTTCTCTTCTCAATTACTACTTAATTTTATTGATTAAATGGAATCACATAAAAGTAACAGATGCTAGGAACTGACAAGAATAATCCATGTATCTCAAGGTGACCATACCCAGGAAGTCTCTGAGGGTAGGTATGACCATGAAGAGTTGGCACTATGAAAAGAGCTGGGGCAGAAAGGGCTCAGAAAAAGAAGCCAAGGATACAGGTGCAGAAGATTTTTTTGAAGAACACAGGAAAAAAGAGGGAGGAGTGGCCAAATGGTGAACAACATGGAAAGCACCTGCACTGGCCCTGCAATAATTTATCCTGTTGAGGTTGTAGTGGAGAGGCCATTTCTCTGAGGGGGAGCAGGTTAATGAAGGAAGCAGCTGAGAGACAGAAGAGGCTGTAGGCACAGTTAAATCCAATCAGCTGAAAGGGAATCGGGTTATGCTGGCTTCTTTTTTATCCTCTTCCCCTTGGCAGTAGGAGGCAACTGCCACAACTGAAGTCTCACCAAACCTGAGTTTGTTCAACTGTTTGGGCTTTGTCCTTCTTGAAGATGGTGAGTGAAAGAGCATTTGGCCACTTTGGGAGTGGGGGGAGGGGAAGCTATTTGGGTAAACTGGCTAAGAATGGGACGGACTGCCCACACAGCTGCCCAGCCATTAATATCTGTTTAGTCTCAACACTCTTGTTGCTGTTTGATCGTGGTCAAAGACTCTCCATGTGTGTTTGTATAGTTGCTTGCATGGTGCAAGGTTCCTAGTTCTGTTGTGCTCAGATGATTCAGGTTCACTGAAAAAGGAAGTGGAGTTTTAAGGGGAAAAGGTTAAAGAGCTAAGATCCAAATTATATTTTCCACATTGAAAAAGAGATAAGGTGAGTAATGTACCCGTTAGAGAGGCAGGGTTGAAGGATAGAAAGAGCAGCTTTCTGAGAACCATAGAACCTTTTTCAAACTTTTTTTTTCGATTAACAGGCATTATTTTTTCTCTCTCTTGAAAAAAGAAAAGATAAAATCCTTGTAATAAATATGTATTAATCAAGCAAAAGAAATTCCTCCTTTGGCCGTGTCCAAAAATGTATGTCTTATTTTTGAGTTCTTTACCTCTGTGTGAGAAGCATGTTTCATCATTAATTTGCTATGGTTGTGAATTGTCACTGAATAATTACAGTTCCTAAATCTTTCAATTACTTGTCCTTAAAGTGTTGTTGTTGATGTATAAATTGTTCCCCTGGTTCTACTTATCATTTCACAACATTTTGTAAAAATCTTTTTTTTTTCCTTTTTTATCTTCTTTGCAAAACTGATGAGTGTGGGGTAAAACCTCAAAATAACTTTAATTTGATCTTTTAATACTATTAGTGATTTGGAATTTTTTTAATGGCTTTTTGTAATTCAGATTTCTTGCCTTGACAATACTTGTTCATGTCCTTTGATCATTTATCAATTGAGGGAAACATTCTTACAAATTTGAATCAGTTCAATATGTTGGAAATAAAATTTTTATAAGACAAACAATTCAAAGACTTTTTCTTTTTTAACTTCTTACCTTTTATATGCTATAGTTAGTATTCCTATCATTCTTAAATTGTTGTTCATCCTTCATTTTTGAAGAGGACCACTGACATAAGGGTGATGTCTTGACTTATGCACGAATTGGATTTAAATAAGGCAGAGCTGCACAAAGTCATAAGCCTCACTCTCCCTTCCAAAGCCATCTAAGTCCAGTGTCAGGAAAAAAGTCAAGATGATTGTCAATGGCCTAAGTTGCATTGGATGTCCTTGGCATTTTTTATATCTAAACAAGCTCTGCCAACTTCAATTTATTTCATGACTATTGGGACAAATTGTTCTCATTTGGCCATTCTTCCATGGAAGGTCTTCACATGATTGGGGTAGACACCCACCTAACTCACTGACAGGTTTGAGGCCTGTCTTTATCCTCAACATGGTTTAATTCATCTTTCAAGATGGTTTTACCAGAGTGTGGCAGTTGTCAATGCTATAGCTTCTTGGAGCCACAGGTAAAAGTTAGGTGACAGGTGTGATACCAAAGGTAGACAAGCAGCTCTGAAAAGGGCTTAGCAAGTCCATATTCATGGAGGACTAGCATCTCTGGTGTGGGGGTTCACTGAGCCCTTTTCAGGGCCCCTTATCTACCTCTGGTGTCTACATGTCACCCAACTCTCACCTATCACCTAAATTGGCTCTATCAAATAATTTAGTATTAATGGACATCTGTGTTTTACCACTCATCTTATTGAAATGACCTGTAGTTTTTCCTAAGGCAGGATCCAGATGTTAGGTTAATGCTTTTTGTCATGTTGAGGAAAACCCATTTATTTTTGTTTGTTTTTTTTAACAGAGAGGTGTTCTATTTTGTCAAAAACTTTTATTGCATATTTATTGCTACCACAATTTTTATTCTTTCATTCTTATGTTAATAGTCTGTTAGTTTTTTAATTTCTCTTATAAATCTAATCTGATGATAGTATATAATCTTTTTACTATGTTGCTGTATCTTCTTTGCTAATATTCAAAATAACAGATCTGATATTTATTAGGGATATTCTCTGTTTTGGTTGCTCTTGGTTTAGGCATCAAGTTTATATTTGTAAAAGAGAAGAAGTTGGTTGGATCTCATCAATTCCTATTTTTGCATTTAGGTAATGTTGGAATTGTTTTAATTCAGTAGTTTTGTTTTTTCTTTTTGGAGGGAAATTGGGGTTAAGTAATGTGCCCAAGTTCACATGGCTAGGTGTGTGTGTGTGTGTGTGTGTGTGTGTGTGTGTGTGTGTGTGTGTG
>NW_027187376.1:9169815-9200233 GCF_028583685.1 Petaurus breviceps papuanus | reverse complement strand
TGTGTGTGTGTGTGTGTGTGTGTGTGTGTGTGTGTGTGTGTGTGTGTATGAAGTGTCTGAGGTCAGATCTGAACTCAGGTCCTCTTGACTTTGGGGCCGGCACCCTACTCACTGTGCCACTAGCCGTCCCATTTTAATTCATTAATAAATCCATCTGGTCCCCATGTTTTATCTTCCTTCGGGAGATTTAAAAAAAGCACTTTTTTGCTTCTTCCAGTTTTTTTTTCTGAAATTTACTTACTTAAGTTCTCTATTCTATTACTCTACACATTTTATACTTTTTAAAATATTTTATTTAATTTTATTTCAGTTGTTGCCTTTATTGGCATAAAATTGGCAAAACAATTTCTAATAGATTCCTTTATTCATTTTGTACTTGACATACATTTTCTGAATTCTACTTACTAATTTTTAATTGTGGTAATTTGTTTTTCCTCTATCTTTTAAAAACCAAATTATCTGGTAGTTTATTTATTGTATTTACCCCCCAAAATTTAGCTCCTGGTTTTATTTATTCAATTTTATATTTTAATTTAAAATATAATTTTATTTTCAATATTTCTATATTGATGCTTAATTGTGTTTTTTTGTGGATTTTCTAGCTATTTTTTCCAGTTGCATGCTTGATTCATTGATTTCTTGTTGACAAATGTCTATAGAGAGACAGCTTAGTCCCTAAGGAAAATTGGCTGTGGTCTGTTGTTGTCATTATCTTTAATGATATTGTTTGTTATTTATATGATTTGTTCTATTATTCACCAGATATTTGGGATTAACTTATTCAGTTTCTAATTAATTTTAATCCTTTTCTGTGGTTCTTTATTCAATATTATTTTGAAATTTGTTGAACATAATTTTTATTCTATTGTGGCCAGTGAGGGATATGTTCAATATTTCTGATTCTCTGTGTTTATGTTGGGGAGGGGCTTAGGACTGAAAGTGTTGTCAATTTTTAAAGGAATCATTCATTTAATGCTGTGCAACTTGTATATTTGAAGGCAGCTAGATTACTCAGTGGATAGAGCTCTGGGCCTGGAATCAGGAAAACCTGAGTTTAAGTCTGACCTCAGACACATATTAGGTGTGTGACCCTGGGCAAGTCATTTCACCTCTGTTTTTCTTAATCCACTGGAGAAGGAAATAGTCAACAACTCCAGTATATTTGCCAAGAAAATCCCATGGACAGTATTTGTACTTTGGTCCACAGGGTCCAACAGAACTGAACAACTGACTAACAGCAACATGTTTAACACACTTAACAATTTGTTCTTATGACCCAATACACCAATAGGACCATCCATCACAAACTGTCTCCCCCCTTAAAACATAGGATACCTCTTAGTCAAGTAATGATGAACTCATTCACAGTCAGATTGCAGGCTGGGCATAGTACAAGGTGAAGTTAAAATCGACCCAAATACAAATCTACTGAGATCATAGTTCGCCTCTTGGGTGCATTGTTTAATGACATCTCTAAGGAGCTTTCCCACCACTACTCAGGACAATTCGCCTTGTACAGTATCAGATGGCCATGTGACAAATGGATTGACCATCAAAGAAAGATGATTGCAAAGTAAATCTTGGATGAGGTTTGGAGAGAATTTAAATAATTTAACAGGGACCCCTTTTTGGAGTCTATTTACTTATGTTTGGGCTGAGGTACACAAAGGGAGTCCCTGAAGGAATCTTAGCAATTAGCGACTCTCGAGTTGCTCAGCCACTTCATAGACTATATTCCCCTCCTGGCTCTGCTCCTGACTTCTGGATTTCATAGCCATTCCTGAGCTCCTATTGTATCCTGGAATTTCTCTTGGTATCTAGGACCTTCTCTACCCTGTGCTTTTCTTACCCTTGGATCACTCCTGGGACCATCATTTTGTAGAGGTATTCAGGCTGTGAGCTCTTATTTCCTTGCCTGAGCTGTTCCTGACTACAATAGTTCAAAACCAAGCCCTCTCTTGAGTACCTTCATTCCTTTCTCTTTCTCCCTTTCTACACTTCAACCATTAGAAAGCCAACTCCCTGAGGGTAGGAACTGTATTTCTTCTTTATTTGAATCTCCAGCACTCAGTGTGCTTCCCTTTCACCTTTTTTTCCTAAGCAAGAGGCTGCCTTTTATCAAATGGGATTGTGGTCCATAGGTAGCCTTTCCATTCAAACATGAGAACAAGAAGACTATGTTGGAATGTTCAGGGCAGAGGTCCTAGAATCATGTTCACTCAAATGAAACTACTCTTTCCAAAATTACCATTGATTTTTAATTGCCATATGCAAAGTCTTTTATCAGATCTTCTTGACCTCTTTGTAGCATTGATATTGGTGAGCACTATCTTCTCCTGGACACTCTCTTTGATTTGGGTTTTTGTGACCCTGCTCTCTGTCTCTCTCTCTGTCTCTCTCTGTCTCTGTCTGTCTGTCTCTCTCTCTGTCTCTCTTTAGCACCACTACTCTGTTACTTTCTCAGAATCCTTTGCTAAGTGAGATATTCACTTCCAGTTTCTGTCTCAAAACTGTAAGTTATATACCCATAGAGCTTTCTCCTGGACCCTATTCTCATCTCTCTCTACACTTTTTTTCTCTGCGATATTATCATTCCATATGAAATCAATTATCATGTCTGTGCCAATGATCTAGCCCTAGTTTCAGTCCTTAGCTCCAGACCCTTATTATTAACTGCCTTTAGAATATTTCTAACTGGATATTTCATAGGCATCTTAAACTCAGGATGCCTAAATGAATGTTTCTTGTCTCTGAGGTCCATACATCTTCCTGACTTTCCTATTTTTACTTAAAACATCACCATCCTTGTTGCTACTCATTTGCAATCTCAGGATCATAATTGATTCTTCACATTCTCCATATCCAATCAAGTGCCAACTATTGCTGATTCTATCACAACCTCCCTACCTTCCCATTTTCTCCACTCACATGCTCACCACCCTAGTTCAGGCCCCCATGTAGTCTTTGACACTAATACTGGCTTCCTTGCTATTCTTTGAACAAGGCAATCTATCTCCTAACTCTACTGTTTTTCCTATCTGTCTCTCATGCTTGGAATGTTGTCCCTCCTCATCTCTACTTCATGATTTCCTTCAGGTGCCAGCTAAAATCTTACCCTCTATTGTAAACCTTTCCTAATCCTTCTTAATTTTAGTGCATTCCCTCAGTTATTTCCTATTTATTCTGTATATAGTTGGGCCTTATGGGTCATATGAACAAGATGGAAAACTAGACATTCTTAATGACCTCCATTACCTCTCAGACCTCTTCAAAACAGAAATGATGCACCAAAGATAGAACAACTTTATTTGTTTCCATGGTTGATGATACCTAGAAACCAAAAATAAGTTTTTAAAAAAGAACTCACTAACCCCGAGCTGACTTAGCAACCCTTCCTCACCTCCCATGCTACCAGCAGTAAGGTTTTTCTAGCAGACCAAAGACAAAACAGGTTTTTCAGCAAAACTCTGCCTCCCACCCCCTTTCCAGTACTATAGAGATCTGGCTTTAGGCTACATACATTTTTTCTGGCTGTGCATGTGGACTAGTCAAATAAAAGCCTGTCGGGGACTGAAACCCGATAGCACCAGTACTGCCGAACTCTGAAGTGCTGATGCCAGGCCAGAGAGCTGAAGAACGGAAGGAGTAGGACAGACCATCAGGACACCCTGCATCCTTCTGTGTGTGGACGGGTGGTATACAGTACTGAACTAAGCCAGAGAGAAAGAAAATAGGATCCATCTGGGGCCAGTTCTGACCACTCAAAAGTCCCTAGGGAAGAGAGGCATAAACTGGTGAACTGTGAATTGCACAGTGTGGGAGGAGACTAAGACCCTTTGAGATCCAGCACCCAAGGAAGTCACCACCATCAGAAGAAACAGAGTCATGAAGTGAATAGAGGAAAATCAAGAGAAAAAAATACTAATTTTACTAAAGCTCTCAAGAATAAGAAGACTCAAAAATCTTGAACATGAGCAGACAATATAGAAAACATTAACAACAGAATAAAATACGGTTTTCAAATTAAGCAAAAGAGTTCAGTCACTCTCAAATTTGTTGTTTGGTCACTTTCAATCATGTCCAACTCTTCATGACCCCATTTGGGGTTTTCTTAGGAGAGATAATGGAGTGGTTTGTCATTTCCTTTTCCAGATCATTTTACATATGAGGAAACTGAGGCAAACAGGGTTAAGTGACTTGCCCAGGGTCACCCAACTAGTAAGTGTCTGAGGTCAGATTTGATTTTGAGTAGATGAACCTTCCTAACTTTATTCCAAATGCTCTGTCCACTGCAACACCAGCTGTTGAGAATTGAGAATTATGAGAGCAGAAGAGCATCAGGCAGAGTATATTGTATAGTTATTTTCTTCCTCATTAGATTGTAAACTTCTTGAGAGCAGGGCTTGTTTTCACCTTTCTTTGAATCCTCAGTATTTAGCACAGTGCCTGGTACAGTGAGTTTAGCACAGTGCCTGGTACAGAGTAAATGTTTTCTTAATATTCATTTACTGACTCTTTGTTTCTTTCCTGAACTATTGGATGAGTTCCCTGATTTTTTTCCCCTGCCTCCAGTCTCTCCTTTCTTCACACTACTCTCCACACAGCTGCTAAACTGATTATACTTAAGGGACAAATTAAACCATATCACTCCCCTGCTCATAAACTTCCAATGGCTCCTTCTTGCCTCTAGGATAAAAGCCCTCATAGTAACATTTAAAGCCCTTTATATCTAGATCTAGCTGTTATACTTCCTATTTCTCTTCACATTACAACATAGTCAAGCTGGATTAACAGTTTTTCTTATATGAGGCATTCTCTTCTGTCATTTTTCTCTATGCCTTTGCACCACTCCCCAATCCTGGAATCTCCTTACTTCTTCCCCTTAAATTCACTTATTCCCTTCCAAACTCTATTCAAGCAACATTTCTTTCATGGGATCTTTCTGATTGCCATAGCTGCCCTTGCTCGATTTACTTTGCATATAATATAGTTTGTATTTAATTATCTATGTATATGATATTTCCCTTCATTGAAATGTAAGCTTCTTTAGGACTAAGGATCAAATATAAACCATTTCATGTTTAAAGCCCCTAATAACCTGTCCTACCTTTTCACTCTTCTTATGCCACCCTCATATACTCTTTGATCCAATGACATTGATCTCTTTACTGTTTCACAAACAGGAAAAACCATCTCTGGGCTCCAGGATTTTCTCTAGCTATTTCCCATTTCCAGAATGCTTTTCCTTTCTTATTTCTAACTCTTGATTTATTTCAAGTCCCATTTAAAACCCCACCTTCTATTTCTCCTAATTCTAGAGTCTTCTCTTTGTCAGTTATTTCCTATTTATCCCATATGCTTTTTTGTACATGTTTATTGCTTCTCCTATTAGACAGTAAGCTTACTGAGGGCAGGGACTATCTTTTACTTTTGTTTGTATCTGAAGCATTTAGCACAGTACCTGGCATCTCATAGCCACTTAATAAATGTTTATTCACTTACATTTTACAGTCCACAGAAGCTGGGACAAACTTCCCCTTTATCACCGTGTAGCTTCCTCTGTTGATAAACCCCGGTGAGTTGAGTTTAGTTGGCTGATTTCTGGTTGTGGACTTTACTCAAAATGTTAACTTCCTGAAGGCAGGGATTGTTTTACTTTCTTCTTCAAATCCTTAGTTTCTTCCACTTAGTAGGCATTTAATAAATGCTCATTTATAACTTGAGTTGTCCCTGCATATTTTTCACTTGCGTATGAGTTTGGGGTGATTAACAGCTTGTTTGGCAAATTTCTCCTGAGTACTTTCTAAGCTATCAGATCCCCCCACAAGTGTTCATAGCTGCATTTGCAATCAAGACTTTTCCTCCCTAAAGCAAATAATCTGGCCTAGAATGTTGCATTGTCTCCTAGACCTCATACTAGATGTCAGTATTCTGGAATAAGGTGCTAATGACCTTTGTAACAAGTGTCCAGTGCTACTGTCAGATCTCCCATCCCTGAGAATGGGTATTTGGGGACAGTATAATAAAATTAAACTATTTCTTCCCCAAGGGTTGGGGTGGGATCTGGGCCAAGAATTCTCTGACAGGTTGTGGGATGTACTGAAAGTACAATTGTTCCAGAGCTGACCAGGAAATCACTGTGCCTATAAGTTTGCTAACATTAACCTCCTCAACTATCTTTTTTCCAATGAGGGAGTAATTCTCTCCTCTCTTCCCTTTAGCTCTTTGCAGGTAGAACTGTATAACTTGACATTTACATCAAACGGTCCCAGAGCCACCATCACATACACAGCATAGATATAAAACTACTCTCTGCAAGAACTTGGAGTTAGTAACAAAAATAATCTCACCAGGATAAAACTTTAAAAAGGAAAAAAATAACTAAACAACAATGACTAGATCGTAAGTAGAAAAAAAAGATTGATTTTCCCACAATATGATGATGTATCAATAAAGTAGAAGCCATTGATAGGACTCAATGTTAATACTCCCAGAGGTATTTGCGTTTTAAAGGAGATCAAGAGTCATTAGGCCAGAATAATGAGTCTCAGTTTTGGAATTTTGTGTTTCAGCAAGCAAAAGTGAGAGTTGGTGGAAGGGTGAGGAGCTGTTCAAGTCTTCCCTAAAATAATATCACATTCACCACTGCCTACCCCACTTAGGGAGAAAGTTGCCCCTGGTTGTGGCACACAGAATATTGGTACTAATACATTGTTGTTTGTTCTCCATTCTGGAAGAAGACCACGACATCGTGAAGGTGATGCCAATGACTTACTTACCTAACTTAGAAAGAAGTACCTGAAAAAGTCCATCATCACCAAGAGCAGAACTGCCCAAGATAAAAGCAGTTCCTGAGACAACAGATAAATAATTCATTCTATTGCATGTTCATTTCTTGAGTTCTTTGGATTGCTAGGTAAGCAAAACAAAACTACCTGATTACAGAGAATGGATTATGAAGGGGAAGCTTGTCCCAGCGTCTGTGGATTGTAAAAATATCCTTTGGTTTTCCTGTACTTAGGCAATTTTATAACTGCATTGGAGATAATGCAATGGTGAGAGTGGGGAAAGGGAAACACTCCTAGTTAGCGTTTAAAATGTTGAGATTATTAAAAATAAAGGGAGGGGGCGGCCAGGTTGCACAGCGAGTAAGAGCACTGGCTCCAGTGTTGAGAAGACCTGGAGATCGAATCCCGGGCTCAGACACTTAGCACCCACCCAGAAACACCTGGCCGTGTAACCTTGAGCAAGTTACTTAACGCCAATTGCTTAGGGGTGGCCAGGTGGCTCAGCGAGTAAGAGCACCGGCTCCAGTGTTGGGACCACCTGGAGATCGAATCCTGGGCTCAGACACTCAGCACCACACCCAGAAATAACTGGCTGTGTAACCTTGAGCAAGTTACTTAACCCTGATTGCTTAATAAAAGTAAAAAAAAGAATTATTGAATTCTGGGATCAAAATAATTTATCACCTTGAACCCTCCTCTGGTGATTAAGACTGTGAGTTTAGCATGCTTGGCTGATTTCTGGATGTGTACTTTAAGCCTTTTCAATTTGATTAGACCTCCCCGAACTGATATCTTGATGGCAAAAACCTTTGATAACCCCAAATCACCTTTATGCCCTGAGGCAAGAGAAGAGAACTTCAAGGAAGATCATGCATTTATATGCTGACCATTATAATGTGATTACAGCTCTTCTAAGTGCTCAGAAATATGTCTTGATTGATGGACAATGCTATTAGATATTCATGTTTTCTTTGCCCCCTAGTTCTTACTAATTTCTTGGAAATGCCTACCACAGATGACAAAGAATTGATGTTAATGATGGACAAAATATGCCCATTTTAAGCATGAAACAGTGTAAAGAACATTGAAGATGTGAGTTTAAATCCTTGCTCTCTAACTTACTACTTATGTAATGTTGGGCAAGTCACTTAACCTCTCTGGGACTCAGTTTCCTCATCTGTAAAATGAATTGTTACATTAGATGGCTTTTTAAGGGCCCTTCTGGTTTTAAACCTGTGATAACATTTATAAAAGTAGGATGTAGGACTAGATCATTTCTAACATCACTTCCATCTCCAAAACTTTAAGAAACTGCATGAATTCTAGATGAGGTTGGGAGTGTTTGGACCCTCAGGAAATGCTTCTTACCCAAGATAATCATAACGATATTCCTTCAAATATGCTTTTCCTCATTGCAGTTCAACTATGAGAAGTGGTGTAGTATTATATACATAGAGCTGACTTCATGTTACCAAGACCTGGGTTCAAGTTCTACCACTAACATGCATACAATACATGACATTTGACTGGATACTTATTCTTTCTTGTATACAGACATTGCCTATGACTTTCATTTAGGGAACGGTTGCTGAGCTGCATCCTATCTTGTATCCCATGAGTTCTTCTTTGGTGGGTGCCCCATGGAGCCCATGAGGGCTCTATCATGCCAGCTCTAGCAACGATTGACATCCCAAAAGCATCTTCTTACTAGCCTCTTTGCTTCCTTGAGCCAACAGGGATCCTGCCTATCTACATTCTGGAACTTTAAATCAATACTGCTGTAAAATGCACTCTGCTCATGTAGGTTAAGCACATTACATATTTTCTAAGTGCTGCTTAGAAGGGTGTTGGCAGACATTCTGAAGTCTGGAATGCCCCTGAGGAGGGGAGAGATGGCACAATCATGGTGAGGAGAAGTAGAAATTGGGAGGTTCAGACAAAATAGTCCCTGGAGCATTCCAAACTTGGGTTCTCCTTCCAGTCTCTGAAAAGGTAATAAACTAAGATTATGCCTATTTTCCCTGTCTTCTTCCTGTGAGAAATGCTAGCAGTTTGGTTTACACAGATTGTATAGGAACAATGGATGTTCCAAAAACAGATGTTACGTAGGATGTACAGGAAGGTGTAAATAAGGATGGGAGGAAAAGAGGAGTGACCCTATCCAATCATATAGCTGCAAGAAATCTATAAGCTTCCCTTTAGAACAGACCAGCTTACTGGCTCAAACCATCTAGGGTCAAAGGATGGTCACCAACTTTTTGTTAACATGCATGTTTAACCTCAGACATGTTAGCTGAGACACCCAGCATAGAATTAAAGCCTCATTATTCAATCTTGGGACACATGTAGCTCACGTTTGAGGGGAGGGAACACTTGAAGGAGAAGGTATACAATGGGCAGGTCAGAAAGATTGTAACCCAGAAGAGCTGGAACCAATCCTAGTCTGAAGAGAGAAACAAGACAGGGAATTTGAATGGAAGCAGCATAAAAGGGCTTAAATTTGTCTGATTCTCTGTAGTCTTTTGAAGAGGCTACCCATTTTTTCAAGAAAGAATAAATGTAAAATAAAGGTAATGAAAACCTTCCTGACTCTCCAACAAGTATTATTTATTCCTAGATTGACTATTTTTCTAACATTCTGGAAATTTGCCAGTTTAGGGTTATAGTAGGTTCAAAACAAAAAGACACTTCCTGGATGTATTCTCTTAAAGAGATAAACTTGGACTCCTTTTGACTTTCTTGTCTTTCCCACCTCTACCTTGGGTCCCTTCCCACCCTAGAAATATCTCTGCCTTCAGTGACTGGTACCCTTTTCCCATTGGTGAATGTATGTTGGGAATTGAGAAAGTACCCAGGTGAGCCATGGCTTACTTCTCTCTCCACTCCATTCCTCTCTTTGGGCTTTTCCACTTTGACTCAGAAGGGATCTTGCCCCTTCTTCCCCACTTTCCAGCTCCATTTTATGTGTTGTCTTCTTCCGTAAGAATGTTAGCTCCTTGAGGGTAGGATCTGTATTTTTCACTGTATTTTTATTCCAAGTGTTTAGTCTAATGCCTGGAACATAGTAAGCACTTAAGAAATGTTTAATCTTTCATTCAGGTGCTCATAACCTTGCATCAGCATCCTTAACATCAATCCAGAGTTAAACCTAAACAGCAGTGCACATATCCCTTGTGCTTATTTGGAAACCTGGATTACATGGCCACTACTTTTTTAAAGGTTGTGTCAATATACTCCCTTAGGCTCCATTTGTCATTCCTACACTTTTTCAAAACATAATACCCCTCCCTGATCACCATAATTGTATATGTATTGTATTTGGCTCTTAGAATGGAAGGTTCTTGAGGCCAGGGACTGTCTTGGCTTATGTTTTAATATATCCAGATTTAGCATAATACTTGACATATAGTAAGTTTTCTAAAATATATACCTATGTAAATATTATATAAGTGCTGTTTTTTATTCATTTCTTCAGGAGTTACATATATCAGTAAAATTACAGGTCTGGACTTGAAAAAAAAAAAACACCCTAAAATGCTCTCGTTTCTTTCCCCTTCCCAGCATTTTAGAAGAAAATCAAGACAAAATAATCTCATCGTAATTTAATCCCCTTGTTTTTGAAGTGAAAATAACAGAGGGAAATTATGCCAGTAAATGCAGTATGTCATTAACTAGCTGAAACTGCTGTGAAAGAAGCATAAAAACTGGCAATGTTTTAAGGGTTCTTCATGGCATCTTACTACCATAATTTGGAATAAAATTTAGTAGTTCTTTTACTAAAGCTATTGTTCTAACAATTCAGAGACATAGCTTCTATTTGTTTGTTCTTTGGAGTGAAATAAGCCAATTTAACCAAAGCAATTGTATTTTAATCCAGATTCCACGCAGCACCAAAGGCTGATAGAATATGAAAACATACTCAAATTTCACAATATACAATGTGATAAAATGGAAGTATTGGTCTCAAGCTTGCAGATTAATTATCTATAAAAACCCAGGGAACAGTTATAATATTATAATATCAAGATTCAATCACTCCATCCTTATAAACTTGAATTAGTTCCTTAAAGTAATTTATTGGTCTCTGGTCCCATGCATATTCAATTAGCATTTATTAAGTCACCTTCTATCTAACAGACATAATCTAAAACATTAAGTATACAAAAGTAAAGCAAAGCATTAACAGTCTTTGCTCTCGAGGCTCTTACATAATATTGGGGAGGGTAGAGGAAAAGATGGACAGACATAAATAGATATAGAATATGTACAAAATACATAATAATACCTGAGTCTCCAGTACACCTGAGCTAAGTCTTGAAGGAAGTCAAGCATTCCAGGCATGTGGAGAAGGTAGATTAGCAAATAGGCCTGCTTGGCAGGAATGTAGATTGCATTAGGTAGTGTGATGTGTAATAATTCTGGAAAGGTAGACAAGAGTCAGATTATGAAGAGCCTTAAAAATTAAACGGAGGACTTTGTATTTTATCCTAGAACAGTGGTTATCATTAGGAGTTTATAATCCTTGGGAATTTTTGCAGTAGTCCAAGGGATTCAAGTTAAAATCTATTTAATGCCAATTCAGTCAGAAAATCACTGCCCAATAATGTTACAAATATACATTTTTTTCTTCTGAATGTTTGAAACATGATTGGTTTGTTTCTGCAGTGATTCAAAATCTTCATACACACAATGCTTCTTGTGTTCATACAATCATATCAAACTCTTATAACTTCTAAGTGCAATTGGTAGGCAGTTGGTGATGTGGGACTGGAGTTAAGGAGATAATTTTGAACTATATATATGGATCTTGGAGTCATCTACATAGAGCTGAAAATTTCTTAATCTGTCATCAAATTGTTTTCAAATCACCAAACGGGTTCCAAATTCTGAGAAGAAAATTATTCCCAAGGGCTGAGCAGACAAACACACATACCTTCATTTCCATTCTGTACATTGAACCAGAGAGAGTAGCTCCCTTATTCCCCTCTATTACACTGTAATCAAACCTCATAAGCCATGCAATCACATGATCAAGATGTTATAGACATTTGCTTGTTTTTGCAGCACGGATATCATACTCTTTGAAAACCTGATCATTGGGGATATAAATTACAAGACATATTGAAATCATCATAGATTATCACAAATGTTCCAGAGAAGAAATTTTATAATGGCTTTCAGTATCCTCCACTAATGTTACCATTCTTCTATCTATAGGATGTTCAAATGAATTAGTTGGCAATATTGGCCAGTTGTTCAGTAGAGTTCTGTGAGGATATAGTAAACATGCCAGTAATAGAAGAGAAGAAAGTCATGTTTTTCTTTACAAAGGTTAGTTTAGATATAAATATAGTTAAAAATGAAGCAATATATGCAATTACATTTTAGATACATTTAGTATTTAATATAGTTCTTTAGGCAGTAGAAAATTAAATATTTGATATTGTAACAAACTAAAGGGAACTGAAAAGGTGAGAGGAGGAGGAATAAAATAAATAAGATTACCCAGGGCATGGACTTCACAGAAAAAGTCCAAGGGAGTTAACAATGCAACCTGTAAAATAATGAAAACGTGGTTGACCTGGATTTCCTTGTTAAAATGGAGGTTCTAAAAGGAACCAGGAGATTGGGGTGAGAGGGCACTGGGGTAGAATGCTTGCAATATGTGAAGAACAGAGGTAGACTGAGATTCTAGGGTGAAGAGGTTTCTGGAACATTTTATGGAGAGATGTCAAGAGGGTCATGGGTGCAACCTAGAGAAGAATTCTTTATGAAAGAATAAAATAGATAAAAATAATAAATAATTTAAGAAGTGGGAAAGACTTGGAGGCAGGAAAAATTAATGAGTTTTTCTTACATATGATTAATTTGAGATTTTTATGTGACATCTATTTGGGGAATCTTGGGTAGGCAGTTGGTGATGTGGGACTAGAGTTGAGATAATTTTGAAGTTCATGTAGATCTTGGAGTCATCTATGTAGAGATGAAAGTTAAACTTATGGGAACTAATGAAATCAATATGAGAGTCTGCAGGTTTAAACCATGGATGTTCATCCACCAAAAGAAACTGAAATGGAGCGGCTAAATAGGTGGGAATAGAGCCAGATGATAGGGTCATGAAAATATATGAAAGAGAGTATCAAAAGAAAGGATGGTCATCAGTGTTAATACTGCAGAGAGGTCAAAAAGTAAGAGGAATGACAAAAGACCGTTGCATATGGAAATTAAAGAACCACTGGTAACTTTGGAGAGAAAAATATCAGCTGAATGAATAGCAGGTCAGAAAGCTGATTGTACAGTTGAGAAGAGAGAAAATGAAGAGGAAAAACATAGATGACCTTTCATAGAAATTTGGCTTTGAATGAAAAGTGAGAGATGAAATGATACTTTAAGAGGATATATGTTTTACTTGACACATGGAATATTTTAGTAATTTGCATACTTCTTATATAATTATTTACATTACAATGTATACTTCCTAGTCTCCTTCTAGAAGCCCCTCTAATTCACTGACTTTTTTTTGTTCAAATATTGTATTCTGGGGCATTTTCTAGATTTGGACTATGTATTCCATTCCCAAATTGAAATGTCTTCTTTTTTTCATTTTGATCAGTACTCCTGGGTTTGAGAATATTTTATTAATGTCTACTGTGCATAATAAGTTAAATATTAGGTCCCAATGTACACATTGTGCTATGTCTCAGTTCCTTAACTTGTTTGAAAATGTGGAATTGAGAACTAATAATTAGGTTCTGTATGGGATATTATTACAATAAGAGCAAATCCCCAATATGTCCTTTCTTCTGTCTTTCAGTGATGCTGCATTTTATACCTCCAATTATTTGAAAGGAGAAGTGTTAGGTTATAACTGTCTTGGGTTATAATTAGCCTGGGGATAATTATCAGATTTACAAAGTACTTTAAGCACAGCAAAGTTGATAGCACAAATAAAATTATCCCAATTTTACAGGTGGGGAAACTGAAGTTCAGAAAACATGTGTAATTTAGACAAAGTTACATAATTAGTCTCAAAACTGCAAAACAATTCAATGTCTCTCAATTCTAAGGTCTTGTGGAAATTCTATAGAAATACAAACTGATTTGGTGCTGATGTAAAAGAAGAGGATAAGGCTTTAAGATGGTTCTGAGGTTTCATGCCTGGTGATTTAAGAGAAGAGTAACGTGATTTATAGAGGCAAATTCTGAGGACAAATAGGTTTAGGGGAGAAAACAATTGAGTTTAATTTTTGGTATGTGGAGTTTGAGGTGTCAATGGGACAAACAGGTGTAAAGGCTCAGCAGGCAATTGGCAATGCAGTTATGGAATAGAAAGATGAAGCTGGGACTAGAGACAAAAATGTTAGAAAAAGAATTGCCTGGAGGTGAGAGTTAAATATAGGGATTTTATAAATTCTGGTAGGTCAGAATTAAGAGCTAAAGAAAAAGGTCTTAGTGATGTCCATATTGACCAAATGTGAAGAGAAAGAGGAAACAGAGAGTGAAACAGGAGGAGCTATCTGAGAAGTCTCTAAAGGTCTTTTCAGTTCTCCAGTAAATCTTATAGTTTACAGTTTAAGATGCATGGTCTTCAAATACAGTTATTCCTTCCATAGCTTGACTTTCCCCATCAGTTTCAATACATCATGGTTTGGCATAAGAACTTAAATGGGGATTTTTTTTTTATTTTTGCAGATGATATACAAAGATGAGCAGATAACAAAGAAAAAAGTTTAGAAATTCAGAAATGCATAAAATATGTGTATAGTATTGTATAATATCAACATATTTTATCTTTTAGTAACATAATAATTCTGCCTTCTCTGGTATAAAGAGAGGGCTGAAAAAATTTACACAAATTTTCCAGATTGTGGGGGTGCCACACCTCTAACCGTTGTTATTTGTAGGTAATAACTGTACTCACTTTGGAATAGATTATTTGTTGTCTATGAACCAGTCCAATTAATTCAGAGGGGCTCTAGTTACCGGAAAGTTAATGGTCAAGCTATGAATAGTTTTGGTTATATCAATAGTCATCTACTAAGATGTGGAGGAATTTTTGGTCAAAACTGATAGAAGGAATAGCCACCCTAGTAAATTCATTACTATTTTGAAATATTTAATTAAAGTAGAATTAATGATTTAGGGTCAATGTTAAGTCCAACTTTTTTTCCTTTTCTTTTTGCCTTGACTATATCTTTTGACTTTGAAGTTTTATTATTCACTTTGACAAAATTTAGAGGTCTGATGCTTGGTAAGATAGTTGAATGTGCAAAAACATCCTCTTTCTCTGACCTGGTTTCATATATTCCTTTAGTAGTTGTTCACTGAAGTTCATTGGCATTTATGGAAATACAGATGCATATGCTGTGCCAACCCAATCAGGTGACATTCTGAAAATGGGCTTTATGAATGAGTAACTATAGTCCTTTGAATCCCAGAATCAGAAAGTTAGAGCTAGAAAGAAATCACTGGAATCACCTCATCCAATGTCTTTAGATGAAGCTAATGGCAAAGTAATTCAGTGACTTACCCAAGTTAACAAATTAGAAATAGAATTGGAATTGTGATTCCTACTCCTGTGTTCTTTCTACTGTAATTCATTGGCTTAAGGTATCTATTTAAATGACATTTAAGTAGTTTCTAGGTTCTACAAAATACAACAATGAATTTTTATAGGTTATAATGGTCTACCCAAAAAATCGCTAATTTACCCTTGAAAACTTGTCTTCTTGGTTTAAGGATAGGTAACCACAAAATGATTTAAGCAAAAGTTTAATCCGACATAACCCTTTATACCAAAACCTTCTTGTTTTTTTTTTAATTAGATGATTTTTTTCAGTTAATAAGCATTTTTTCTTTCCTTCTACCTTCATTCTCTGGGGAAAAAAGAAAAAAAATATCACTTTTATCAATATAAAATTTTATTTCTTTTACTTTTACATTATTTACATTTCCCACTATATATTTTCTTCTATCTGATCTAGAAAAAAATTCCTTAAAGATAAAGAATTTAAAAAGAAGAAAGGAGGGGAAAGTTCCACAAAGCTAACCAACTGATATATAAAAAATTTTGATTTTATGGGTATTGTTCTACTGACCCATAATTTCTTACTTTTTTTTTGCCTTTTCGAGGGCAATTGGGGTTAAGTAACTTGCCCAGGGTTACAAGGCTAGTTTTTTTTTTTTTTATGTGGGTATTAAGTGTCTGAGGCTGGAACTGAACTTGGGTCCTCCTGACTCCGGGGCCGGCGCTTTACTCGCTGCACCACCTAGTTGCCCCATAATTTCTTACTTTTGCAAAGAAGCAGGGACAGGACATCTTCTCATATTTCCTATTTATTCTTATATTTCCTTTTATACTAACATCCTGCTAATGCTTCATACTGATCTGGGAAGACAATAAGAGTAGGATACAAGTCAGAAGATAAATAGCTGAATTTTTAAATATTAGTGTCCTGAAGCTTATAGCGCTTTGGGACCAATTGTAAAATTTTCAGTGAGCATTTATACCTCATAAATTAGCAAATGCTTTAAATCAAGCCTTGATTTATTGCTTTGTCCAGAATGAAGAAAGTGAGGGAAAAGTGTTAATAATGCATATTAAGCTTAAAACTGTGTGCAAGGTCTTCCCCACCTCCCCAGCTGGCTGTTAAACATTTACCAGCACATCCCTGGATACAACAAATATAATAGGGAAAGACTCAAAAAACAATAAAATTGCTTGTGAAGTGGTTTACCTTATTTGATCTTTCTTGCTAACCCAACACTTTGTACTCAAATGATTTTACAAATTTTCATTTTTATTAAAGAATAACAATAAGGAAATTAGCTATTTTCTTACTTTTGTTATATTTTAGAAAGTTTTCTATGAAACCAAAAATGGAGACATTGATTAAAAGAAGGACCTCATGGATACAGATTTTTTTAAAAAAATGTTTCCCCCTTCATGAAATAAGGAAATGGTATCAAGGGAAGCAAGCAAGAACAAAGTACAGTACTCTCAAAAAAAAAATCTTCCCAGTTCTTCACGAACAAAATTTTATTATTTATATGTTGCCATAGCTAGGAGAAAAAAAAAAAGAGCTTTGATGTCTGTCTCTCAGCATCTTCTTTCTCGTAGATAGGGAGGAGGGGCTAAACCTAAACTGGAGTGGTATGTGTTTCCTACTGACACACAGGCCTTCATGAAAAAAAAACATAAAAAGAATGTTTTTTTCTTTATAAAAAAATAAACCCGGTGTATTTAATGATGTTTTTCTTTCATATTTTTTAAACTTTTCCCCATTTACTTATAGATAATATATAAATATAATAATATTATTTCTCCTTTGCCTAGTTTGGATTTTATGAACTTAGTTAAATTTTTATTTGTTATATTTACTATGAAATTAGACTGGATATTTTGTAGAATATAGAGAGCATAGAGACAACTATTTGACATGGAGTAGAGAGTTCTGGCTCTCAAGTCAAGACAACCTGAGTTCAAGTCCAGCCTTAGACACATAATAGCTCTGTGAGTCTGGGCAAGTCAGCTAATCTGTTTGCCTAAATTATTAAATTTATTCAATTTATAGAATGGGCACAACAACAGCACCTACCTTTCAAGGTTGTTGTGATGATCAAATGAGATGATATTTGTAAAAAAAAAAAAGTGCTTTGCATAGTGTCTGGCACAGATGATGTGCTATGTAAATGCTTATTCTCTTCTCACATATTATTGGTAAAATTCCTGAGTTTCCGGGTTTGAGGACCAGGAGAACTATTCTACTGTTTTTATGTGTGTTTATATATGTGTGTATACATATATATGCATATGTAATGGTAAGGGCATTTGATGATCTTCCCTTCCCCTCAGTAGGCCTGTGCCCCTTAATGAGCCTCACCTGGAGCCCAACAAGAGAAATTTGCTTAGGGGAGGCTTGTTGTTCAGGAAGGCCCTTTGCTACTTTGTAATTAGGCAGTGTGTCTTGAAGGTTGTGATATTCTCTGACCCTGGAGATGGCTATATATACTCCCTGAGGTGAGGTTTTGCTTTGGGACTTACTTCTAGGAAGAGTTGTATGATTTGGTCAGATGAGACTCTGGGTAGCCCTTAAGCCCCTCGGGCACTGAAAACCCAGATGTAGGTGCTTCTCTCTCCGGTAACTAACTATGTATGTGATGGTCAGATAGCTAGAAGCCCTATCTGTTGTTCTGTTGAATTGTGTCACTTTCTCTGTATTTTTCATCTGCTTGTAATTTCTGTTTGTACTTTCCGAAGTTCAGGGTGCTGATGTTTTCCCTTGAACTAGGTAAATGATATATGTTTGATTAAAGTAAGTTTGTTAACCCTTTTTGAGCTGCTTTCCTTTAGAAAAGCAGATCAAAAAACCTGTGCTAGCAGCCATCCTGGGTATGCTGGGGTGATTGGTGCTACAGCATATATGTATATGTATGTATATATGTATATGCATGTATATGTGTGTATGTATATATGCATATACACAAATACACACATATATAGTGTGTATATATACAAATAGATATTTGTGTTTATGTCTGCACATATGTGTATATATCTCTATCTAATCTTCTCAAGCTCAAAAAGGAATCAATGGGAAAAAATGTGAAAGAAGGCAGTCTACCAGTAACAGATTTTAGACTATATTATGAAGTGGTAATCATGAAAACAATCTGGTACTGGCTACGAAACAGTATTGGATCAGCAGAATAGATTAGGTACACAATGTACAGCAGTAAATGACAAGTGTTTCTTCTCCAAGATTCAAACTTTGGGTCAAGAATTCATCATTTGACAAAAATTTCTGGGGAATATTTGACAGAAAATAAATATAGACCAACTTCTCACAATATGCACCAAGATAAGGTCAAAATTATTCAGATATAAAGGGTGATATCATAAATCAGGAAAGCATGGGAACATGTACCTTTCAGATCTATGGGTAAGGGAACAGTTTATGACCAAATAAGAAACAGAGAGGATCATGGAAAGTAAAACAGATAATTTTGATTACATGAAATTTAAAAGTTTTTGCACAAACAAAATCAATACAGTCAAAATTAGAAGGAAAACAGGCAACTGGGGAAAAATGCATATCAAGTTTCTTACATAAAGGTCTCCTTTCTCAAATATATAGGGAACCATGTCAAAAAAAAAATATATATATATATATATATATATATATATATATATATATATATATATATAAAGCGATTCCATTCCCCAACTGATAAGTGGCTAAAGCATATGAACAGGCAGATTTCAGAAGAAGAAATCAAATTTATACTCACATGGAAAAATGCTCTCAATCACTATTGATTAGAGAAACACAAATTAAAAGAACTGGCACACTGATAATATTGGCTAACATGACAAAAAAGGAAAATGATAAAGGCTAGAATGAAGTGAAAAAATTGGGACACTAATAAATTGTTGGTGGAGTTGTGACCTTGATCTAGTCATTCTGGGGAGCAATTTGAAATGATTCCCAAAGGACTATAAAATTGTGCTTACTCTTTGAAATAACAATAAAACTAGGCGTATATCTCAGAGATGTCGGACAAAAGGGAAAATTATCTATTTATACAAAAATATTTATAGCAGCTCTTTTTGTGCTGGCTAAGAATTCAAAATTGAAGGGATGTCTATCAATTGGGACCAAATAAGTTGTGTTATATGTTTGGGACTGAATACTTTTATATTAAATGAAATGAACAAGGGCATGATTTAAATAAAAAAAAAAAACCTAGGAAGACTTGTATAAACTGAGTCAAAGTGAAGTGAGTAGAACCAGAAAAACATTGTATACTGTAACAGCAATATTATAAGGATGATCAACTGTGAAAGACTTAGCTACACTGATCAAGACAATGATCAAAGACAATTTCAAAGGGCCCATGATAAAAAAAATGCTATCTACCTCCAAAAAGAGATTGAAACATACTTAAAAAAAACTTTCTTTTCTTGGAGTTTTTTTTTGTGTTTACTAATATGGAAATCTGTTTTGTGTGACCACACATAAAATTGATATCATATTACTTGGCTTCTCAAGGATTGGGGAAGGGGCAGAAGAAAGGGAGAGAATTTGGGACCCAAAATTTAAAAAATTGAATGTAGTTTTTTACATTTAATTTGTAAATATTTCATAAAATAAAAATGCATTTAAAAGGTTTAAGGAATAAAACCTCTGAAAATTTCTGAATGAATGAATGGCATGCATGGATAAGACAAATATGCTAGTTGCATGTAAGATGAATTTGAAAAAAAATGACTGACTGCAGTGAGATGAATTAGGAGAAAGAGATAATTGCAATACCTCTGTGGAGAGTTCAAAAGAACCTCATTGTGTCAGCAAAAGAAGTGGTAAAAATGAGATGGTCTTGTGAAAATTCTATGAAAGTAGAATCAACAAAACTTGGCAGCTGATTTGATCTAGGTGATGATGGAGAGGGAGAGGTAAGGGTCAAAGATGGATCTGAGGTTCTTGGGTGACTGGGAGAATAGCAACACCATTCATACAGGTAAATTCTGAGAAGTTTTGAAGGAGAAAGATACCAAGTTTGATTTTCGATGTCTTGTGTTTGACGTGCTTTTGGGACAAGCAGTTGAAAAGTTTTGGCAGGCAACTGGTAATGTAGAAAGGAGAAGTGGCTAGTTAGAGACAGAAGTTTGAACAATATTTGCCTAGAGGTGGTGGTTGAAGCCAAGGAAAAATACTGTTAGGCCAGAAGTAGAGAGATAAAGAGAGAAGGCATAGGTGATACCCATATTCACTAACTGGGCAGAAGAAGATAAACTAGAGAATAAAACAGAAGAAGATAAGTAGAAAAGCCTTAATAGTATAATGCCATAGAATACAATGGAGGTACTGGAAATGTAGGAACTGAGCAATAATACATTAAAAAAAAAGATCACTTAGAAAACCTAGTTTGTGGAGGATTAGTAACCAGATCACTGTCTTCCTCTTGAATTTCTAATTTGACCTGCACTAGCAAGCCAGAGGGAATTCAACTTGGAAGCCTATTCTGTAAGTGTTACTTACCCTGACTACTATTCATATACCAATTCTAAATCAGGAGCTGCTTACTTAAATAACATCTGAATATTTTGTTAGGGTGGAGAGTGTGTTAATGTTACAGCCAATGATATCTCCTATTCCCTATTCTTCTGTAATGATAACTAAAATAATGAACAAAATCTAAACTCCTGACTCAACTCACAGGTACATCAGGGATAAATATTAGGATTCCTTTCTTAATTTTAGCATAATAAGCTGCTCAAGGCCATTTTGACTTTGTTTCCCCAGTGTTTTAATAAATGTATGTTGAAATTAAAGTCTTCCTGAGAAAACACTGACTGGCCAATACTGAAGAAACAGCCTTTCCTCTCACCAAGGGAGGCCCCATCATATTTGTTATTAATCTCCAGATTTGAAATTAGGTTACATAGAAGCAAGTATTATAAATTATTTAAGATGCAGAATGGGATTTTTTGCTTTTTCATTTTCTTTGCTTTTCCTCTTTTCTTCTCATTGTTCCCATCTCTTTTTATCATTTTCTCTGTCAGCGTTATTTAAATAAAAAATAATTTCTATTTTTTCATCCCAACTTCTTGGATATTCATTGCTCCTGATCGCTCATACCATCCTTCTCCAAATGTGCAAAATATGTGTTATTTCACTGGCATGGAGAATTCTTGGTGATAGCTAAGTACGTAATAGATATGTTGCTGTTCCTGGAGTCAGGAAGACAAGTTAAAATTGTCTCACTTTTGCTAGCTGAATAATATTAGGCAAGTCACCTAGCCTCTGTTTGCCCCAGCCTTTTCATCTGTAAAATGAGAATAATAATTGTAACTATCTCCCAGGGTTGCTGTGAGGTAAAAAACAGGTTGCTATTTGTAAAGCACTTTGCAAACCTCAAAGCAGTATATAAGGGCTAGTTTTCATCACCACCATCATCATTGTCATCATCATCAATGTAGGAACTCTCTCCCCCCATGTACTACCTATATCAGAGGCATCAAATATATAGACCGGGGATCACACTGCCCACTCCTGAGTTGGAACAAATACAATTAAAATATAATAGAAAATATTTAACAAAATAAATAAAACACAATAGAACATAGTTTATGTCGGTATGTGCTTTTTTTTTTTTTAACACAATATGTATCTGCATGGTTCTTTATGTGTGGTTCAGTAGTTCCCATTTCTCATTGATTCTGACGCCACTGGTCTACACAATCCACCTATGATTTAGTAAATAAATCCCAGAGGTTTTAAAGAGCACTCTTGGAGGTTAAAGTGACTTACAAGGTTTATACAGTTAATGAATGTCAAAAACAGGATTTGAACCTAAGTCTTTATGACTTCAATCTCAAAGCTCAATCCAGTATCATTCAGCCTCTATTTATTGTTTCCTTAATACCCCCTACTTTCTAGATCTTGTACCATAGAGCACTTGTTTATTACTTTTAATTAATCACAGAATTATAGGATATCAGAACTAGAAAATCACTTGGATGTTATCTGGTTTAATGATTCTTTAAAAAATAGAGATGGAAGCATACAATTTGCTTAAAATCATAGGAAAGAATTAGGACTTGAACTCAGATCCAGGGTTCTTCCTACTATACCCCATAATTCATAGCTGTTCCATCCATTTACTTATCCCCCCCCCATCATTGATGGAAAACTATTAGAGAAAAGAGATAGTTTTATTCTACTTTGATATACTCATGTCCTAGCATTTAATAAGCACTAATGCCTTCTTTCATTTTGTCTTCTTGCTTGCAACATCAATTTTTGGCTCCCTCTCATTCCTTTCCCCTATTCCCTCCTTGAATAATTTGAAATAAAATTATAGCAACAAATAAAGATAACAATGAATGTAACCTTAAAGACCTTCTTGCCCAATATTTTCATCAATTAGAAATACATAATGTGTATGTATAATGTACACATGTGTATGTGTATATACACATACATGAGAAATTTGTTATTTTGGCCTTTTTTAAAAAGTCATCAACTATATTGATGCTAAGGTAAATATGCCTTTTCTGGAACATCAGTTTTACATTTTATAATCCTGTATTCCCTAATTAATAGGGTCTTTCTGTTTAATCTTTAGCAGAGCCTCCCTCTTTTAGTTTATTTCCTTTTTTCTTCTCTTTTTCCCTCTCTTGCATTGGCATTTTCTCTCTTTGTTTTATCTTCTCTCTCCATCAGTGGGAGGAATACTAATTAATTTCTTGGCCTTGCATTATACCTACACTATGTATAGTATATTGTATGAGCATAGTATATTGTTTTTGCCCAGCTGCATTGAAACTCAGTGGGGCAGAGTGATTTGATTTCTTAAATTTCAGTTTTCTAGGTTATATTTAAGTGGTCCTTTTCACCATCCCAGGAGCAGTTGTCCCTCATTTCTGAATCCCATAGTTTTTGCTAGATTACATACCAACCTCTAACATGGCTTGCTTTAGGTGTCAGATTTCTGTTATCCATTTCACCTCCTCTCTATCCCATCCCTGACACCCTGGACTTTATGAAGACTGCTCACTTTTCTTTGGGATCTCATTCTGTTAACTTAGGCAGAATTTTTCAAATTAACCAAATTTTTTTTCTATCTTTAATAGTAGTAGCTAGAAAGGATGGAATTTTATGTGGGATATAGGAATTGATTGGGCTGTAGGAAGAGTATATTTTAAACAGCATCAGCTTTCAGTGACATAGGGATCCCTCCTAGGGACACAGATTATCTCCTGGGGTCTTTTCCTGATTGCATGAGCACCTGCCTCTGCAATTTAAAGTGCCATTTTCAGCTTGAAATACTTTGGGGGCAGGGAATGACTGCTGATGTTAAGGGGATACTTTTTTAGTATTAAATTTTCCTAGGACTATTCATTAAAGACAGGGAAGAAAGTTAGTCAATTTGGAAGGGAACTAGAACATGTAAGTATAAGAATTTTCTAGAGGAACAAATTTCCACTCCTCACTCCACCCCCTTCCAATTAGTTCTGTAAAGGAAGCAATGTTTGGACACATTCTTTGTAAACCTTTATATTTAAAATTAAATTAATCATTATTGACAACTACCAATAGCTAATATTTAAGTAGTGTTTTAAGGCTTGCAAAGTTTTATATGTTATTGTCTTTGATCTTCAGAACAATCCCATGAGGTAGGTGCTAATTATTTTCATAATTTTACAGATAATGAAACCAGGGTTTATAAGTGGCTAAATAACTGACCCAGAGTCACACAGCTAATAGGGTTTTGAAACAGTATTCAAACTTGGGTTTTCTGGTTACAACTTTGGTTTTCTATCTACTATGTCATCTAGACATACTTTATTTTTTAAGTTTTTTCTTTCTTTTGGTGTTAAGTACTTGAGAGAAGAAATGAGAAATGGAGCAAAATGTGACTGAACCAGAGAGTACAGGAAGGGGAGTAATGCACAATGAGACCAGAAAGATGTATTTGGGTCAGGATGTAAAGAGCTTTCAAAGTCAAGCAAAAGAGTTCGTATTTTATTGTAGGGGCAGAGGTAGGTACTTGAGTTTGAATATAGGATTCTCTTAGTCAAATCTACTCTTAAGGAAAATTATTATAGCAACCATGTGTAGAATAAATTAGAGTGAGGAGAGAAGGGAGGCAAAGAGACCAATTAGGAGGCCGCTGAAATGACATGGCAAATGGTGACAAGGGCCTGGATGATGCCTCGTACAAAGATTTGTTTTGAAGAGGGGAAAAAAAGTAGGACATGAAAATCAGTCAATACATCAACATTGTCCATGTATGCAATATTCCACACTCATAATCTTCTACGTCTATAAAGAGGGATGGAGGTGCATCAAGAAATACTGTTCTATGTTCATCTTTAGTGGAGAGAGGTGGCACAGTGAACAGAGCACTGGCCCTGTAGTTAGGAGGACCTGAGTTCAAATATGGGCTCAGACACTTAACACTTACTAGTTGTGTGACCTTTGGCAAATCACTTAACCCCAATTGCCCTGCCTTCCCCCCTCCAAAAAAAGATTAAAAAAAAGAAGTGCTATTCTGTAAATTATAATTGTGTTGACTAGAAATACCACAAGGATTCAGAGAAGTAGAGCTTAGTGTGGTAACATGGGGGATAGACTTGAGCTATGTTTTGAAGAAATTAGTACAAAAAGAGAACTTTTGAGGTGATAAAAACAAAATAAGCTAAGACATAGAGGTGAGAATGAGTGCAGAATGTCCACAGATCAGTGAAGAGAAGAGCCTGCCTAAAGCAGAGGACTCTTGGTGCAGAGTATAATCATCATATTTGTAATGATTATGTCATATGACTTTTATAGGTTTATGTATCTAAAGTTAGAAGGAGCCCCATCCACCTTTTAGTCTAGCCTCTCATATTACTTGGTAATTTAAGTAGTTGAATGAATAAAACATGATATTAGATAGGGTCCTTCAATAGTGCCTTGTGGTTAAATTTTATAGTTAAAAAGAAATACATTTTTGAACTAAAAACACAATCATAAAATCACTAAATCCCTCAATTAGAATGAAGGGCACCAAAACTATATCATGTGAATCTAAGATGAAGGAATTGGGACTGTTTATCCTACAGAAGAGATGTTTTCAGGAGACAGGATACTTTTCTTTACATATTTAAAGGTCTTCCATATGGAGAAGACATTAGACCTGTCCTGCTTATGTGATATAAAAAAAATTGAGACATAGTTTCTGTATAATTAATCATTTTATTAATAATACTAGTATATTATTGATAAAGGGATGATAATTTGCCCATCTCTCTTAGACCAAAGACAAATCATGGAACACAGTCAATGTTTATATGCTTTTGGAAGAGTGGGTATTCTTAAGGGTGGAAATCAACTCTGATTGGTTAAGGATTAATGAGAGAATGAAAATTATACTTATAGGTAGATCTATTTTAATGAGTCTGGGGGGCTGTGACTCTCATTCAGTTTTGGTCAAAGAGACATTTATATTCATATCTCCTTGTCTGACAAAAGGGAGAATCCACTTTTTTTTCCCAGATACATCTGAGTAAAACCAATATGCTTTCCCCACCTGGGTGAAGTCTGAATAAAATCAAAGAGAAAGTTAATTCAATCTCTTTATCAATGATATGTTTCAGATGTTAGCTTGGTCTAGTAAAGGATAAGATTTCTGAGAAAGATAAATCTTGTGTCTCCCCAACATTAACAGTTAGTTATTTAATAACCATTTCTTCTTTTGACTCAAGATAGCAGAACTAGAAATAGTGGAGGAAAGTTGCAAAGGTCTAGCTGTAAGAGAAAGCTCCCTAATCACTAGTGTGGTCCAAAAATGAAATGGCCTTAGCAAGTAGTAGGTTTCCATTCCTTGAATGATTTAAAACAGAGACTGAATGACTACTCTTTATAGCAGCAATTCCTGTTCAGTTGTGGGTTTGGACCATGTGGCCACTAAAATTCTTACAACAAGGGCTGTGTTGATAAATATTCAATAACCTGCTCCCTGAAAGGGAAGTGTGTGCACAACACAGCTTTAAGTTTAATTTGCATTATTAATATTTTCTTAACTTTTTATAATCAATAAGACAACAAACTAAGCCCTCACTAAGTAACACTTGTGAGTTATGAAATGTAAATACTCAAAGGGAAAATTTAACAATTGGTGCTATTTGAACTGGCTTCACTACACAGCTCTAATTCTGAGACTACATGAGTCTTTAACAAACTTATGTTAGAACAAAGCAATATTTCCAACGTATCACTAACAACAAAAACAAAATATGAAAAACCAATGATATTTTTAAAATATTAATTTCAAGATATTCCACATTATCATGATTACTATTTACATATATGCGTTACTTAGTGAATGCTATAATCCTAGTCATATTCCTCATCTCTTAATGAAAGTTTCATGTCCTCTAGAAACTGAGGTATGTTATAATATTCACAGTTCAGGGATTTTTTTTTCCTGTTTCCAAGTTTACATCTGTTAGATCTAATTAGTTTATTATCATTAGCAACAGAAGTCACAGGAGGATGTTTTAGTACCTAGTAGGAGCAAATTAGAGTTCAGGTTTAGTGCTTGGTTACACTGTAGCAGAAAGATTTTTAAAAGATGATTTGCATCAAATGCTATTTTAGCTCTAAAATAGAAAATGGTACTTTTCATATTAATACGCTGCTTTAAAAAATGAAGCATGTATCTTATTAAAAATAGTCATTTTGTCTATACAATTTCCATCTGTTTCTACACTCAAAGGGGTCCGACTAATGAAAATACCAAATTTTAAATATTAGAATAACTTACAACTTAATTTGTATAAGACTTAATTAAACTAACAAAGAATAATTATAAATGTGTTTAAGTTCCCTAATTCATTCTAATTAAAAAAATCTCAATTAAAAAGCACTGCAAATACATACCTACATATGTTGTGCGTATACACACACACACACACACACACATATATATATGCACACATACATACACACACATAGTATAAAGAAATTTCAAAGGGATTCAAAACAAATTATTTCAATGTGCATTTATAGCATTAAGGACAAACTATGTACAAGGCACTTTTGTAGATATTGAGAGAAGAAATCAAAAATAGATCCTGCATTCAAGGTGTTGTTCTACAGAAAATATGATGTATGAATAAAAAATTAAATAGAAATTAATTTGAGGAAAGAGACATCAGTCACAAGTATATGAGGGGAAATTTCCTGTAGCAAAAGAAATTACACAATTCTCTCTTCCCCCAACTCCTAATATGTTTATTTGGTTTTTGTTTTATATTTTGTATTTTATATTTATTTATTTACATGGTTATGCTTCCTTTCCAAATTGGAGACAAGGATTATTTCTTTTCTGTGTTTGTAAGAGCTAAACAAATAACTTCTGAATTGGAATATTTCTCCTTCATACAGAGACCCCTCACCTACCTTCCTTAATTTTTCTGGAAGACTAAATGTGACAATGCTATGGAGGTAGTTTATTCCTTAGCAAGGATAGTCTATATCAAAACAGACAACTGACCTAACAAATTTACAACAGAATTATGAAAATGTATAGTAGTATTTTCTTATGATAGATCAATAGGTTGTTGTTTAATAATTTTGTTCTAGGTTAAATTCATGCATGATATACTTGTACATGAAAATTGAAATGTTTTTAAATATTCCCAGAATAACATAAAGGAATCAGTATGGGACTAATGAGAGAATGCTGGACTTGGCATCAAGCAAATTCATTGTGACTCTGCTACTAACTAGTTTTGGGACGTTGGAAAAGTGAATAAACCACTTTATGAGTCAATTTATTCATTTGTAATGTGGGGGAATATAGCTTAATCACTCAGATCTCTTCCTATATTAAAATTCTATATTTCTAAAGGAACATGGGACAAGCAGAATTGCTACTACCACACCAAAGTTTGTTTTGTAATTCAGACAATAATGAAAGAAAATATTGAATAACATAGCTACATTAGGTTGAGAGGTGATAGATTTCCCAATGCATTATTGCTGTGAGAACCACTTCATTGCCAGTCATGAAATTCAATGGAACAACATAGCTGGGGGGGTCTAGCATTATTTTTCTTGTTTCCTGAGTGCACATGTATATAATTGCTCTTTCTTAGGCAGATCTTCTGGCACTATTTTTTGATGGGCAAGAAAAGTGGAACTAAGAGTCTTCCGAGTTCCAAGCCCTCTGGGACACAGTCCACTTTTTGTGAGGATTAGGAAGCCTAAATTCACAAAGAAAAATTGCCATATAGAAATTCAAAGAATATGCTTTTGAAGAACTAAGCTGGAAGTTCTTGTAGTAAAGATGGCAGCATGAAAGTTGCTAGCCAAACTCAGATCCCTCTAAAGTCCCATCAATAATAAGAGAAATTATATCAAAGAAAATTATCAACAAACAAAATAAAAGATAAATGAACATAAATTCAGATAAGACAGCATGCACACGTGCATGCACACACACACACACACACACACACACACACACACAAGAAAGAAAACTGACTTTATTGGCCCACTTTACTTACCTTGTCTCAGATATTGGACAAAAAGGTGTTCCAAGGAGGAATAATGGGATCATATCATCCTCTTCTGGATTTGTGCTGAAGGGGAATTCCTCCAAAGCCACTATGGGTCATGCTTGCTAGCTGACCCATTGCAGGACAAGGACAGAAAGATTTTTGTGCCTATAAACATCCCTGCACTCTCCCTTCAGGCTGTATATTGAGGAATCAGCATGCTGTGATTCCAGTAACTTCAGAGCAGAGGCAAATTCAGAAGAAATAGCAAGGAAAGATATGAAGCAGATCCTCAACCAGCCATTATTAGCAAAATCAAAGGAACAATTTATACAGTGACCATAATGATTTAATGGAAAACATGTTAAAATACATCATAATTCTGATCAGTGGAGTAAGACATCTGAGTTCTGATAATGAAGCAAATTTCCTGATTCTCAGCAAAATGGTTATGGAAAGATGGGGAATGAGATGTGCATTGTTAAATATAGCTTATGTATTAGCTTCTTTTTCTTAACTACACTTTGTTAAAAGAGAAGGATTTTGTATGTGTGTGATATGGGTATGGGATGATAAGGAACATTGTAAAATCAGTAATGTAGAAAAATCATCCATAAATCACTTTTAGACCTAAAGAAGAGGCACTGGACATAACACATGTCAAGTACATCTCAGTCACTCACTACTAGACATTCCTTTAAGGGCTCCTGGTAAAGAAAAGTCCTGAAATACTCCAGGAAGGACATCTTCAGCTACTGATTATCCCTAAAAAGTTTTGGTAGTAGGAATACCAGTCTTTTGGGCCTCACTTCTTTTTAATGTAATGGAACCCTAGTTTGCAGCAAAGAAGTATTTCAATGTCAGTACCCATATACCATTTTCAAATAAAAAGGCATATGCTCTCTGAGTAAATCCATCTTAGCAATCAGGATCATGGACAGAGATAGTCATTCAATTCAGTAGGTTATCCATAGTTACCACATTATGCCTCAGTTCTGGTCCTTTTATTCCTCTGTTTAGGATAGTTCTTAACTTGTGATTCTAAATTTTTCTTTTCATATGTGATAACTGTGTTTCAATATACTTATTTTCTTTAAACATTTCAAGTATTTTACTTTATGCATTTTTATATATGATATGTTTATTTTAACATATGAGGTAACTGAAGCCTAAAGAGTTTAAGCACTTGCCCAAGGTCACACAGGTGGGATATAGCCATAAAATACTGACAAAATCAAATTTCTGTCCCATACATGGCAAGATCTTTCAAACTATTACTTGGTCCCTTATATTAAATTTTGTATTCTTTACTTATTTCCAGAATCAGCACAAATAATGTAAGAGTCTATATGAATATGTGTGTATGTGGGTGTAACAGTCTGTAAGAATGAGATCTTTATGGCTATATCTCACATGTAGTGTGATCTATGCCAAATAAACCATTCAGCAAGTCACATTAATATATATATATATATATATATACATATATATAATTCATTTAAAACATTATTCTTAGGAGTTCATGGACTTTCAAAGGGATCCAGATCTCTTCCTCCCTCCCTCCCTCTCTTCTCCC
>NW_027187376.1:9132481-9169415 GCF_028583685.1 Petaurus breviceps papuanus | reverse complement strand
CTTTCCCTCTCCCTCTCCCTCCCTCCCTCTCTCTCCCTCTCCCTCTCCCTCTCCCTCTTCACACATAATCACCCCTCACCAGTCTTTTATTAGCTAATATCTTGATCTGCTTAGCTTATACCCCTTGCTCCCCTCTGCATTTTACTGTATCAACCAAGTTATTGGTTCTAATAGACTAATAAATAGTTTAATTAGATTAAATATAGCATAGTATAATTCAAGTAACATGCACTTATAGAAATAGTAAGCATCTCAGTTGTCCCTGGGATAGAGTCTCACCCTTTCTTTTTCCAATGGTAGAGCAGAAGAACTATAATGTATTGTTTAGTTCAAAGAACTTAACCCTGGCCAAGTGGGGGAGAGGGTGGCTTGATTCACTTATGCCAGTCACTGCTTGGAAGTTAGATTTCTTGCCCATTTCTTAAGACTTTCAGCTGCCTTGACTATTCCCATTGACTCTTGATGTTACCTAATTGGAAGGGAACTGGTTTGCCAAGTTTTGGGGAGTCAGAAGTGTAATTCATCAGTCTTAAAAAGCTAATGCAACCTTGGGTCTCATTGAGAAGCACAAATTTCAGGAATAGAAGTAGTATAGATAATCCAACTGTACTTCAACCTGGTCAGCCCTTTTTTTTGGGCATTATATTTAGTTCTGGCCATCAAAATTTAAGAAGTAACTGATCAGAGGGAGAGTACCTAGTAGAGGGTAGCCAGTATTGATGGAATCCTAATAAAGCTGCCCCCAGCCCCAATATTCTAACTTCATTATAGGCCTGGCCCTGGTGAACAGCAGTCCCACTGTATCTACCTAGCCCCTCTCACCAATGTCCTAATTTATTTGTATATGCCTCACTGCTCACTGGAAAAACAGGTGTGTCCCTGAACTCTCAGTTTCCACAGAAACAGCAGGTATGTCCATATGATGGCAACCTAGCTACTGCCTCTACCTGGTCACTGCCCCCAGACCCATTCCCAGAGAAACAGGTGTGTTATTGTATTCAATCACAATCACATCATCCATCTAGCCCAAGACAGGACCACAATAGCTAGCCAGTTGGAGGGCAGAATGACCAGAACATTTAACCACCAAACCATAAATGGGACCCCTCCTCCATTACCTAATCCCTCAACAAACTCCTCCTGCTGTTTTAATATTAGTGATATTCCTCTATTCTATGTAAATTTTTGTTGTGTAAAAAATACATCTTGCTTTCTCTAAAGTTGCTAGTTCCTCTTGGAACTTAGCCCGCTTCATAAGAGGTGTCAATCTTAATAAATGCCTATATTTGGATTGGAGGTGATCTGACTCTTAATTCTTTGAGACAGTTCCACCACAACACATCATAAAACTACAACAGTTTTAGGTGGGCAGAGCGCCCACCTCAACAGTTTTTGGCATCCCTGGGTTTAAACCACAACAGTATGATAAAAGCCTTAAGTTCATGTCATCTAAAGATCATTTGAAGGACTGGGCACATAAGTATATGAGAAGAGATGACCAAGTGAGTACATTATAGATGTCTTCAAGTATTTGAAGACCTGTCAGGTAGAGAAGGAATGAAACATGGGTGTGGGGGTTTGGACCCATAGGATGGAACCAGGAGTAGCAAGAAGTTTGAAGAAGCAAATTTAACCTAGATAAAAGAAATCAGATTCCTAATAATTAGTGATAACCAATAGTAGAATATGCCATCTTGAGAGGTCATGGGTCCTCTGGTAGTTTTCAAGCATAATACTGATCGTTACTTGTTGGATATGTTATGATTAGTATTCCTTTTTTTGGTATAGTTTAAACTGCTAAGGCCTCTTCCAATTCTTTACTTTTGTGATTTGATTTTGTGGTTCAATAACCTCTACTGCTTCCATTAACCGTATTTTTCTCCTAATGGAATGGGAACCTTCCTCTGTACAGATTCCCTAAGCAGTGTAGAGGAAGGAAGAAATCCATTGCCAGTTGCTCATGTGCTTCTGTGTCATTATCACCCTCCTTGCCTTTGAAAATCTATGTTGGTGGCATGTGTTCTCCCTCATATTTGAACTTGGAAGTCCTTCAACCAATCCAACTCTAAACTGTACCATGGAAGTGTCATCAACTGTTTTTTTTCCCATCTAGATAGAGAATGCAGCCGTAATCATTTGTTAGGATGATCACATAAGTAGGATTATCAATAATGATGTTGTTCAGTCATTTCAGTAGTGATGAGCCCATTTGGGGTGTTCTTGGCAAAGATACTGGAGTAGTTTTGCCATTTCCTTCTCTAGCTCATTTTACAGATGAGGAAACTGAGGCAAACAGGATTAAGTGACTTGAAAGAGGGTCATACAACTACTAAGTGTCTGAGACTGGAATTGAACTCAAGAAGATCAGTCTTCCTGACTCTAGGCCTGTCATTCTGTTCACTGCACCACCTACCTGGCCTACTATTTATGTAGTACTATGATGTTTAAAAAGTGATTTGTGTATGCTATCTCATTTAATCCTCACAAGGACTCTGAAAGGTAAGTGTTAGCATTCCCACTTTCCAAACGAGGAAAGTATGACTAAAAGAGATAAAATGACTTGCCTGGGGTCACACAGCTTGTAGGTAGGTGAGGCAGGATTTTAAGGCAGGTCTTCCTAATTCTAACTTCAAAACTCTTTTCTTTTTTTTACATTTATTTTTTAATTTTGCTTTTGGGGGGAGCAGTTTGGGTTAAGTGACTTGCCCAAGGTCACACGGCTAGTTTTTGTGTTAAGTGTCTGAGGTTGGATTTGAACTCAGGTCCTCCTGACTCCAGGGCCAGTGCTCTATTCACTACACCATCTAACTGCCACTTCAAAACTCTTTTCACCAAGGCACATAGTTTCTTCATCAGAACCACCCTTAGAGCCATCCTGAACTAGAATAAAGCATAATATAGCCCCTCTTCACACCATAATTCTTACACATAGGTGAAATTAAGTAAAAATGAAAAATAAGGACAGGAAAACCTTAAAGGAAAGAAGTCTTATAGCCTGAAGAATATGCATTAAATGTAGAAGGGAAGTGTCTCTATCTTTTTGATAAAGGCGAGTTTATTATATGACATCAGACTTCATATCTCCCTCTCCATCCCATCTCCATCTATACATATACACATACATATATGTATATGTATAGGTCATAGTTATGCATGTGTGTGCATATGTGCATGCATATATGCACACACATTACTTCACAAACTGGGAGAACCATTTCTCTCCTCCATTTGACCCTTCCCTTCTCCTGGATGTCTCACTGACCTTAACACAGTTGCCTCATCTGCATTCCTCCATATCACTTCCCAGTATCCCACCATAGAATCATAGTATCATATCTGTAAAACTGGAAGGGTTCTCAGAGACCTTCTAATTCACCACCCTCATTTTTTTTACATGTAAATAAATTGAGGACTAGGAAGGTTGTTCCTTGTCCAAGGACATACAGGTAGGACAATACAAATATTTGAGGTGGGATTAAATCTGAGTCTAGAGCCTGTTTCCTTTCTATTTTATGCCCCTAAGGACAAAACTTCAGTTTCCCATGCCACAGGGGCAATTTTACTCACAGATGTACACCCTGCTTGCCACTACTCATATGGATTGTCACTGATAAAACATATAATCCTTTTGTGATTTTAATGATTACTGTTGAATTGCTAAAATATCTTTTTTCTCCACTTTGTTTCTCCTAAAAGATTATACTTCTCAAATATAATATTTCATAATTTTAAAAAGCCCACAATCTATATTATTCATTTCATGAAACCTTGATTTCAATTGATTTAATATTAGAGTAAATTTTGAAGTTTATACTAAATTACAGTGCTCCATCTTCATGCATTCACCTAAACATGCTTCCTGAATGCTGTAAATATTTTGGGTAAGCTGTTACTTATTAAACATTCTTATCAATATAAATTTTCTAAAATAAGGTTTAATTTCCCAACAATTTAAGTGAAGCTTCTTCATGTTCATCCATTCATTTAACAAATATATATTGAGCACCTGCTAGGTGTTCAGGATATAAAGATCAAAGAGGATGGAGTCCCTACCCTGGAGGAATTTTTTATCTATTGGGGAGATAAAATATATGCAAATGGCTTTGATGTAAATTAGAATCACACAATCTCAGAGTTGTAAAGGACTTCTGAAATGATCTAATACAAATAATACCAGATTAGGAGTTTCCTCTACAGTATGCCAAAAACTAGCCATCTATCCACTTCTTGGGGACCTTCAAAGATGGGGAACTCATTTATCCTTTGCCAGCTCTATTATATATTTGGAATGGATTTCTTTATATACATCCATAAACATATACCTACATATGTGTTTATATGGATACACATAAGGTTTAAATATATATGCATATGCACAGGTATGTATATGTGTTTTGGTGGTATATATGTGTATGTACACATGCAAGTATATACTTGTGTATATATTAAATATACATTAATATACATAAATACAACACACACACACACACACACACACACACACCCCTCAAACTTCTATCAGGGGGTTTGAGTTCTTTTCTCTGGGTCCAAGTAGAAGGAGAAGCTGAGAAGTTTAGTATATTACCTTAGATAAAAGACTGCTTGAATTAATCAGGATCCTGGCTTTATAATCATGGCTTTGCTATTCTCTGTATTTATGATCTTAAGCAAACCACTGACCTGTCTTGGGATTTATTTCTAACATTAGGAATTTAGACTAAATGACCTCTACAGCCCTTTCACCTGGAAATCTGTGACTCAATTATTTTCTTCTTCATAGAAGAATGCTTCATAGAAGCATTACCAATACTAGAGTATATACATATATATATATCCTGCTCTGCTTTAGTAATCTCTTCTCACACTACAACTTTCCCAATTTCATTAACTGATTCTTATATGACATTACACATAATCTCTTCCCAATCCTGGTCATCGCTTGTAAATTTCTTTTCTAAAATGTGATTTCTAAAACTGATCACAATAATCTAGGAATGGTTTGGCTATTACCTTCATTCATTTTTTTAATCTTCTGTGATAATGATAAAGCATTAGAGTTTAATATATTCCAGGAACTATGTTAGGTACTAGAGATACAAAGACATGTAAACAAGATAGTCCCTTCCCTCAAAGTGAAATTAGGGGAGATAGGAAGAGTTTGGGGTAGGCAATTAATGGAATAATCTGGAAATGGCCAGAAGATGATGTGGAATCCTGGTTCTGGCTAAGATAAGGTGAAAGGTGACTTTTCAAAATCCAGCTCGCCAAGAGCAAAATCTAAGTTACTAGTAGAGAGGAGGATGAGGAGAATGCCAGAGTACAGGTGAGACATTGTGGAAATTGCAGGGGAAATGGCTGATTTGTGTGTTTCTCTAAGATTCAATTAATGCAATTTAGGATTGCTTTAGCTTTTAGAGGGGATAAGAACAGGGGAAAAAGAGACTTCAAAGTTCATAGTATTGTTCCATGTTGAACTAGCAATTCAATAATACATTTTTGTTTTTGTAGAAACTTCTGTAATTTTACACATTTCGCATTTTGTAATTATGTGGTTGGTATTTTTTTAACACAAATTCAGAAATGTATATGTGTATATATATTTTATGTATATATCTGTGTATATTATATCTCTGCATATATGTTGTATATGTATAACATATTTGTATATATGTATAACATATTTGTATATATGTGCATGTATATTTGTATTTTTATATATATATATATACACAAATTTTGTTTTGTTTAGCCTACTGAAACAGCTAGATGGTAGGAAGACTCTTCTTCTTGAGTTCAAATATGGCCTCAGACACTTACTAGATGTGTCATCCTGGGCAAGTCGCTTAACTCTGCCTCAGTTTCCTCATCTATTAAATGAGTTGGAGAAAGAAATGGCAAACTACTCCAATACCTGTAAAAAAAACAAACACAAATGGAATCACAAAGAATCAGACATGATTGTAAAGGGCCTGAACTGAACAGTTTAACCTGCCCAAATCTTTGTAGAACTCAATTTTGTAATTTAGTGCAGCTTCAGTCTGGCAGCTAAAAATATTGATAAATATGGTTTCTATATCTTCTTGCTTTATTAAGTTAATACATTTGTTAGGTTGAACAAGTGGATACTTCTTCCAACAATGCAGAGTCTGATCCATCCATGTTTTCTCATCCCATGTAATTCTTGTCCATTTTCTCTGACGAATCCTCCATAGGACCTCTAATACTCTAAAGGCTTCCTCGATGAATTTGTGATACCAGTTTTTATGAGGTATCTGACAATCTACTGTTTCTTGCAGTGTCGTAGTCAATAGCTAATACATTGTTGTCAGAATGGGGATAAAGGCAGCAGAAGTTCTTGCTTCCCTGCTTGACCCAGCTTCTTTCAGGGCTGAGGAACTGGTTTCCTATGATAGCAATAGTGCACAATACCCTTAATTCAATCCTGTGACCCTCAGGGGAGATGAATATCTGTTCACTTAACAATGACCAGACTCCCAGTCTAGTTTCTAACATCTGAGCTTTGAGAATGGATAAACAATATCACCTCTAAGAAGATGGAACTGAGAGGTTGCATGTGGTTTAACATGTGACCTAGTTTTTTTTTTTTATCCTGGCTTTTATCCCTCATTCTCTTTCCTGGTAGTTATGAAAGGAGTAAAACCTGAAATCTCTGTCTCTTTACTTGCCTTCATACAGATTTTATTACCTATTTGTGGCTCCCTGTATAAAACTTTCTATTGTCTACCTCTTTTCCTTTGCAGAGGTGATTCAGTTAATGTTCTCCCTTCTCAGTTCTACTTCAGCTACCTTCAAGGCTCAGCTAATTCAGGAAGTTTCTTCTTAGTATACTTAGTTGCAAGTGTACTCCTTCCCTCCCTAAAATTAACTTTAGTCTAATTTTTGTATATCTTTGTATTTATTATGTGATATAGATATTATTTTCCCCAATAGAAGTTCCTTGAACATAGAAACTGTTTCATTATTGTTTGTATACTCTCAGCAGCAAGAACAATGCTTGGCACATAGTTGGTCCTTAAAAAATGCTTGTGGGATTGAATTGAAAGGCTTCTATGAAGGACACAGAAAGGAGAATGCTGTTTCTACTTACCTGCCATGTGATACCTAAGGGCACAGGTACCTAGAAGTTCTCCTTAGTTCATTCTCTGGCCTTTGACCTGTAGGCTGAAAATCTAGATGTTCTTCATGTAGCTTTGAACTCTGGTGCCTCAGAAGAACCCTGGCCTTCCCTTCTGGAATTGCTTGCTGTTCTGAGTCTACTTAATGCATCAACACACTTATTAAATATCTACTATATACCAAGTCCTGTGCTACATGCTAGATAGATAAATACAGTGAATGAAATAAATCTTACTCATAATTTTTCCTTCTAGTGGGGGAGACAATAAAGGCATATGTAAGTATATATGGAAGGAATATAAGTAGAATAAATATAAATAAATACTAAGCAGTTAAAATACAAAATAGTTTGCAAGGGAGAGCTCTAATGGTTGGAAATATCAGGAAAAACTTCTTGTACAAAATGGTTTTGAGCTTTATCTTGAAGAAAAGAGGGGAAATCTATGAGGCACAGAGTATGAGGGTATGCATTCCTTTTATGGTAGTCAATCAATGTAAAGTCCTGGAGAAGAAAAGTGTAGTATCACACAAAGACTAGAGAAAGCTAGGACAACTGAATGGCAGCATGTAAGAGGAGGAGTGATGGACAATAAAGCTGGAAATATAGGTTGGGGCCAGATTGGTAAGGGCTTTAAAAGCTTAAAAAAGAATTTATCATCTTATCCTAAAGATAACATATAGCTCCTAGTGTTTATTGAGTAAAGGAGTGATACAGTCAGATCTGTGTTTTTAAAAAAAATCACTTTAGGGGCAGCCAGGTAGCACAGCAAGTAAGAGCATTGGCCCCAGTGTCAGGATGACCTGGGGATTGAATCCAGGCTCAGACACTTAGCACCCATCCCAGAAACACCTGGCCGTGTAACCTTGAGCAAGTTACTTAACCCCAATTGCTTTAAAAAAAAATCACTTTGACCAATGTCATGTAGGATAAAATGGAATAGAGATACTTGAGATGGGGAGAAAATTAGGTCATAGCTTTGATAAAATTAGGTCATAGCTTTGATAAAATTAGGTCATAGCTTTGAACTAAAGCAAGAGCTGCGTGAACAGAGGAATGGGACCAAACTGCAAGATGTGTTGTGAAGGAAAAAAAATAACAAGATTTGTCTACTAATAGGCCATGTGGGGTGAAGCAAAGGGGGGAGGGGATACCAGAATGATGGTGTCTTTAATAGAAAGAGGAAAGTTTGAAAGGGGATAGGATTTTGAGGAAAGGTTAACGGGTTCTATTTTGGACATATTGAGTTTGAGATGTTTCTAGACAACTCATTTGAAATATCCATTAAACCACTGGGTATGACATTGAAGCTCAGGGGAGAGATAGGGTAGATAAATAGATCTGAGTTATTCACATAGAGATGATAATTAAAACCATAGGGGCAGATGAGGGTATTAAGTATACATTGACAAGAAGACCTAGGAGAAAGCCGTGCAGAACAGTCAATTAGAGTGTGTGATATGGGTGATCTAACAAGAAGGCACAGTCATATAGGGAGGTGGAGAACTAAGAGAGAGTGTGTAGAAGATGCTAAGCAGTGTCAAATGCCGTAGATAGGTCAAGAAGGATAAGACTGAGGAAAGACTATCAGATTTGAGAATTAAGAAATCTTTGACAGCTTTAGAAAGAGCAATTTCAGTTGAATGATATAATTGGAAGCCAGACTGCAAAAGGTTAAGGAGTATGGGAGAGGAGAAATAAAGGCAAAGAGTATAGCCTTTTTTTTAAATAGATTTTTTTTCAAAGTTGAACAAGTCAGTGTGTTGCATGATAGTTTAAAGGGTTGGGAGGATCCAGTAAAGTGTTTTATTTTTATTTTACTCTGTTCTGGAAATCAACCTAGTAGAAGAAGTCTGACTTCTGTTTTTATGTTTCTTTGTGGTATCTGTACTGTTTCTTTCACTCTCTCTTCCTCAGTTTCTCCCTTCCTTCTTTTTTCCCTTTCCTTCCTTGTTCTCTCCTTTTTTCTTCCTCCTAGGTCCACATAGATACATCCCAAAATGTTTAGTTGTGCCCAGGAGAGGCAATTCAGTGTTTCTTCTTTATGGAAAACGTTGTCTGCCTTATACAGGGTGTCTCAAAAGACTTTTGGGGTACCCTCTATACTATAATTGTGTTTTATTATACAGATTTAATTATTCATAGCTGTGTATGTTATTGAGTTAAGGATTCCCTTGATGGCCCGTGGGCCATGTGCTTCATAATTTCAATTATGCTAGACAGGTGTTCTCATTAGTAAACTAAGAGTTACTTTATATTCTGTGTTCTGATAATTTCCCATTAAACATTTCTTTAACAAGTTAAACTACATAGTTGTATTGTGAATTCATCTTTGTAGGAAAGCTAAGATCAGAAGATTCCAGGAATACCAGAACCCATCATATATTTCCCTTAATTGTCCCTTGAGGCACTTGGATTTTTAAGATCCTTAATATTGGCTCAGTGGAATGTGTGTCCATTAAATGATTCTGTGGATTATTTGGAGAAAACATGGTCAAGAATCGCATAGGATGAGATAACATGGATGAGTTGTGAGCTGCACCTGTAGAGGGAGAATATACTTTGAGGACATGACGGATCTACTGAAATAATCAAGCCCATTGATTTGAGAGTTATTGAACAAGATTATTTCTCTGATTGTAACTTTCAAGAAATCTAGTGTAATGCCAATACTTGCATGAGAGACATCTTTGCTCCAGTTAAATATATTTTTTTTAGAAAAGACATGCCAGGGAGCAGAGCCAAGATGGTGGAGTATAAACAGGACTTCCTTGCAGCTCCCACTCCCACCTCCTCCAATACATGTAAAAAATGACTCTAAATAAACTTTAGAGCTACAGAACCCACAAAGTGACAGAGAGAAACTAACTTCCCACTGGAGACAGCCTGGAGGGCCAGCAGGAAGGGGCCAGCGCAGCCCTGTGGGAGCAGAGCCCAGCCATACGTGAGCCTGAGGTTTTAGCCTGGGGGGGGGAAGGGAGGGCTGACCAGCCCCAGCTAGAGGGACATCTGGAAAGTGGATCACCAGCAGTTGGGATGGTTGCCAGAATCATCAACCCATAAATGCCAAAGACAAAGTGAGAGGTCAGTGGACTTTGGGAAGGAGGAGCCCCCAGGGCAAGAAGTTGCTGAGGTGCAGTTGCCACCATCATGTGGCTGCTTCAAAGCTCCTGGCATGCATAGCTGCAGCAGTTGAGAAAACCCCAGTTATTTGGGACAAAGCTCCCCTCTCTGGAAGCAGAGTTCTACTGTGGCAAAAAACTCAAAAGGCAAGTAATTGAGAGGCAACATGAGCAGACAAAGGAAGCAAGGCAAGCACAGTAATCCAACTATGGACTCTTTTTTGGGGGGGGACAAAAAGGATCAGGACATGGACCAGGAGGAAGACAGCAGAGTCAGAACTCCTGCACCAAAAGCTTCCAAGAAAAATATGAACTGGTTAAAGGCCATAGAGGAGCTTAACAAAGATTTTGAAAACCAATTAAGAGAAGTGGAGGAAAAATTGGGAAGAGAAATGAGAATGATGAAAGAAAATCATGAACAGAGAGTCAACAACCTGAATGAAGAAAATAACATCTTAAAAAACAGACTAACTCAAATGGCAAAAGAGGCCCAAAAAGGCAAGGAGGGGAAGAATGCCTTAAAAACATGAATTTCCAGATGGAAAAAGAATCTCAAAAGCTCACTGAAGAGAACAACTCCTTCAGAATTATATTGGAGGGGGCAGAGTCAAGATGGCAGAGTAGAAGCAAAACCTCTGCCTGGCTCCAGATTCCACCTTCCTCAATCCGTGTAAAAAGGGGACTCTAAACAAACTTTGGAGCTGCAGAACCCACAAAATAACACAGAGAATCTAACCTCCCACTGAGGGCAGCTCTGTAGGCTGGCAGGAATTGGCCAGTGCAGCACTCTGGGAGCCGAGCCCTGGGCCTCCGTGAGGCAGAGGTTTAAGCCCTAGGGCAAGTCTGACCAGACACTGGCAGGAGGGACTCCAGATTAGCAGCAGCTGTGGCTGTTTCCAGAATTATCAACACACAGATGTGAAGGACAAAGTGAGAGGTCAGTGCAGTCTGGACTTTGGAACCCAGTAAGAGGGAGTACATAGGCTTTGGCCCCCAGGGCAAGAAGCCACTGAGACACCAGCACAGCCAGCCAGTGCCACATGACAACTTCAGCTCCTGGCCTGCAGAGTGTAGAGGGACCAAGCGACCAGTCTGAGGGGTAATCGCTCTTGCTTTAACCTGCTTGGATCTGGATTGAAGTCTAGGGTGGAGGTCCTGGGGTGTGTGTCCAGATTGCCAGAGCATGTGGAGGCTTCAGAGAGGGCACCCATGTAAATAACTCTGGCAACTGAGAAAACCCAAGCATTTGGGACAAAAGCTCCACTGTCTGGTGGCAGTCCTACTGTGGCAAAAAGCCCAGGGGTCAAGTGACTGAGGGGTGACATGACCAGGCAAAGGAAACAAAGCAGACAAAAGATTCCAAAATTAGACTCCTATTTTGGGGACAAAAGTGACAAAGCATGGAACAGGAGGAATACAGTGAAGTCAGAACTCCTGCACCAAAAGCTTCAAAGGAAAATATAATCTGGGTACTTCAAAGGGCTTCGAATATGATATTCTAGAGTTCAAAGGAGCTGGGATTAAAACCAAGAATCACCTACCCAGAAAAAGTGAGTATCATGTTTCAGGGGAAAACATGGTTATTCAATGGAATAGAGGACTTTCAAGCATTCTTGATGAAAAAAACAGAATTGAATAGAAAATTTGACATACAGATACAAGAAGCAAGAGAAGCATGAAAAGGTAAACAGGGAAAAGGAACCATAAGAAACTTATCTAAGTCGAATTATTTACATTCCTACATGGAAAAATGATCATTGTAACTTTTGAAATTTTTCTCAGTATGAGAATAGTTGAAGAGAATATATAGTATACATAGAAAGAGGGCAATTGAATAGGAAGGGATGATAATTAAAAGGTGAAATTGAAAGGTGAGAGAGGAATATAATCAGAGGAGATGGGGAGAGACAGAATGGGGTAAATTATCTCATATAATAGAGGCAAGGGAAAACTGTTACAATGGAGGGGAAGAACAGGAAGGCAATACAGAATGAGTCAACCTTACTCTCATTGAATTTGGCTTAGGCGGGAATGACATACACACTAAATAGGGTATCTCACCCTACAGGAGAGTAGGGGGGAAGGGGATGAGAGGGGGGATGATGGAAGGGAGAGCAGGCTGGGGGGGAGAGAAGTTGGAAGCACCTACTTTTGAAAAGGGACAATATCAAAGTAGAGAATTGAACAAGTGTGAGGTGGGATAGGAGGAAGGGAAATATAGTCAGCCTTTTACAATATATCCACTATGGAAATGTTTTGCATAGCTACACATGTACACCCTATATGGAATGGCTTATCTTTCCATTAAGGGTGGAAGACAATGGAGGAAGGGAAAGAACATGGAATGCAAAGTTTTAAAATCAAATGTTTAAATTATACATATTATTATTATCATTATTATTATTTACTGTAACTGGGAAACAAGATATACAGGCACTGGGGCATAGAGATCCATCTTGCCCTACTGAAAAGTTGGAGGGGGAATGGGAGAGGACATAGGAGAGAGCAGATTGGGGGAGGGGGTATACATTGGGATGGCTGTTTTGGGATGGTGGGTGGAGGAGAGATGGGGAGAAAATTTGTAACTCAAAATCTTGTGGAAATGAATGATGTAAACTAAAAATAAACATAAAATTTAATTAAAAAAAAGAAAAGACATGCCAATGGAATCTTGTATTTTCTGTACTTGTATACATTGCTATGACTATAAAGATGCCTTCTGTCAAAAGCTCTTCTTGAATTTCTACATTTTCCCTTTTCATGTTGCCATCAATAATATCTTTAAAATACATGTATGTGATTACAGTACAGATCTCATAGAATTAAGAAAATAAGAATTTAAATTTATAAATTTTTTAAAATTTCCTCTTAATTGCAATTTCTTTTTCTTCTCTCTCTCTCTCTCTCTCTCTCTCTCTCTCTCTCTCCCTCTCTCTCTCTCTTTCTCTCTTGGATCTGTGATTTTCCATCATAAGATTTCTGTTCACATAAGGAGCTCCTTTTGAAGATATTTCTTCTGGAGATTAGAAACTGTTCTTAGAAATTGTTCTGTACCTTATAGTGTTAGACAGTTGCCTGACACTTTGACAGGAGACTTGACTATAGTTCTACAGTCACTGTGTGTCAGAGGCAGGAATCCAGCTTATCCTGATTCTGAAACAATCATTCTTTGCCCTACAACATGATATTCCTACCTCACCCCCAGACATCAAATTTCCTCCCCTCTTTAAGATATTTGGAAAATAATCTCTAAGTGCTCAAAATTGCATTCTTCTAGCATGGATTTCTCTTAATTTTTTAAATTAATCATTTAAAATTTATCTGTTCCTCTCACTACATTTTCTCATACATTTAGTGAATTGAAAAAATGAAAAGTCAAATCTTCAACATATATATATATATACTTCTAATGTATACATGAAATATAGAAATATAAGAGATAGACATTTTCAGATATGATTAATATGAGAATTTGCTGGATTACACACACATATATACATATATCATATGATATATACCTATATCATATAAGATATATAGCTATAGGTTATCATATATATAGCCATATGATATAGCATGTGAATGTTATATAGCTATGTAGTCTAGCAAAACAAATTCCCATATTAATCATGTTTGAAAATTTATATCTCTACATTTTAAATTCACCGCTCTATAAGGAAGTAATTTTAAAATATTTTTTTAAACTCATGGTTTTTCATTGAGTTGATATGAAGTCTAAAGTCTCTTAAAGCTGTTTTCTGTATAATGTTTTTGTTGTTCAGTTATGTCCAACTCTTTGTGACCCCATTTGCAGTTTTCTTGGCAAAGATATTGAAGTGGTTTGTTGTTTCCTTCTCCAGCTTATTTTATAGATGAGAAAACTGAGGCAAACAGGATTAAGTGACTTGCTTAGGATCACGAAACTAGTAAGTGTCTGAGGTCAGACTTGAATCCATGAAGATGGGTCTTCCTGACACTGGCTCTGGCATTCTGTCCACTGCACCACTGTAGCAGCAACCACTCTGGCATCCCCAGGATGGCTGCTAGCACATGTTCTTAGATCTGCTTTACTAGGAAAAATAGCTGTTCAAGGGTCAACAATTTTTAAATTCATATTCACTAGTTCAGGGGAAAAGTCAGTACCCTGAACTTCAAAGAAACTACAAATGGAGAAAATGCAAGCAGAGAAATAAAGAACGACAGGGCTCTGACTGCCTGAATCAGCTATCCACTTTACATACATCTCTAGATCTAGAGAGCCTTTTTATCTGAGCAGTTAGAGATGTCTGAACATATGACCCCTCTGGATCTTGAACAGGGAATCACATAATCCTTCTCATAAGCAAGCCCCCAAAACAAAATGCAAACTCAGAGTATATATACACTTCTCAGAGAAAGAAGGCATCACAATCCTCAGAGACTCAATGCCTAATTAGAAATTACCAAAAGGTATGAAAGCCTTCCTACAAACCAGCTTCCCTTGATGGGCTCCACTTGAGGCCGATTAGTGGTCGGAGAAGATCTTAAATCCCATTAACATTACAACCACCTAGATGCCTTGTTACATTTGGTGCATGGCTTCATGTGCTGCCCTTTATACTTGCTGTGAACCATCTTATTTATTTCCACCAAAACATTCATAAAATGAATTAATATTTCCATTAGAATTCAAAAGGGATTAATTTTTTGTTCAGTCATTTTTCTAACCATATCCATCTCTTTGTAACCACATTTAGGGTTTTCCTAGTAAGGACACAGGAGTGTTTAGCCATTTCCTTCTCCATTTCATTTTACAGATAGGGAAACTGAGGCAAACAGGGTTAAATGACTTGCCCAGGATTCCACAGCGAGCAAATGTCTGCGACCAGATTTGGACTCAGGAAAATGAGTCTTTCTGACTCCAGATCCAGTATTCTATCCAATGTGCCACCTAGGTGCCCACTATATGATACTGTTATCATTGCATAAATTATTTTCCTAGTTCTACTCACTTCTCTTTGAATTAATTCATAGAAACCTTCCCAGTTTCCTCTGAAAGTATCATTTCATGATTTATTATGGAATAATAATGTCCCATCACATTCATACACCATGGTGTACATTCTCTAATAGGACACTTCATTAGTTTCCAATTTTTGCCATGAGAAAAGCTACTTGTAATGGGAATGTAAATTTTTTAAGATCTTCCCTGTCCCTAGGCTTAAGTGTACCTGGACCTTGTGGTGGGAGGCTTATTTCTCAGGAGATACTTTGTGATTGGGCAGTGGGTCAAGAAGGTTGTTACATTCTCTGAGCCAGGAGAATGCTACATAAGCCCTGATGTGAGGTGTTGTTTGGGGCTCACTTTGAGAAATGTTGTGTGATTTGATCAGATGAGACTCTGGGAAGCCATTGTTGAGATCCCCTCTGCTTTGAAAAACTCAGATGTTAATGGTAACTGTGATTGGTATGGATGTAATGAATGGTTGGACAGTTTGGAAACCTGTCTTCTTGATCTGTTTCTCTGTCTTGATAATTCTGTCTGTATACTCTGAGGTTGTGCTCAACACAACCTCAGAGTAGTTCGGGGTGCTGACCTTTTTCCCCTGAACTAGGTAAACGATATATGCTTGACTGATTAAAGTAAGCTTGTTAACCCATTTTGAATTGCTTTCCTTTATCAAAGCAGATCCAGGAACCTGTGTTGGCAGCCACCCTGGGGGTGCTTGCTGCTAAACTACTCTAAGTTTCTTTGTGTATATAGATGCTTCTTTCTTTGTTTTCTTTGAGGTATAAGCCTAGTAGCATTACAGATGAGTCAAAGGGTAGGAACAGTTTTAGTTTTCTGTACATAGTTCCAAATTGCTTCTGAGAGTGGCTTGAACACTTCACAGATCTACCAATATGGCACTAATGTAACTTTTCCCACAACCCTTCAAACATTTGTCATTTTCCTCTTTTTTCATCTTTGTCAGCCACCATGAATTTCTTCTGTGTACTTGATCTTATATGACTACACATTCTTTTTTTCATAATCTGTAATGTCTTTTGGCCATCCTGAAATGCTACATTGGGGAATGAAAGGTTATAGTTCAAATGTGGTGGTTCACTGTCTTAGAAAATTAAAATAGTTTGTTATAGAAATGCTGACAGATCTGTTCTGGGTTTTTTGGCTCTTTTGTTTTGTTTTGTTTTTTGGCATGTCTGTTATTCCCCTTCCAGTTTTATCTGTATGTGTAGTATTTGACATGATCTGGCTTGGCTTGAGTCATATCAACTTTTCTTCAGACTTCTTTTTCCAATCTACTTTTTTTGTTATGTCAAGTAATTGGTATATAATCCTGCATACCATCCCCCTTCATACAAATGATTGTATTTTCTAAAGCAGTTTTGTCTTTTACTTCCTTTCTACTTGGAATGGTGACCAAGTATTTATGAGTTAATAAATTTTTGGACTTCTTTTTTTGTCTTCTTTTTTGCAGCATTGATTTACGTTAATTATACTTTCATGGGAGGTGATGATAGGTTGTATCCTTTCTTTTTTCCATCCCATTTGGCCTATCAGGGCATTTTTTGAACTATACCTGTTGGAACTGATGGGATTACATCCATTTTTAAATTTCTCATTCTTGTCCTTTCTTCTTTTTTTTTTAAAGCAACCAGGGTTAAGTAACTTGCTCAAGGTTACACGGCCAGTTATTTTTTTTGTGTGGGTGCCGAGAATCTGAGGCCGGAACCTATCCCAGGTCTCCCGTCTTGGGCCAGTGCTCTTTCACTGTGCCACCTGGCCGCCCCTTTGTCCTTTCTTCTAATTAAAAAAAAATCTTTCTTTAAACTGGCTGATGGTTCAGCTGCACACCGACATTCAATTCAGAAAGGATTACCATGCAGTAGGCTGTCATTTTCTGTCTGTTAGGCAATAGTCAATTTCAAGGTTAGAGATGGTGTCATATGTAGTTTTCTTCAAGGTACCCATGACATAGAATTACAATGCTTCTGAGTGGTTTACTAGCCTTACGATTCTTTTATTTCTTAATCCTGAACTATATTTTCTGACTATTTTTGGTATTTCCAATTATTTTTGCCTTTGCCTTATACTGATAATTAATGCTTACCTTTAAGTGGTAATACATTTCCATATGATCAAGTTCTGTTTCATTGTTCTTGCATTTGTTATCCTCTACAAAAGATGTCGGCACATAAGCTGTGGTTATCTTTATTGTTGTCTCTTTACTCATGTTCATCATGAAAACTGCAAAATAGCATGACCAATGTATTGAAATTTGGGCCACCTATAAAAGGGCTGGATATGAGTGGGTCATAATAGCCCAGACCCTCTCTATCAGGATCCTTCCCTACTACCTCACAGTTGCTAATTAATTAGCATATCAGGACCCAAGTACCCCACTCCTTTTTTTTTTTTTTTTACCATTTTAATCCCCTTTGTCTAGGAACTCCCCTGCCTCAGCACTGCCAATACCCTATGAGTCTCTAGTGTCACTCCATTTGAGGACAAATCACCCAGTCATCCAGCATTCTTTCCTCTGCCTGAAATCTTCCTGCTCACAAGTATGTGCTGAGTAAATCTGCTTGCTTTGCTCATATCCCAGCTCTAAAGTTCTTCCTCATCAGCTCCATACATGCTTCCTAAGCATACTGGGAATTGTCCTTGACATGTTTGATCTCTGGCACTTATCAGGATGCTCTGAGATTATATAACAAACCTTTGACTTGAACATGGGTCTAACCTCGAAGCAACCTCACTTATATCTTAATATTCTTCATAGGGAATGTAGAGAGCAAGGCCTAGGAGTGTGAATCCCGTGTCCCAAGGGCAGGGACTCACTGTTTCTCTGATACTTGAATAGAGATTAGAGGTTGCCCTGAAATTTGTGTAATTGGGTTGCTCCCCATAGCCACACCCAATAAGTATTCCTAGTTAGGGCAACCAGGAATCTCATTTATTCATTCACCTCTTTATCACCCTATTACATGTCAAGAACTGTATTGGAGGGAGAGATACAAAACAAATACAAAACTTTCCTTGACTTCAAAGAGTTTGCATTCAATTGAAAGAAGAGCAGAACTATTTCTCCCATTCCTGTATTTGCCTCCCCAAGGAATACCTGAGACCTAATCCTCCATTCATTGGCGACTTTTGACATATTTTCATTTAACATAGGAATTTTAATATTGATCTTAATCATTACCCCCAATTATATGTCAACTCAGTCTTTGAAAAAGGGATGCTTAGAAGAAGACATTTTCAGTTATTCCTTCCACATTATGGGGGATAGGTGCATGATGCTCCCTCCTTTTCTTACCCCCCCCATCTGGAAAATCCCTATGAAGCATTTTCGTCCCTCCCTTTGTACCAGAAAAGAAGTCTGATTTTTTTTTTTTTTGGTTCTTTTATAGGGAGTTTATAGTACCTATTGTAAAATTTGGGTTAAGTATTTAGTCATTGTCTCTGTCTCATCTGCCGGTCTTCTTGTGTCATCTGTGGTTTCCATAACATTTTAAAAACTTCCCATTTAGTTTCTAATGCCCATCCATGATACAGCAAAACCCTATGGGGAAAGTACGGCTGTGGAAAGGATAACTATATAACAAATCCATTGTATAGGAGTAAATGTCAGTCTTTGATTTACATGTATTCTTTGTTATTTCTGAGAACCATGCTGGGTACTCTTCCGCTCTGGTCCAAAAATATACTGATGGTATCAGCTATCATTTCAGTAAATAATGTTTTAATTTCTCTACAGAAACTGGTATACTCCATTCCTTTTTTTGCTGATATCTTTTCTCTTCAGCATTTGCAGTGTTGTTCCCATTATATAATTAATGGCAAAGGTGTTTATTTAAAAGTGTTTTCTCTTTCAGGATACTCTAAAAAAAATCCCACTATTACTGCAGAAAAGCCCACTTCCACAATTAACTGTTAAGTGGGGGGTGTAAATTAAGCTGCTGTTCGGGTAGATAAATGAAACTGTCACATGTATAATTGCCAGGCAAAGTGGCTGCACTTTTAGCTGTTTCCATGGGTTTGCTATTGCAGTTTTCTGGCACTGAAGTAATAAATCATCATCTGCTAAGGAATAGGCATCTACTCTGTATGCTTTGCTTTCTGAGGCTTCTGCAAAGGAAGAAACTTTTTGTGGTTTTCTTTCTTTTAAAAAAATAATAATAAAATAGCAACTTAGGGAATGATTTGCAATTATTCATGTACTAAAATAGTTTTCGAGAAAAGAGATTTGTGTGTTCCAGGAAACATATTTACAATAGAATAATAGGCCATGGAAAGTAGCCTGTGGGGGACAGAAGCTGGAACCTACATGAAAAGAGCTTAGAGAACATACGAATAGCTCCCCTTCAAATGGCTGCCTACTGTTCTTTGTTGGAACATTGGAGCTGTTAATTTAAATATTTGGGTCAAAGCTTTTTGTTTTCCTTGTTTGTTTCCCACTTGCCCACCTGTAAAGAAAGCCAGGGTGGTAGAATGGATAAAATATTTGCTTTGAAATCTGGAAGATTTGGATTTCAGTCTTTCCTCTGATACATACATCAGCTTTGTGGGCAAATTTTTTCACCTCTCAGTGTCCTGTGTGCATCATTTAAGAGTGTAAGTCATAGAGGAGTTAGGAGATCAGTCTTAGTGATGGGAGCTTCCACAAAATTCTCTGCCCTAGATCAATCACAATATCAGAGCATGAAAAAGAAAATCTGCATGTCTGTAACAATTCAGCCAGCATCTGTAAAGTACATATTATAAGCCTAGGCTGCTATGCTAGGTACTGAGGTCAGAAAAGCAAAAATGCTGGCCACAAGGATCTTGCATTCTTTTGGTGGGAAATAACATATACAGTTAAGTGAATAGCTAAACATTTTATATGGAACATTGGATAAACCTTTATTCATTGGAATCCAATAGTTCACTTTAAAGTTTAATTCAGTAAATTGAGAAGCCTTGGTGTTGCTTAAGTTTAAATATTAAAGTTTCAGCTCCTATAATCAGTTAGCAGAAGGGCTGTATTACAACTTATCAATTCTGTTTATACTTCTTGACCTAGTTGGGGTTTCACTAAGGTGTGCATTTATAGCTTTCAATCATTTTCCAGTTTCCAGGTAGGTAGTACAGGGATAGAGTCCTGGGGTTGGAGTCAAAGAACAGATATAAAAAGAGAGGATAGTTCCCAGCAGGTAAGGTGTACCCTCTATGGCATATTTATAGAAAAAATGGAGAAGAGTTTCATGGAATACTCAGATATGGCTCAGTTGTGAATTGACATATTGGAGGGATCATGCATAGTAATGAGAAAATGAATCCACTGGAGTATTGGTGTACGAGCCATCCTTCAGTGACCCTCCCTCCAAATAACTGTTTCTAAACTTCATTTTTACTTGCTCAATTGTGGGGCTTCAGTTACAGGCCCTGGTTCTGATAAAAAACAATAAGAACAAAATATTTTTATTTAGACAGACTCTCGGGGGCAGAGCCAAGATGGCGGAGTAGAAGCATGACCTTCCCGCAGCTCCGGCTTCCACCTTCCCCAATCCATGTCAAAAGGGGACTCTAAACAAACTTTGGAGCTGCAGAACCCACAAAATGACACAGAGAAGGTAACCTCCAGCTGAGGACAGCCTGGCAGGCCAGCAGGAATCCAGCACTGTGCTCTGGGAGCCGAGCCCAGCCCCATGCTGAGGCTTTAGCCCCAGGGTGGGCCTGACCAGCCGCCTGCCAGAGAGACTCCAGGTCAACAGCAGCTGTGGCCGTTTCCAGATTTATCAACACATAGACACAAAGGACAAAGTGAGAGGTCAGTACAGTCTGGACTTTGGGACCATGGGTGGGAGTGCATGGCTTTTACCCCCAGGGCGAAAAGCGGCTGAGACCCTGGCACAGCCAGCCAGCTCCACCTGGTGGCTTCAGCTCCTGGCCTGCAGAGTGTAGGGGGACCAAGCACCAGTCTGAGGGGTAATCACTCTTGCTTTAACCTGCTTGGATCTGGATTGCAGTCTAGGGTGGAGGTCCTGGGGTGTGTGTCCAGCTTGCCAGAGCGTGTGGAGACCTCAGAGAGGGCACCCATCTAATACCTCTGGCAGCTGAGAAAACCCCAGCATTTGGGAAAAAAGCTCCCCTGTCTGGTGGCAGAGTCCTACTGTGGCAAAAAGCCCAAAAGTCAAGTAATTGAGTGGCAAAATGAGCAGGCAAAGGAAAAAAAGCAGACAGAAGATTCCAACAATATACTCCTCTTTTGGGGACAAAAAGGAGGAAAGCATGGAACAGGAGGAAGACAGTGAAGTCAGAACTCCTGCACCAAAAGCTTCAAAGAAAAATACAAGCTGGTTACAGGCCATAGAGGACCTTAAGGAGCAGATAAGAGAAGTGGAGGAAAAATGGGGAAAAGAAATGAGAACAATGCAAGAAAATTATGAAATGAGAGTCAACAGCCTGACTGAGGAAAATAATACCTTAAAAAACAGACTGACTCAAATGGCAAAGGAAGCCCAAAAAGGCAATGAGGAGAAGAATGCTTAAAAAAACCCGAATTTGCCTGATGGAAAAGGAATCTCAAAAACTCAAAGAGGAGAATCATTGTTTCAGAATTAGATTGGAGCAAATGGAAGTTAATGACTTTATGAGAAATCAAGATGCCATTAAACAAATCCAAACAAATGAAAGAATAGAAGGCAATGTGAAATATCTCATGGGAAAAACCACTGACCTGGAAAATAGATCCAGGAGAGATAATTTAAAAATTATTGGACTGCCTGAAAGCCATGACCAAAGTAAGAACCTAGAAATCATCCTCCAGGAAGTTCTCAAAGAAAACTCCCCTGATGTTTTAGTACCAGAGGGCAAAATAGAGGTTGAAAGAATCCACTGATCACCTCCTGAAAAAGTTCCCAAAAAGAAAACTCCTAGGAATGTTATAGCCAGGTTCCAGAATAAGGAGAGAATATTACAAGCAGCCAGGAAGAAACAATTTGAATATTGTGGAAACACAGTCAGGATAACCCAGGATCTGGCAGCTTCTACACTGAGGGATCGAAGGGCTTGGAATATGATATTCCGGAGGGCAAAGGAGCTGGGATTAAAACCAAGAATCACCTACCCAGCAAAACTGAGTATCATGTTTCAGGGGAAAATATGGTCATTCAGTGGAATAGAGGACTTTCAAGCATTCTTGCTGAAAAAAACAGAGTTGAATAGAAAATTTGACATTCAGATACAAGAAGCAAAAGAAGCATGAGAAGGTAAACAGGGAAAAGGAATCATAAGGAACTTATCAAAGTTGAACTATTAACATTCCTACATGGAAAAACAATAATCATAACTTATGAAACTTTTCTCAGTAGTTGAAGGGATTAGAAATATATATATATATATATTTGTCTATATTTGAGGGTATAGGGGCATATGAATACATATGTGAATGTGTGTATATATGTTTATAGGTATACATAGATAGAGGGCACAGGACCAATTTAACAGGAAGACATGATACTTAAAAGGTTAAATTAAGAGGTGAGAGGAATATAATGAGAGTAGATGGGGAGAGATAGATTGGGGTAAACTATCTCATACAGAAGAGGCAATGGAAAATGGTTACAATGGAGGGGAAGAATAGGAAGGCAAAAGGGAATGGGTCAACCTTATTCCCATTGAATTTGGCTTGAGGAGGGAGTGAAATACACACTAAATAGGGTATCTCACCCTCCAGGAGAATAGGGGGGGAAGGGGTTAAGAGGGGGGATTATAGAAGGGAGGGTAGGCAAGGGTGGGGGGAGGGAGGTTGGAAGCACTCACTTTTGAGAATAGATGGGATCAAAGTGGAGAGTAGAGGGGGCGGGAGGTGGGATGGGAGGGAGGGAAGTGTAATCAGTCTTTTACAAGTATCTACTATGTTATTGTTTTGCATTAGCCACACATGTGCAACCTATACTGAACTGAGTATCTTCCCAGCAGGGGTGGGTGACAGGGAAGGAGGGGAATGAATCTGGAATTGAAAGTTTTGAAATCAAATATTCAAATATGTATGTGTGTATATATATATATATATGTGTGTGTGTGTGTGTGTGTGTGTGTGTGTATACTCTTATTAATACCATCTTACATGTAATTGGGAAATGGGATGTGCAGGCACTGAGGCATAGAGATCTACTGGAAGAGTGGAAAGGGGTATGGGGGAAAATGTGGGAGAGAGCAGTTTGGAGGAGGGGATATCCTGTGGGACTGCTATTTTGGGGCGGCGGGTGGGGGAGAAATGGGGAGAAAATTTGTAACTTAAAATCTGGCGGAAAGGGATGATGTAAATCAGAAGTTAATAAAGCATTAAAAAATATATTTTATTTATCCCTTCCTTTTGTCTCACTTATCCTAACATAGTCCTTCTAGTAGTGGCTTCCCATCCTTTCTGTACCCTCTAAGTCATCTTTGACACTTTCCTATTCTTTTGGTGGCCAAGTCTTATTCATTCAACATCCATAATATATCTTGCTTCTCTTTCCTTATCTCCACTAACACAGCCAATGCTATAGTTTAGGTCCTCATCACCATTCACCTGGACTGTTGTGATAATAGCCTCCTAATTGTGCTACCCATCTTCGGTCTTTCCCCTCCCTAATCCAATCCTCTTACTGCTATCAAAAACTCTCTTCCTCATTCATGGTCTGACAATGTCATTTGCTTCTCATAAGACTTCAGTAGTCCCACATTTTGTCACTGAAGTTTTGCTTCACTTTGTGTTTAATAATGCTCTATATTATTTATCAGAATGTAAATACCTCAAGGTTAAGGGAGGTTTTTCATTTTGTCTTTGTATCCCCAGGTACTTGAATAGATTCAGCATGTCGCAATTGCTAGTTAAATTGAATCGAATTCCTCAGACCAACTGTAAGATGATTAGTTAGTTTAAATTTTCTCTGGAATGAAAACACACACACACACACACACACATACACACAAACCCGTTATATTTAGCAGCAAGATGGAGTTATTGTAAAGATATGTAGTGAAATTCAGAAGGAAATCAAGAGAACCATGACTTGCCTCTAATAATTATGAATTTTTATTCAAATAGTATAAATCAATCAACAGGCATTTATTAAGTACTAGATGCAAAACACAGTGTTAAACTCTTGGGACATTCATGAAAAATGAAATATTTGAACTTAAGGAGGACCAAACATGTACATATATGAAAATATGCAGAGTGTGCCAACTGTTCAGACTTTCTTTCTGGGGACTTGTTTCCTCTCAGCTTGCACTCACTCTGGAAGGTCTGTTTTTCCCCAAACAGGATGGCTGCCACAGCTATTAGTCCCAGGATTCTGAAGATAACTCTTGAGAGTGCTGGTATGTACTAACAGAAGAACTCTTTAGCCCCTGTCAGTGTATTTATTTTTAATAATTCATCCAACAGATTCAGTTCCCCTTTTACCAAACATGTTTGCTAAAAAGGCAAATCAAGAATTGTATATCATTCCAACCATGAACTTGAGATACATTTTCCCACCAATGTACATGCTGCGTAAGGAAGACAACAGGCACAGACTTAGAGTACTATGGAAATAAGGTATGTGTGTAGGGAATGCATGTGGCCAAGGCAATTGACAACTCTGCAATTATGAGCCTTAACGTGTTTTCTTTAAGACTATACTTACAAAGTTCACTTTTTCCATGGCATTTGTGTTGTCAATGTGGCACCACAATGAACCTGGTCTTCTCATAACTCTGTTAGACTAGTTCTTTACAGAATATATTATCTTAGAAGGATGCCAATCTGCTATTAGGTTAGGTTGTTCCTTTGCTCAGCTGGGCTTGATCCTCATGGACAGCTGTAGACTCTGCCCCTTTTAGCTATAGGTATAGCTGATGTCCTCAGCTGAGGTAGTGTTATGATTTTTTGGAAAGGCCAGAGGTATCTAGTCTAGAATTGCCAGATGTCTCTTCAGTCTCTTCAGTTCTCCTTTGACTGAGCTCCGAGGTTCTTCTCCACCTTCCATGCAGCAAGTGGCAGCATAAAAAGTCAAAACTTCTTCTCCACTTCTCTTGCAATAGATGTAGTACAGAAAGATCTATGTTCTTTTATCCCATAGATGACTCCTAGGTCTTTTCTTTAATTATCCCTTACTAGTTCTTTAATGGGTCCTCAAAGCATGAAATTTTACTGTAGCTCAGGAGAGTAATAAAATTCTCATATCTGATAGTTAAGCCAAAACCAAGCAATGGCCATTTGTCTGAAGAAAAAAAAAACAGAATTTTATAATTCTTCAGTTATTAATTTCAAAGCTATCCAGTCAGTCATATTTAAATAACCAACTTTAACAAAGAACATCGAATCCTATTTTGCACTGAGAAAGCAATTTTAGTATCACTACTTTCTTAAAGTTTTCCATCTACAAGACTTCCATGGTATTTGACTTTCCCCCTTTTAAATATTAGCATTGTGGGAATCTGAAATTGGCATATTTTTACATAACCATAAGCATTAAGTGAGGGATGCTCTAGCATCTAAGGGGATCCAGAAAGACTTCATGAAGAAAGAAACCTATGAAACAAAGCAGTCATTGAAGTCTTGAAACAAAGCAGTCATTCCTCAAAAGTGGAGAGGAGGAAGTGAATTCCAGTAATGGGGAGTGGACTAATACAAAGTTTAGGGAGATGGAAGAACAAGAATTGCATATGTAGAACCGTGACTAGAATGATGTGGCTGGAGTTTGGAGTGTAATGAGATGTAAGAAGACTAGAAAGGTAGGAAGGAGCCAGATTGTGAAACATTTGAAGAACCATACACCAGAATTTATATTTGAACCTTAAATCAATAGATAGTCACTGAAATTTAAGTAGGGAAATTATTTTGATAGTTTTGTGGGATATCAGAATAAAGAAAGGCTTGAGGCAGAAATATCAAATAGGAGGGTATTGTAGCCATCCAAGTGAAAGGTGATAAGTACCTGCACTATTGTGCTATCGGTGTGAGTAGAGAAGAGGAAATCTATTTAAGAGGTGTTGTGGAGACAGAGATGAAAAGATGTGTCAACTTTTAAGATTTGTTTGCTGAGTGAGTATTTGAGGATGGTATCAGGGTTGTAGACTTGGGCAACAGAAGGATAGTAATGTGTTTGAAATTTACAGGGAAGTTTGGAATAGAGGTAGATTTGGAAGTAAAGATAATGAGTTATATTTTGGATGTGTATAGCTTAAAATGGTTCTTGGATATCTAGTTATCCAGTAGAAAGTTGATAATGCAAAGGGGATAAAAGATGTTAGGGTTGGATATGAAGATTTAAGGGTCATCTGTATAAAAATGATTGTTGAGCTTACGGGAGTTACTTTTTGAAATTCATGAAAATGAAATGAGCAGAACAAGGAGAATATTTATACAATAATACAATACTGTAAAGACAAACAGCTTTGGAAGCTGTAAGAACTATGGTCAATATTACAACTTCATGATTCCAGAGGACTAATGATGAAATGTGGTATCTATTACAGGGATCTGATGGAATATATATATATATATATATATATATATATATATATATATATATGTACACACACACATATATATAGTAATAAAAATGTATAGTCAAACAAAATGTATGTATGTATGTATATACGTATTTGTGTTTATACACACAACCATTTGGGTATTTGCATATAATATTGTAGTGCCAATGCAATATTTACAGCACCAAAGATCACGATAAACAGCGTGACTGTAAGTATCGCATGATATTCAATCGAAAAATATTCCAGGCTCTCCAGATAGAGGATAGAACTAAAGCATTTATTTAGACACCAGAAAATCCAGTCCCCAAACCAGTAAGCCAATTCCATCACAGTGCAAAAGATATTTGGAAGCCATAATAATGTTGAGAGCCATGCCATCCTTTAGTATTCCCACAAACCAATACAAGATCAATATTTACTCACAAAACTCTCTATCTCCTTGCCTAAGTTCCTCTGTCCCCAACTGTCTCCAACTGTCTGTCTAGCTCTCTACCAGCTTCCTTTCTGTGGGCTCTGCCTCTCCTCAGCAAACTCCTCCAATCACAGGCTCCATGTAACCACATTCAGACTATCAGGGGGCAGAGATTAGCTTCACAGCAGGGAAGCTTCCTGTGGGCTCTAGGGGGCAGAGTTTGTATTCACAGCAGGGGAGGTCTTCAAACTCCCCTCTAGATCCATTAAGGGACAGGGAAGATCTTCAAATTCCCATTCCCATTACATTCAGCCCCAAGATCTTTCATGTCCCTTACATAGCATAAATACCTAAACAATAAATGAGAGTTTAGGGATTACTGGTAGGAAAACTGGTGTCAACAGAACTTTGCAACAATATAAAAGGGATAATAGAAAATAAAAAACTTTGCACATAAAACAATAGCTTAGGGTGGGGGCTTGAGCACAAGTACTCCATCTTTCCCCCCTCAAACAAATGGGGCTCAAAATCTTCGGGTAAGCGGTAAGGTCTCTTCTCCAAAGCTACTTCAAGCTGAAATTGGACATAGAGCTGTCCCTGCCCCAAGAGGTCCCATTTGAGAGTTCAGTTCTTTAGCTGTCATCCAGAGCTTGGTCAATGCCAGGTCCAGGAGGTCCCATTCAAAAGGTCAGTTCTTTAGCTGTCATCTGGAACTTTGTCAATGCCAGGTCCAGAAGTGGCACATCACAGTCATGGACAGGGGATGATATCTGGCTTAAGCAATAGGGCATCTGCAGGTGAAGGGTACCAAACCTGCAGAAAACAAATCTCACAAACAAGTTTAACCAACAAAAAGCCAAAAAGAGACAAATGTAGGGTCAGTCATGCCTCTGAAGTCCATGGACTCACTATCATAAACTCATTCACAGTAGAATACATGAGTTAAGTGTACAATTTGACAATCATCTTCTCTTGAATAAACAACAGCTATGGTATTGTCTTTCCCATGTGCTATAATCTCTGCAGCCTTTGGAACATTATCTGGTTTCTGCTTTACCAATACTTTAGTTCCCAATTTTATTCTATTAGTAGAACCAAATTCTTTAGTTCCTCTGATAGTTATTTCAGAAGGGGGGTCAGTTTTCACAAGTGGTATTTTTTCACAAGTAATAATAATCACTTGAACTATTCTATCATTTTTATAAAACTGTATAGGTTCTTCACCCAAATTTCACAATGTTACAATAATTTCTCCTTGATAATTAGAATCTATTACTCCAGCCAATACATGTATACCTCGAGCTGCTAACTCTGATTTAGGTAATATCCATCCAAAATGATTTTTAGGGATTCTCATACATATTCCAGTAGAGATGTTTCTTATCTCTTTTCCATCCAACCAAAAGTCTTCTAAACAAACTAAATCATATCCTGCCAAACCAGGTGTTCTTGGATACAGATCTGGGACATTTTGCCTCACAGTCCAATACTCAATATTTGGGATCTTATGTGTTTGCTGTATTCTGATTTGCAGATTTGGGGTCATTATTCTGGCTAGAGGTTTACGTTCTCCCAATAGTCTATTATTCAAATTGCACAAAGCAGTGAACAAATTGTCTTTAAGATGTTGATACAAATTATTAGAACTTAACTTACTTAACTGTTATTCAATAATCCATTCATCCTTTCAATTATCCCAGATGCTTGTGGATAATATGGAATATGATATATCCATTCTATATTGTTTAATATACAATATCTCTTCATTTCATTAACTTTGAAATGTGATCCATTATCACTTTGAATTTTCATTGGGGTTTCATAATATAGAATTAATGGGATCTAGAGATTTACAGGTGTTTTTCTGGGTTACATTCTCATAAGGACAAGTTACCAGTACACCTGAATAGGTATCAACATAAGTATATATAAATTTGCATCCTTTTTCTTGGGGTAGGGGACCAATATAATCTATTTGCCAGATTTGGGCTGGGATTTTTCCCCTTGCTATCTCCCCAGTTACTACCCAAGGAATAATTGACTCTTTTTCCAATTGACATATATGACACTCTTCTGCTATCTGTTTTAACAATGAATGAGAGATACTAATACCTCAATCTTGTGCCCACCTGTGTGTGGCCTGGACCCCTAAATGGCCAGCCATTTGATGCACCCATTTTGCTAATACTGAATCAACAGTTGTTGTCAAAGTAGGGACAATCAGTAGCAGTCTTTACTAGTCGATTGGCATGAGCATTGTACTCACATTCTGATGTGGTGAGGGCCATGTGAGCATCTACATGAAATATCTTCCCATTATTCTTTGCCCCAGGCTTGTTTACCATGAATTTCCCAATTTTGATTTTGCCACATGGACATCCATTTAGTTAACCCATTAGCTACTACCAATGAATCAGTAAATATGACACTGTCCTCCTTATTCTGTTTTGATGGCTTGATGTACTGCCATAAATTCAGCACATTAACCACTTCCACCTATCCCAGCACTTTCTTTAGTCTGAGTCTCCCTGAATGTGTGACAAACTTGTATACAATGGTTCAGGAGCATCTGTAGGGGCCGTTCTTACTTCTCTATTCTGTCTGACATTAAGCCCCTTATCAAGGTACATTTTATATAGTTCATTAGTTGGAATACCACCAATTTTTCTAAAATCAACCCCTGCTCTGAATAGAGCAGTAAACAGTTCTTTTCTTGGCAATCTATCCTGAATTTGAATCTACCAGCTATTTACTCTTCTCTCATGAGATTTATCTTTTCCCCATTCTTCTAAGTCATTTATCTGTGAAATCTTATCCAGTACCTCTGAAAGAGGGTTCCCTATTTCACCAATTATTAGAGTCAGAAGTAGATGCTTATAAGCAGGGGGAGTTGTCTTCACCATGATATTTCTATGAGGAACTGCTGAGAGGATTTCATGATATGTATCTGCATCTCTAACCATGATAACAGTTTTCATTACTTCTTTCAATTTTCTCACGCAGTCTCCAAGTGAGTTCGAGGGTCTGTCTTCACTAGGCCACATAGAAACAGCAAGATACATTCTATTGCATCCAGCAGCAGCTAAAGCTAACAGACTAGTTGTATTGTTACCTGCTGCCAAATGAAAATCTCTAAAAGCTTGCTGGACAAAAGAGTTCTGGCAAATACTTATAAATCTCAAGCAGTCCACTTTATGTAGCACAATCTCAGCAGCTCCTTCATCTGTGATTCTTACCATCCAAGACACTAAGGATTCTCCCATCCTTTGGGAGAATCTGCTCAAAATATCAGTAATCTCTTGTTGACTGAAATCCTCAAGTATCTCCTTTCTTAAATACTACTTGCCCTCCCTGACTCTCCTGTCTTCTTCTCAGTATGGGGCAAGCTTCTGCCCCTGCAAAGACTTCACCAAGAAACAATGTATCACTTAACATTATATCACTCTGTATAATGTGTGGATTTTCTTGGGAGTCATTGTCATAGTAATTAGGTTCAGGTTCTACCAAAGCTATATGAACTTTCCTCCTGTTACTTTTTTGCCTCTTTTTCTGAGACAAATTTGCAACAGCTCTCTCTTCTCCCAGAGACTCTCTCATACTCTCATCAAAAGGAGGGCGCAAATGCTGGCACTTTGCCAACTCTTGTAACAGCTTGTCTGTGCTTTTACACACAATACTGTAGCCTGTTAACAAAACCCAGCCTCTTCTACTCACTGCCTCAAACTCTCTCCCAGGTTTTATTGGTATTCTTTCCTAACATGTTTCTAAATCTGTAGGTTCTCCCTGCTGCAGCCTCTGTTCCCAGGTTTCACAGATCCCTGTACTTCTAAACAACTCCCTTGCTAGGGAGGCATAAGGCAAATCCTCCCATTCTGTGATAGCCATTTCTTCTTCTAAATCCCTTCTGCCTCCAACTAAAGGTCTGATATTTCGTGATCCCATCCTTACCACCAAATGCAGAGCCAATGCAATATTCACAGCACCCATGATCACAATAAAGACCATGACTATACGTATCACATGATGTTCAATCGCAAAATATGTCAGGCTCTCCAGATAGAGGACAGAACTGAAGCATTTATTTAAACACCAGAAAACCCAATCCCAAAACCAGTAAGCCAATTCCATCATACATAGTACCAAATATATTCAGAAGCTATAATAATTCTGAGAGCCATGCCATCCTTTAGCCTTTCTGAAAACCAATACAAGTCAGTATTTACTTACAAAACTCTCTATCTCCTTGCCTAAGCTCCTCTGTCCACAACTGTCTCCAAATGCCAGGTTAGTTCTCTGTCTATCAGCTTCCTGTGAGCTCTGCTTCTCCTCAGCAAAATCCTTCCACCACAGGCTCCATGTGACTACATTCAGTCTATCAGGGGGCAGAGTTTATCTTCATAGCAAGGGAGGTCTTCAAACTCCCCCCTAGGTCTCTTAAGGGGCAAGGAAGATCTTCAAATTCCCATTCCTATTACAAATATATAGGTAAGCATATATAATATAAAGTGCATATGATGTTTATATATTATATTTTACATGTGTTTATTATGTATAACATATGCAAAATTAATCTATAATCTACACATCATACATGCATACACACAATAAGATATTTTGTTCTGATTAAATATATTTATTAGAAGAAATTTGCTTTTCTATTTTTTCCAGTGGGGTGAGGGCTGGGAGGGGGTAAAATAGATTTAGGTTAATTTGTTTAAAATGGAAAAGTGTATAGGAAGCTTACTACTGATGTGGAATTTTGCATGTACTTTCAGTTACAGTATTATCAATTTGTTATGAGTCCTCATCACGAAGTGGAAGGCATTTGTAAATGGGGCTGATAATGGCACTGGAAGGTGCTTTCTTAAAGGAAAAGAGAAGAGGACCAAGGGAAGAGTTTTGGAATGGGAGGGTGGACTTTACATGGATAATGAGTCAGCCATGGAGATTGGGAAGGAAGAATCTGATACATAAGGAAACTTAAGAGAGAGCAGTATCATGAAAACCCAGAAATGAGAAGATTTCTGGGAAAAGAGGTGGTCAGACTGTGAGCTCCCTGAGAACAAAGACTTACTCTTGCCTTATTTTTGTATTTGCAGAGGTTAATACAAAGGTTGACACACAGTAGGCACTTAATAAATGCTAGTTGATTGATTGAGGAACCATTTTAAAACTAAGTTTGAAAGGGAAAAAAACCCTTATAATAGTAGAGATCCATCTCTAGCCCATCACCTACTGCCTTTAAATTTATACATGCTCTTGGCTTGCTCTGAAGGGGAAGAACTTCTCATTTCTGCCTTAAACTCTGAATCAGCATTCATCTCAACAAGGAAGCTTTTTGCTAATTCTGCCTGATTTTGATTTTTTAATTTCAAATTCATTGAGCATTTGCATACTCACTTTGTCCTTATTAAATGATTGGTCTGGAAAGATGGATGATTTGTGTTCCCAAGTGGCTTTTGAGGAATATCAGAGTTTTGATAGGATGTCAAAAAAGCATTAGGCTTGTGTCCTCATTAAAGAGGTACTTGAGGTAGGAAATTCATCTGGGCTGGTAACCTATGTAACTATTAATGAAGACTAAAAAACCTCACAGGATTTGTGAGACTGGGCAGTCTTATCAGAAGGACTTATTAAGATTCATATTTAATTCATTTCTGCTTATCAAGAAAAGGCTAATTATTTGGGTCCAACTATCTGTCTCTTGGCCGTATTTTCATAAAATCTTACATACTTACAAATTCGGTCATGAAGTATTTATAACATGTTGGAAATTTACCCAGGAAATAAAGGGGTTTTAGTTGGCTAAATTCAGACTGGAGATCCCCAGAATCATCAGAGTATGGAAAAATTCAACTTTCAAATACAGTGGTACTGAATCCCAATAATTGCCAGATTTTCATTCTTTCTTTCATCATCATACCTCAGACAATGCTGTATGGTTACAAAATACTTATTTGTAAGAGTTTTGTGAAGGATGTCATTTAAATAGTGTTAGCCCCCTTTTATAGCTGAAGACACTGATCCTGAGAGTCATTTGATCAGAAAGAGTAAATGATATTCCCACAGTCATCCTACTCAGGGTTCAAGGGCAGGATTCTTCTTATAACACATATTTCTCCTCATTGCCAATCATGGTCATCATCATTATCATCATCATCTTCATTGTCTTTTCACATTCTCATATTCAATTTGCATGTTCTATCTTCCACCATCAAGCCCAATATTATTCTCTGTGGATTCAGAAAAATTCCAAACTTTGACACCATTGATTTTGGGGATTGGGAAGATCTAGAAGAAACATATGATAGCTAGCTCAATGGAAAAGTTAATAGGAAATTTTTTGGTATCAGTATTTGTTTAAAAATATAGAAGAGTATTTTGGGGGGCTACAATTGGGGGCTACAGTTTTCCTAGAATGAAAATGGTATTCATTGGAGTAATTGTTAGTGTTTAAGAAATTCTTGAAAATTTTGAGGGTACAGAGGATGAAATGGTCCCAAGAAACCTATCTAGAACTGACAGATATAATGACAAAGTGGATTAATCATGATATCCCCCCAGACTGAAGAAGTTTCAATAAAGCAAAAGATGGGTCTAGGGGTGAAGGGAATCACCACTTCTAAAGTGCAATGCTCTTACATGCTATCATCTCCAGAGAACCGAGTTCAGCAAATTCCATCACCATGTCCAATCCACTTTCTTGCTTTGTATTACACATATAATAGCCCTTCCATCTCCTGACCACTTATATCCCAGAATACACACACATACACACACACACACACACACACACATTCCTAGATAACTCACATGTACCCTTTATAAAAGCAAGTGGCATGAATTTGTTGTTATGGTAATAGTATCCATCAATTTCTTTAAAGAAAAAGAAAATGATCCTATTAATGCCATCTAACTAATCATCCTTACTATATTGTGTTACCTACTCAGAATTCAGGACTGCATGAAAATTCAGGGTATGTAGTCTCTGATTACTACTGGCTCCAATAAGTAATTGGTTTCAAATAGGTTTCAGTAAAGTAATTTAATTAGAATTTGAATGAATGCTTATTTGAAGGCAACAGTCAGTCTTTTTCTGAAAATAGTGTCATCCTTAATGATGAGGAAAAGTACATATTAAAAATACTGTTATGTTTCAAACTGGATTCATTATTTTAAACCATTTCCCCTCCTATGCTAAAGAGGTAAAGGGAAAAGACAAGTGAACACCTTGATCAACTGATGTTTTATGGAGTTTCCAGGACCCATTGGTGACAAGAGCTTTGGAGACTAAAAATCTTTTGAAATTTTGATTTTTTCCCTCCTTACTGCAGTCTTTCAACATGAATTTATAGAAAAAGTAGTTATAATCATTCTGTGATAGTATGCTGTATTCTGACTTGAAAGCCTCTTCTTTAAATACTTATATAATTTCTTCATAATTGTCTCAACTGACACATTCCGTAAGTGCTATTCAGATTGCCTCTGTGGTAGAAAGTGCTTGCCTCACCTTTTTTCAGAGGGATCCTTTGTCCAACAAGAACTTCAGGGGAAACTATTATTTTATAATTTAGCTTTGTATCTTGTCAGTTACAAGGAAAGCATGTGGTAGAATGGCCAAGCCTCTATTATTGACATAGTAGAAGAGCTTTAATGAAGTTAAAACTTTATTTATTTAACTTGTTTGTATTTTTTTTTGTCCAGACATAATTAAAATGGCAGAAGGAACCTCAAGCAAAGATACTTCCATTACCAGTACAGATCAGCCACTGCTATGAAGCAGACAAAGAACATTTTTTTAGCACACTGAAGGTGAGGCAAGTGATTGCTGGAGACAAAAATTTCAGAAAATAAGAAGGTCCCTATCATCAAAGTGTTTACATTCTAATAAGAAAAGACAAAACAGACACTTAACAGAAAAACTAGCAATGTGACCTTGGGCAAGTCACTTAACCCCAATTGCCCTACAAAAAGCAAAAAAAAAAAAAAAAGACAAAATATAAATGGTGGGACAGTGTACCCTCTTGGTAGCAAGAGGCAGCTGGGATGTTGAGGAGGTGAACTAATATTCAAGGTAAGATTGAACACCAAATCAAGATCCTAATTCAGAAATTCATGCCAGGGATTTTCAGTGTAAATTGCTTATAATATAATTCTTCAGTAAAAGTATCAATTTTAAAATGCCAATATATTGCCATGTTTTCTGTCTTCAATTCATCATCTGAGGTCATACAGTGCTTTTTTGGGTTTTCTTTCTTAAAACTGGAGCTCTTTGAGATATGAAGAGTAACCAAAGGTTCACCAATCAGGATACAGGCCCCAGGATGGAGCCCTGGCCCAAGTGGCCAAAGTTGTTGAATTGATGAAGCTGACTGGAGACTGAGTTGAGCTGGGGCTTATGGTCTTAGGGAGTTGCCTGGGTTTCAAAAAAAAAATTAATAACTTGTTGCCTACTCAAGTAGCCTACTTACTTCAGAGATAGGAGTTAAACCAGCAACTGATTGAGATGCTTACCTTCCATAGCCATGTTACCTCTGTAGTCAATGTACAATGAGTAAATCATGGTCTTGGAGGAGATCATATATTTTTGCAGCTTAAATTTAGTTTATTTATTAAGAAAAGTATTGATTCTTTAAATTTTGTGTTGAGGATCTATTGTTTAGGATGTTATATATTTCTTACCATATCTTTGAAAAAATATTATTCAAGGACAGCTAGGTGTTACAGTGAATAAAACATTGGCCATGGAATCAAGAGGATCTGAGTTCAGATTTTACTTCAGACACTTACTAGCTGTGTGACCCTGGGCAAGTCACTTAACCATGTTTTCTTCATCTGACCTTGAGAAGGCAAGGGCAAACTGTTGCAATATCTCTGGCCAACAAAACCACAAATGAAGTCACAGAGAGACAGTCACAACTGAACATACCCATACACAAAAATAAAGTTGTTCATCTAATATATACAATGAAAATTTTAAGCTAGATTCTTTAGACTATTCCAGATAAAAATTATGACAAGTAATCAAAAATGACTTTGATGTCAACTATACATAAGATAAAACTTTCTATGTAAGTCAAATTTTATTTTTAAACTTTGAGACAGGGGCAGGATTTTAAAATATAACTCAGTGCCTTCACTGTCATAACTTCTCTAGGAACTGCTTGACATAATTGTGACATGGAAACTGAAGAAAACTCATTTTTGAGCTATTCAACTATTAGACCTGTTACTTTTCATTAGTGATTACAGTTGCTGCTTCTGGTAAATGAGAGGCTGGACTACAAATCAGAACTCCAGGATCTCTCTGACTCTGGTACAACTTTATCCTTTTCATCTAAAAGATTCAGTTTCACTTTTGGTCAAAATGATCTTGAATTTTTTCCTGATTGCTTCATATACGTGATTCTTTGCTCCATAACAGGAAAGTAACCTCTCTGAAGTTTGAGTACATGCCTTATACTTCTTTGAGATTCCCCTTTCTACCTAGGTCAGTGATGAGCACATGGTAGTTATTTTCTGTAGAATTTTTACAGTAATGAATTAATTCAGAGGTTCTTTGTGGCACAGAAGATGGGATTTCAGGCTTTGAGTCAGGAAGACTTGGATTCAAATCCAACTCCTTGACATTTAGTTGTTTGTGGCTAGATCTTCTCTTAAAGTTACATATTATATTGTTTTGTTTAAAGTTATATTGTTTTGAAATTGTATCTTGCTATGGTTCCCTACCTTACTCCACCCCCCCCCCCCCCCCCCCCCCCCCCCCC
>NW_027187376.1:9049061-9132381 GCF_028583685.1 Petaurus breviceps papuanus | reverse complement strand
AAATCAAACTGCCTCCTTAATTAAGACCACATCCAGATATTGTATTGATTGCTTCTCGAAACCCACAATACCCTAGTAAGTAGCTCTTGGTATTTAAGGTGGCAGTTTAATAAGTGGCTTCTATGTTCCCCCCCCGATAGCACCATCAGTTAGTGTATCAAGTAGGTATATAACTAGCCAGTGTAAGGTAATAATTTATCGGTAATAGAAACTAAGAGCATAAAGGGGAACATAGAAGCCACTTATTAAACTGCCTCCTTAATTAAGACCACATCCAGAGATTATATGATGAATTAGGAGAAGCCATCAAGGCCCTAGTAAATAGCTCTTGGTCTGTAAGGTACAGATAAATTCGAGGCATGTGTAGTAATATCAGAGAAACCTTTTATTAATAAGGGATAACTAAGGTGGCAACGATAACTTTGAGATGACATTGATAACTTATGGTGCCAACCTCAAAATGTTATGGATAAGAGTTAGGTTAGAGTTTTTCCTTATTTCTACTAGAACTCTTTAAGAGTTTATTCTATATTCATATATAGAATATGTAATTCTTATATAGACTATATATAATTTATTCTTATTCTACAAGAATAAGAACCCCAAATCCTGTCCTTAGAGCACTATTCAAACTGCAAAGGTCCCATATGTTTCAGGTATTCCCATCTCTGATTGGGTTATGTAATTGACTCTAGATGCCTCCTCTCCTTGATCTATTTCCTGTGTTATCTGCCTCCTTCTCCTACTTCATTTCCTGTGCTTTCTTTGTGCCATATGCCCCTGTACTCTCTGTGCCTTATTTAAGTGTGATTAATGCATTATTTCCTGTTTGCTGCCAGCATGATCTTTCCTGGCAAATATCCAGCTTATTGGACCTGAACCAAACAAGGATCTATTTATGGGTTCCTTTTCTTTAAGTCATAAACTGGGTACCTGGGTTAGGACTTAACTTTCATGCAGTCGCAGTCAACAATAGGCAAGCATGATGTCATGAACCCAATGGTAGAAAGCAAAAGACAAAGGAACCATGTGCCACTTCCCTGTCCCTTACACCTCCATCATATCTTTATCTGTATCTACATCTATATATTTATATCTCTCTCAATGTAATCTAGATATCCCTTTCCTCCTCCTCTTTCCTGCATTGTCTGACTCCCTCTCCTACCATTACCTGTGAGCTCTCTCTCTCTCTCTCTCTCTCTCTCTCTCTCTCTCTCTCTGTCTGTCTCCCTCTCTGTCTCTCTCTGTCTCTCTCTCTCTCTTTTTCTCTGTCTCTCTCTCTGTCTCTGTATCTCTCTGTCTCCCACTGTCTCTGTCTCTCTCTCTCTCTCTCTCTCTCTCTATTTTTCTCTCTCCTCTTCCCCCTTACCTCTCCTCCCCTCCCAACTCCCAGAAGCTGTAGCATGCACAGTGGCTGCACCATTGTAAAAAATATCTTGGCAGTTGGGTTAAACCAGGTTGAAGGTAACAGATGGACCTCATGCAGGAATGAGGATATGAAGATTTCCCCTGGTGGAATAGGAAAATGAGAACTATTTGTTCTGATGACCATGAACGCAGCTGAAGAAGGCACTCTGTAGCACTTAGAGCTTATTCAGACATCTAAGGTGCTAAGGCTATCCACCACATACCAGGATATTTCCAGTCATCCTCGTTTTCGCCTTGCCACTGGACTTTGATGATTCAGGAAGAGAAAATTACCTTTGTGCAACTCTGCCTCACTTAAATCCAATTCACTTGCAAGTCAATTCGTCACTTCATAATGTCATTGTTCCTCTTCAAAAATAAAAGATGAATAACTTTCCATCAGTCCATCTATCTATCCATCCATCCATCCACCTCTTTATCTTGTGTATAATGTTCGCCATGTTTAGCTTTTCTGTGTATAAAATGGAGCTAACATCTGCCTTGGGCATTCCAGATTTTTTCACTACTGTACACAGAAACATAAGTAAGTATGGAAGTAAGCTCAAGGACTGTTGAGTTGGATCTTTATGAAAAGACTTAATTCCCTTCAAAACATTTTGCAAAGTGGCCAGCTATCTTCTACTTGAAGATCTTCAAGACATCTTGTGAAAGAGGTCACTACCTCCTTGGGCAAAGTGTTACATTTTTTCACATCTCCATTTAGTAGGATTGTTTTCCTGCTGTTCTTAATATTTGTACGCAACCTAATTTTGACCCACCAAACCATGTTTTAAAATTTACTGCCTCATCCTTATTACAATCCTTCTGATATTTGATGACAACTTCCCTGTCCAGACCCTAATCTCTCCCCTTCATTCCCTTCTACCCACAGTCCTCCCCCCAAAAGAAGGGAAAAAAAGAATAATTCCCAAGATTAAGTATTATTAGGTCCTTTAACTCATCCCCAAATGATCAGATTTCTAGTTTCTTCCATATCTCTATTATTCTTCTCCTGACCTGCTTTGGCTTGAAAAATCCCTTCTAAATTGTAATGTTAGGAACAGATGTGTTGCTAACCTAGGGACCAGAAATCAAAAGAGCATATTGCCAAAGGCTATTGAACTGAACAACCCCTGACCTTTGATAAAGTTCTATCTATACTCTTGTTATGGACTTCTGCCTTTGCACCTGGATAGCTTGCTACCCCATCCAGGGTGTTCAAAAAGTCAGCGTATTTTAAAACTTTTAATAACAGAAAACTATTTGGACTTTCAGGACACCCTATATAAGACTATCTCTTTTCCCTAATAATACTTGATCCATTTTGTTCTGTATGCATTTATTAATAGTCATTTATTAACATCTACTATGTAGGTATTGTTCTAAGCTCTAAGGATACACATAAAATAATAGACAGGCCTTTTGGAATCACTATCATTTATCAGTGCCCTGAAGATGTTTTCATTGAAAATAAAACTGGGAATGAAACAATGTCTTCTGTCAATGAAAATGTCAAGCTAATATGATTTCTGCATTTGTTCTATCAAATTCCATTCACACAGCACGCATTTTTTTTAGAATGAAAAATAACATCACAGAATAAGAAAAAAAAATGGTTCATTTTGAGGAAAAGATCTAGTTTCAGATCCTGTCTCTGTCACTTATTAGCTGGCTGACCTAGGATAAGTCACAACACTTCTCTGCCTTTCAGTTTCCTCATTAGTAAAATGGCGGAGATGGCCTAGACCACCAAGAGGTCCCTTTCAACCATGCCTATGTGATCCTATGAAGAATGAGATCCTGTGACTCTTGGTTTCATCTGAGAGGCTCTGTGTATAGGGGCTAGACCAGAGGAGGATTAGAATCCCAGTTCTACCACTAGCTAACCATGAATAAGAGCTTGAACACATCAATTCTATAGACCTCAGTTTCCCTACTTGTAAGATGAAGAGGTTGAAATAGATGTTTTCTATGGTTCCATTTCCAATCCTCTGTATCTCCTCATTGGGACTATATCTAACATGGTGTCATCATGTTGACACTCTCAGCAGCCAGAATAAGCTATGTCGTGTAAGAAGTCACACTTAATATCTCTCCTTTCCATCCCTCAATACCTTCCCCATTTCTATAAGTTTTGCCTCTAGGCATTGCTTCCGGGCTATGAGTGTTTCTACCTATCCTGGGGAGGAATAGAGTTGACTTGCCACAGCATACAGGATGGGAGATAGCCACATTATATGGCTGATCACACCATGGAAATCTTGATGACCAAGTCCTTGTTCCACATGTTATCATCATCATTAAATATGCGAGTCAAGTTCTGAACTCATGCTTGGGTAGATGGCACAGAGAGGTTCTTACTCAGTTGCAATAAGCTCATAGGTCCATAAACATTCCTTCAGTTATTATTTTTTGTTTGTGCATAATTAAGATAGACAAAGTGACATAAAGGAGGTGAGTAAAGGGCATCTTTGATGAATGAGGGAGTTTTCCTAAAGAGTCTCATAATATAACAAAACAGGCTGTGGGCTATTGGTTGCTGAGGCAGCTAGGTGTTCTGGTAGATGGAGCTCCAGACCTGGTATCAGATGCTACTTGTGTAAATCTGGGAAAGTTGTTAAATCCCTTTGGGTCTCATTTTCCCCATCTGTAAAAGAGAGATAATAGCATCTATTTCTCAAAGTTGTTGTGAGAATAAAAATGAGATAATAGTTGTAAAGTTCTTTGTGAACCTTAAAGCACTATATGTAAGTTAGTTAGTGTTGTCATTGTTAACTGTTATCAAAATGAAGAAGTTCCTTAATCATTCTGATGGAATCATAAAGACTGGCTCTGTTCCTTTCCTGTACGCTTATGTACTTGAAGAGGAATAAAGAAAAGGACAAAGAGAAAGTATTTAGGCCCTGAGAATGTGAATAAAATGGGGCCAAGTTGATTTTCATAGGCTATGCATCAGTTATCCTCATTTAGCCAATCACCAAGAATCCCTTATGTCCCATCAGTTGCTCCCCTCCAATAGTCAACATGCTGTGATCTCATCTGCTCTTATCAGACTGATTAAGAAACTTAAATCTTAAGGGACTAACAAGGACCTACACATTACATTATCTGGATGTTTAGGAAACTCCTTAAGTTAATCAGGGTGTGTTCTAAACTACTGGCTTTAAAATCATCATAGGACTATTGAGAGAAACTCCCTAGTTTCCTTAGTCGATTCTTTGGATCAACTTTCTTTACACTAATAAATGCTTACATTTGTTATTGCATTGTAACGTTTGCAAAATGCTTTCCTCACAAAAACTATGCCTGGGAAATGGTGCACATGCTGTTGTTGTTGAGTTATTTCAATAGTATCTGACTATTTGCTATCCCATTTTGGGTTTTCTTGACAAAAGTCCTTGTCATTTCCTTTTCCATATCATTTTATAGATGAAGAAACCGAGGTAAACATGGTTAAGTGACTTATCCAGGGTCATACAGCTAGTATGAGTTCGAGGCCAGATTTGAGCTCATAGAGATGAGTCTTCCTAATTCCAAGCCTAATGCTCTATCCACCATGCCACCTAACTTCCCTGCACACATTATTGTCGTCATTTTACTTATGAGAAAACTAATAATAAGAGAAGTGACTTGTGCATAGTAAAATAACTTTTTTGAGACAGGATTTGAACTTATAACTGTACAAATTCTACCTATTGGTTAAAATAATTGCTACCCCATATTTAATTTATATTCAGAGCATTAAAATATAATATGTTGTATATATGTATATAATATATAGAAATCTATGTGTATACATATATACTGTGCATATTATGTATGAGTACTAAAATGTACTATATCTTATGGGACAGTCTTTTTTATTCAAAATGTCCACCTGTTATATAAACATGTTTATAATGTGTATAAGTATGTATGTATGTTTGTATAAGCACATATGTGGTGATTGGGATAACATCTTTTATCGATGAAAATATAAATAAAATATGTCTGTCACACACATGCAAAACATACACATGTATGTATATTGCAAAGTGTGATGTGTGTGTACATGTATGTTGTACACAAAAATATATGATCCTTGGGATAGCATCTCTTTTTCAATGAAAATGTTGGACAAACACAACTGTTTCACATCCATTTACTACACCCCTACACATGCCCCTACACACACACATACACAAACACACACACAGACATTGATACACATTTTATTGCTTTGAAAATAAATTATAGGTTTAAAATTTTTTTGAAATATTTTCAACTGCCTTAAGTTTGGTGCTATATAAAGCCAAGTACTGGTTACCATTTAATTATTTACCACACAGTTTCTTTCATAATTAAGCATTCTGGCATAGGGTTGATAAAATTATTTTAATTTGATTCACATGATTCCCCACCTAAAATATCTTGTTTTTTGGTGAATCTGAAGTCATCCCTTGGGGATTTCACTGTGAGGTCATGTGATACTGGTTTCATAATCTTCAAGAGAAAAATTGATGTGTCTTAAATATCATGAACAGAATCCCTTTTTTTAAAGAAAGAGAAATATATCATTCTGAGTATGAAGGAAGAAGGTTTTAATGAGGCATATGAAAAAAAAATTCACATTTTTCTTCATGTACTGTGCTGGTGAGGGTCTCCAAACCCTAATCTTAGTTAACAGTAATCAGAATGTCTCAAGTGATGTCAGCAGAGCTGCAGGTGAACAATTGTCCCATTTTGGAAGAAAATGGTCAGACAGAATATATTCATAAATTTTTTTACTGTCATTTACCTGCTGGAGATATTTTGCAAAATACTCTACTGTTATCCAGGTACTTCCCAATTTGTAATCAAATGATGATTTATTACTGGCACAATGGAGGAAAAATATATTACCTTGGAATTTATGAATATGTAATGATGTTGCAGCTATAATAACGAATCACCATTTTCCCTCCCTTTTCTTTTTTCACATGCATTTGGGGATAAATTTCCATATAAATTTCCACTTATTTATATCCTCTTAAATTTCCCTTTCTAAAAGGGAATTCCCAGAGCTCTGAAGGAAAAAAAAACAAGGAAAAAATGTCAAAAGATTTGCAATTATTTGAAGCTTTTCTTTCTTGCTCTGCTTCACTTCAATGCCATTCCTGTTTATCTCATTTTCTAATTGTTACTAATCTCTAAAAATACAGATAAAAAATCTGAAGTTTTTGATCCAAGTATACCAAATATCTGTTCAAAGGTATTTTTTAAATCTATTTAAAAAATTGACATCTTTTATTTTTAAAAACATACCCTCATTTTAGGCAGCTATGCAGTACATTGCTGGACCTGGAATCAGGAAGACCTGAGTTCAAATGCAACCTCAGTCACTTACTAGGTGATAGTGAGTAAGTCATGTAAGTTCTATCTGCCACAGTTTCTACAACTATAAATTGAGAAAAATATTACAACCTACTTCCCAAACCGAGTTTTAAGGATTCAATGTGTTAATATTTATGAACTGCTTAGAACACAGTGCCTGGCACATAGCAGATGCTATTAAGATGCTATTATTAATTATTATCATTATAGTAATAATACATAAATGGTATTCCCAAGTCAGTGCAGTGTTAAGCTTTTAATGCTGAATAAGGACCTCATGTGCCTCTCTCTTCTTTCCCTGCCTAGTGAGCCATTCCATATAATGAAGAATAAAGAGGAAATTAATTATAACCTAAAATAGCATTTATATAATACTTGAAGGTTTTCAAAACCTTGTATATACATGTAATGGCAAGCAAAGAGGTAGTTAACACCTTGTTTCAGTTCTTGCCCATGATTGTATCAAGTCTTTGTTGAGGAGCAGAACTTGAGAACTCCTGTTGCTGATGCAACAGGGAGGAGAGGAGCTAATGACCATATGTCTGGAGAGGCACAAACTGAAGAGAGTAGAACAGAGAAGAGAGCTCCCGTGGTGGCAGAGTTGAGAAGGAAAAGACTTTTGGTATCCCAGCACTCTATGTTTGTCTGTTCTGTCTGTGTTGATGTTTGTTTGTGATACTTGGTACAGAAGCCCTGGGACCTTACTGGAAACCCTGAAAGAGGATTTTCTAGTTAGTTGTCTGTTTACAGAAGTCCTGGAGGAGGGATTTGGAGGTCCTAGGTCCTCTTGGTCCCTGTTTGTGGGTCTATGTTGATTTCACAGGCAGAAAGTGAAACAGCGATGGTGCCAGCAATGTGCATGCAGGTTATTGTGGCTTTGTTAAGCTTTGTCTTCCCAGGAGCAGAAACTGTGAAGGACCTGAGGTGGACTGGACACTGACTTTCGATATGGAACAGGAACTGGACAAGAAGCTAGATGAGGAGTTGAGAGCTGCCTGCCTTTGAATCCAGGTGACAGTTGGGTAGATTTAGGCAGGAGCTGGGACCATGGAAGAGGAACCATGGAATCTGAGAGCCAGCCAGAGTCAAGATGAAAAGACCTCTCCTTGGGTATTTAACGCAAACTGAGAAGATCATGATTTACTGTGGCCAAGGGGTGGGAGGACTTTGTACTTCAGGATGATTGAATTAAGGATGATTGGAAAGTAATCTCCAATTAAGAAGAAAGAAGACTTTTTAACTGAGGTATTAAGACAATGTGACCTAGGAGTGGAGAACTTTGACCTTTGTACTTTATGTCCCTTAAGGAGGCTTGCTTCTTAAGGATGATTGAGTTAAAGACTTACTGAATGATTGTACTTTGTATCCCTTACTGAGGCTTGCTCCCTAAGGATGATTGAGTTAAGGACTTACCTAATGATATCTTCTCTTTAATACTATGTAGCCACTTTGGTGAAAACTATGCGGCCACTTTCATGATAATTTGTTATGCTATAACATTGTGGATTCTGTAATTTGGTTTCTGTCAATGTTTTGTCTAAGTTTATTACTGAATAAATAGAGAGTTCACTATACTATGTAATCAGAATATTGAAGCTGTTCACAGTAGCAGTCCTCTGGATAGCTGCTCGTGATGGGCCTTGCAATATATTATTTCATTTTCCTCTCACAACAAATCTGTGAGGTGGATTATATTTTTATTCCCATTTGGAATGAAGAAACTGAGGCTGAAAGAGGTTAAACAGTTCAGCCCACCTAGCCAAACTTGTTTTCAATTGGATTTTATGGCATTCAAATTTCCCCATAGTGAGTCTAGCTAGATACTGATGTAGCTGTCTAGTGCTTTTTCACATATTTTCAACAACTCTCTCAATTTGCTTCTGCCACGGTATTATTTTATTTTATTTCATGATATTCTTTGACACCTCACTTTTCCTCCTATGTTTCTTATTATTGCAATGACTGCTATGTATAAAATTGTGTCTAGGTCCTGAAATTTGACTTTCTGTCAAATAGTGTAGGGTGGTTAAGCATTCATAATATAGATCCCACATTCTTTTACTAATTTTTTGGTGTGCAATTGAATTTTGAGTTGGTTTCATGACATTGATTTCTTTTAAAAGAATGTTTTCAAATTGCATTCTAAGCATTCCCATCTCCTTTTCAAAATCATTTGCAATATTGGTTCTTTTTTTAATATCTATTTTATTTTTAGTTACAATTTCTGTATTTTGCGGTAAATGAAAGTATTCTTCAACACTTTCCTCTGCAAATTTTAGTGTATCCTTGATTTCATGTTGTTTTGTCTCATCTAGGCTTTAGAATAAAGTTATTTCTTATGATTGTCCTGTAGTGATCACTAAAATATTACTTTGTGACACAATTGAAGGCACATTTGACAAACAGCAGTATGAAACTTTTGCTTATAATTGATAAGATTTGTTTTTATTTTCATTTTGATATAGCATTGGCCCATAAAGAAGGTATTTGTGTCTTCAGTTTGTTTCACACACACTCATGAGGTGTTTGCTCTGGTGGTAGACTCCACTCATTTAAAAGCAATTCCAGAAGGTGCTTGTTTCTTCTGTGCATCTTACCTTTTTGTGATACCAAAATACAAAGGAACGTTATTTTTCTTCTGCTGTCCTTCAAGTCAAGCTGATCTTCACCCTGGTATTGATTAGCGTCCTCCCACAGTCTTATAGGAGAATCTTCATCACCCTCTTGATTATTGTGCTACCTCAATCAGTGATATTACCAGAATGCAAATGAAAAGTGCATCAAGGTTAATGGCAGACTTCACATCTATTTTCAGATATTTCAGAGCACCAAAGGTTCACCCTACGTCACCCTGGCTTACATGCCCCTATTTTGCTATTTCATTAATTTAAAATATTGTTGACTGTTTGTGGCTTTTTTAAACAACCATTTATTAAGTGCCTACTATGGATTAGATACTTTACTAAGTTGATTTATAAATATTACCTCATTTAATCCTCACAATGGCCATAGAAGTTAGGTGCTATTATTCCCATTTTATACATGAGGAAACTGAAGTGCAAAAAGATTAAGTGACTTGCCCAGGGTCACACATCTACTAAGAGTCTGAGGCTGAATTTGAACTCTTTCTTCCTGAAAGTTCACATCCAAGACTTTATCCATTGCACAATTTCATCCATGCATGGATATCCCATTGAGGAATATTCCTTTGCCTATACTGTCAGTCAGCAACTTTTCTGCAATTTGTAATCTTATGGTTCCTTATTGGAATTTAAAGTTTGTGTGTTACCTAAAGTTATATAGTTACTATTTGTCAGAGTAAGAATGTGAATGTAAGTCATTCTAATTTTGAGTCTGCCTCTTAATCGTCATGACATGGTTATCATCATCATGATTCTTATGTTATTGAGAGGCAGCAATGCCAAATAGTTGATAAAGTTAGCTTGCCTCACATTGACTGTTTGATCCTGTGTAAATAACTTAACCTTTAAGTATGTTCAGAAAATTATTGGCATTTCAGAGGAGGTACTTCTAACAGTAGAGTAAAATCCCACCAGAAGATTCCTATAATGATGAAATAGCAAGTCTTATTAGAAAAAGAAATGTTTTTTGGTAGCCCAGAGAATACTTTTCAATCACAGGAACTTGTGAGATTCTTTTGCCTTCTCTGAATAGCTCTTTATTACTGAAACTTGTCATTCCCTAGAGTCTAACATCTAGCAGCCAGAATACTAACATTTATAGAGTCAGGTCCCTGGCTTCTGCAAGTATGTGCTATGCTATTGATTAAGAGCAATGAAGAGAGCCTTGGATAAATGGCTGAGAAACTACACTTATGACACTGGGCAATGGTAAGCCATAAATTCCTAAGGGTAGAAACATTGAAAGGGAGTGTTGGGAGGAGTATTAATTAATATGCTAATGATCTGCAAGATGGAGTTTAGGTTAGAAAGTCTGGGAGTAAGGAAACAAGTTTAAATGCAAGTAGTCCAGATAAGGTGATGAAGCCATGAACATAGTAGTTACATTGCTGCTGTGAAAGGCAGTGAAATGAAAATGAATAGTGTACTAGATCTGAAGTCAATAAAACCTGAGATCAAATCTGTCCTCAAATACTAACTCTTTCACCCTGGGCGAGTCCCTTAAACTCTTCCTGTCTCAGTTTCTTCAGCTATGAAAAGGGAATAATAATATCTACCTTACGGGGCTGCTGTAAAAATTGAATGAGATGTTTTAAATCATAGTGTCTGACACATAGTAGGCCCTTAATAAATGCTTATCTTGGGGCGGCCAGGTAACACAGTGAGTAAGAGCACTGGCTCCAGTGTTGGGATGACCTGGAGATCAAATCCCGGGCTCAGACACTTAGCACCCACCCAGAAACACCTGGCCGTGTAATCTTGAGCAAGTTACTTAACTCCAATTGCTTAGGGGTGGCCAGGTGGCTCAGCAAATAAGAGCACCAGCTTCAGTGTCGGGATGACCCGGAGATCGAATCTCGGGCTCAGATACTCAGCACCACACCCAGAAATAACTGGCTGTGTAACCTTGAGCAAGTTACTTAACCCCAGTTGCTTAAAATAAATAAATAAATAAATGCTTATCTTTCCTGTTCCCCAGTTTCTATCAGCCTGTGCACATGGCAGATGAACTACTCAATATTAAAATTTTTTCCCTCCATTTTTTAAAGCATGGATTCCTATATAATAGAAGGTCCTTTTGGACACACTATCAAAACTATTGTGTATGCTATTGTCACCTCAATTTGCACTTAGATTCATTAATTGAAAAATCTTAATTACATACTACTATGTACCACACATTGTTCTGAAATTACAAAAAGAAACAAAAAGACAGTCCCTACCCCAAAGGAGCATACAATCTAATGGGTAGAGAACTTGTCAGATAAAAATATATGAAGTAAGCTATATACAGGATAAATAGGAAATAATTAAGAGAAAGAAGGCACCAGAATTAAGCATAGTTGTGGAAGGTTTCTAGAAAAAGATATGAATTTACCTGGGATTTAAAGGAAGCCAAGGCTGTCAGGCGGAAGATTTGAGGAGAGAGAACATTCTAGGAGATGAAGGACAGCCAGAGAAAATGCCCAGAGCGAAGAGATAGAGTTTTTTAGCCTTTAAACTTGATCTTTCTGCTTCTGCATTGCTTTCCATAACCCATCCTTAACCTTACTAGCAGATTAACTCTGGAACCTCCATTTTTTTTTTTTGGAATATGTTATTCTGCTTCTAAAGAATCTATAGTAGTTTATCATTTCTCATTGAATAAATTCATTTCTCAGACTGGCATTCAAAATCATCATATGGATGCACTTTACATGCCCCCATTTACACAGTTTATCTGTCCAAAAATATCGCTTACCACTCTTGGGTACAACTTTTCTACTGTAGCCAAACCAACACCCTCATTATCTCATAAATATGTCACAGTCCTCATTTGCCTACCATTGCTTGTGGTAATTAATGACTTTCCCTTTATCTCTACCTATCCAAATTCTATGAATCCTTCAAAACCGATTAAAAGTTAGTAATTTTTAAGAAGACTTCCCTCATAACCAGCCAAGTCTCCTCCCTAATAGCCGGTAGCACATCAACTAACTTTTATTAGGCACTTCTTGTGTTCAAGACATGATGCTAAACACTAGAGATATGAGGACAAAAACGAAATATACATTCTCTCAAAGAGTATCTCCGTCTCTATGTTTCTGTCTCTATATGCATATATATACACATATAATATATAATATATACATACACATACATAGATACATATTTCTTACTCTAAGAACCATGCATGTTATTATATGCTGCAATATGTTGCGTATTTAGGCATTTGCTCTAAATATGATATTTTGTTATAAACTTCAGTCCTTCAATGTATCCATGTGAACAAAGTTGAAACCCTTCACAACTTTGTAGTTAGCAACCCATATAATATTTCATCCTCCACAATTCTTGTGCATATCTTCCAAAAATTCTACAGAGAGAAATTCAGTCTATCTAATGCTCTAGAGACTTTCCGCTAGTTTATTTTTATTTTTTTAATATTCAGTGGGTAACATCACAGCTCTTGGGCCAGCCATCTGTTGTCCCTTACTTTCGTTATGTGACCAGTCCAGCCCCTTTATCCAGTCATGAATTTCATATAAAAGGATGATGCCTTTTATGATAATTCTTATACACTGATAATCATTGGTAACATGCCATCACTTACCCATACTTGCCATATATTTCTCTATTCTTTAGGTTAGTCCTAATTTTGATTCTTTGGAGTTTATACTATATCACAAGTTTGTAGCCATATACTATTACTATAAAATTATTGCTGTTAAAAAACTAAAAGCCCTATATAATTTTCTCACATACACACATATGCACACGCACACATACAAGCACATGCATACACACACTTTTCTATTCCAAGTTCATTGTCCATTTTTTGTCTGAAATATGTGTTTTGATTGGCTAAATGAACAGTGTGCTCATTCAACCACATGTATCATCCTGGACAAGACATATTCTTCACCTATTTTGTTTTTCAACTTCTTGAGGTCCTGAATTGCTTGACTGGATCTTATCTCTAGCACTAATACAAGAACTTACATAGAGAAAATTTTTGATAGATGTTTATTGAATCAAATAAATGAAACATGGTTGCAAAAAGTTTAATGGGGACAAAAAATAACCAGCCAGTCATGTGTTGTTTTTAAGACAGGATCATGGAATCACATTTCAGAATTGAAAGAGATCTCAGTAGCTATCTCATGGAAATCACAGCCAAAAAGATATCTCCACTAAAATATGTTAGATACAATATATGACCTCCTGTAACCTTGAAAATTTCCATTGAAGTGAAAATCAGTAATTGCCAAAGCAGCCCATTGCACTTATTAATAGCTATAACTATTGATATGGTTTTATGTAGTATTAACCTTAAATTTGTCCTTTTCATTTCCTACTTATTATTCCTGGTTCTGCCTCTGGAGCCAAACAAAATCAACGTTATCCTTTTTCCACATGACAACCATTAAAATGTAAAAAGAAAAAAAAAAACCTTTCAGTTTTCTCTTCTTTAGCTTAAACACTCTCAGTTCCTTCAACTGAACCTTGTGTGGAAGAGATATTTTTACCATCCTGGTCACCTTTCTGTAGCTGTTTTCTGATTTTTAACATCCTTCCTAAGGTACAATTCCTAGAAATGAACAAATATTTTGTAATAGTCTGACCTGAGCAAAAACTATACCTCTCAATAAGCTATCTGCTTTTGCAGGCGACATATTACTGTGTTGATTCCTGTTGTGATTGTAATCCACTAAAATCCCCAAGTTTCGTAATATGAACTGATGTCCAGCCATGTCCCTACTATATTTTACTTGTGAAATTGATTTTTGAATACTAATATAAGATTTCATAGTCCTGTTAAATTTAATCATTTTAGAATGAACCCAATATCCAAGTCTTTAAAGGTTATTCCCCGCCCCCCCCCCCCCATATCATGCAGTATGTGAGCTATCCTACAAGCATTGTGCACATCTTTTTTTTTTTTTGGAAGAGGGAAGGCAAGGCAATTGCAATTAAGTAACTTGCCCAAGGTCTCACATCTAGTAAGTGTCAAGTGCCTGAAGCCGGATTTGACATTGTGTGCATCTTAATGGCATAATGATTAATTAATATGTAACTATTGAATTGATTTAATTTTATTGTTAGGACAATCTCTTTAGAATGATTGTGGATTTCCTCAAGGAGATCATTTATCCTGCGATTTGAATGGAAATAGCACAACAAAATCTATGAACATGGACCTCTTGGGAGCCCATTATTTATAGGGGATCCTTCTATTTATATGCTGTGTAGGACTTCAGCCATGCCAATAGTGAACATCTTATTTCTTTCTGTTTATGCCTTTTTCAGTGTTTGTGATCAAAGAATTATTGAACAAAATTGCCTCTGTAGTGGCATCTAGAAAGCATTTTTTTTTTTTTACCTGAACCTACACATAGGAAAGACCTTGCTGGAGAGCCATTAAGATTCTACCAAGAAAAAAGACTTTTGGAGCAAATTTATCACATAATGGGTTATATTCTCTACACATCTAAGTCAACTTTCTGATTCAGAAAATCTGTTTTAATATGGAAAAAAATCTTTGTGTTCCCTTATCTTATTTTCTTGAAGGATCCTATGTGAATAATTCATGTTCATAAACATTTTAAAGAAATTTGTCATAGATGATTGGTCAGTAGTTATTGGTGTTCTCTTGATTAATTTTTTGGAAAGTAAATCACCCTTTCAAAAAACCTTTTTCTTTCAGATATTTTGAAAATTAGTCCTCTAATATTTTCTTTTTCTTTCAATTTTTCAATTTCCCTTTAATGTACTTGTCATGTAATAGTATATATTATAATCATCATCATCATAATGGCTGGATATACCACTTGGCAAAATATATCCATTAGCTCATCTTGTCTGCATAATAATACTGTAAGATACGTGCTATCTTTTTTTGAAATCAATAAACCTTTTTTCATTGGTATCTTTAAGTGAAGGAACAAAAGGGAAGGCCATCTTTAAGTGGTAGAGGGATAAATGAGGGAAGGAAAGATGCTAGGGCAATTTACTGACCCTGCCTTCACTCTGTGGCCAAGATCAACAATCCCAAACTGTGATAGCCCACTTGACTTCTACCATTGTGTTTAGTATTAACTCTTTCAAATTGGAAAGGTTAAAAAGAGAAGAAAGAAATATACTCAAGAACCTCCCCAAAAAACTGCATTCAGAATTACTGTTTCAGGAAGAAATTCATATATGTTTTAAATTTCATGGATCTATGCTTTAAGATAATTAAGGCACCTCCAGGATCAGAACTGCTATATGTAAGCTTTGGTTTCTTAGTTACTTTATGATTTGTACTGCATATCTGTGTGTGTGCACATATGTTTATATATGTGTGTATGTATGTATATATATATATATATATATTAAACAGCACTTTCCCCAATTATATGTCAAGACAATTTTTACCATTCATTTTTACAAGATATTGAGTTCCAAAATTTTCTCCTTCACCTCCCCACCCCACTTCCTAAAATGATAGGCAACTTGATGTAAGTTATACATAAGCTGTCACATAAAATATATTTCCTTATTAGTCACAGCTGCGAAAGAAGAAACAGATCCAAAGGAAAAAAAACCACATGGAAAAGAATAAAGTGAAAAAAGTATATTTCAATATGCTTTCAGAGTCCATCACTTCTTTATCTGGATGTGAAGAGCTTGTTCAGCCATTCATTGATGGACATCCCATAAATTTCCAATATTTTGTCACAACAAAAATGCTGGTATAAATATTTTTGTACATGGAGGTTCTTTTCCCTTTTTAATAATCTCTTTGGGAAATGGACCTAGAAGAGGTATTTCTGGATCAAAGGGTATGAACACCTTGGTTGGCCCTTGGGCATAGTTCTAAATTGCTCTCCAGAATGGCTGGATCACTTTACAATTCCAGTAACATTGCATTAATGTATCAATTTTCCCACATCCTTACCAACATTTGCCATTTTCATTTTTGTATATGTGTCATATTAGTCAACCTGATAAGTGTGAGGCTATACCTCAGGGTTGTTTTAATTTGCATTTCTCTAATCAAAAGTGATTAGATTCTTGATATGCCTACAGATAGCTTTGATTTCTTCATCTGAAAACTGCCTATTTATAACCTTTGACCATTTGTCAATTGAGGATTTACTTGTATTCTTACAAATTTGACTCCTTTTTTATATATGTGATAAATGAGGTCGTTATCAGAATCACTTGCAATATTGTTTCCCAGTTTCCTGCTTTCCTTCCTATCTTGGTTGCACTGGTTTAGTTTGTGCAAAAGTTTTTTCACTTAATACCTTCTATTTTACATTTCATAATGCTGTCTCTTGTCTTGAACTCACTTATCTTCTCTTTAAGAATTTGGATGGGGGTGGCTAGGTGGCTATAAAGCCATGCATGAACAGCTTTATAGAGGACTGCTACTGTGAAGAGCTTTCAAGGTTCTGATTAAATAGTTTAGTGGGCTCTCTGTTTATTCAATAACAAATCAGAGCAAAACATTCATAGAAAATCAAAATACAGAATTCACCATGTCACAACTCAACAACTTATCACTAAAATGGCCACATAGTTTTCACCAAAGTGGTCACATAGTTTTAAACAAAGTACATTCATTTAGTCAATCACAAAATCCTGAATTCAATCACAAAGTACAAAAGTCAAAGTTCTCCACCCCTAGGTCACTGTAAATCATAATCTTCTCAGTCAGATCACAGTATCCAAGTAAAGTCTTCTTTCAGTTGACTGGAGGTTGGCTCTCAGCTTCCATGGTTCCTCTTCCATGGTCCCAGCTCCAACTGTCACCTGGGTTCCAAGGCAGGCAGCTCCCAGTTCCTTGTCCAGTTCTTCATCCAGTTCCCATTCCATCCTGAAGTTCACAGTGTCCAGGACACCACAAGTCCTTCACAGTTCCTGTTTCTGGGAAGACAAAGCTTGACAGAGCCAAAATAATATTCATATACATTGCCAGCACCATCATCAATTCACTACCTGCCTGTGAAATCAACTCAGACCCACCAACAAGGTCTGAGAACTCAACACAAATAATCAACATAGAAATCAACACAGATCCACAAACAGGGTCCAAAAGGTCAGAACAAAACATCAGTGAAGTCTCAGAGACTCTAAAACCCTCCTCCAGGACTTCTGTAAACAAACAATCAGAAAATCCTCTTTCAAGGCTTCCAGTAAGATCCCAGGGCTTCTTACAAAGTATCATCAACACAGACAGAGCAGACAGAGTTCTGGGATACCACAAATTTTCTCCTTTTTGACTTCTGCTGTCTCTAGCCTGGGCCACTCCTTATATATGGTCATTAGCTCCTCCCCTACCTGTTTCAGGAGTTCATGAGTTCTAGTTCTAGAGTTCTAGGAGTTTAGGAGTTCAAGTGGTGGGGTTCACATGTTCTGTTTCTTAACAGACTTGATACAAGGCTCAAAAGAAACCTGAACTGAAACAAGGTGTGAACTACTTCTGTGCTTGCCATTGCAGTGGCACAGTGAATAGAGCACTGGCCCTGGAGCCAGGAGAAACTGAGTTCAAATCTGAACACTTATTAGCTGTGTGATTTTAGGCAAGTCACTTAACTCCAATTGCCCTGCCTTCCCCCCCTCCAAAAAGGAAAAAAAAAGAAAGAATTTGGATGGTATATCACTTGGTGCATACATGTTTAATATTGATATTACTTCATTATCTATGGTATCTTTTAGCAAGATATAATTTCCTTATCTCTTTTAATTATGTCTGTCTTTGCTTTTTCTCTATCTGATATCAGTATTGCTAACCCTGCTTTTTTTTTTCTTATTTCAGCTGAAGTAAAATAGATATTCCAGTCCCTTGCCTTTACATTGTGTGTGATTCTGTTTTTCGAGTGTGTTTCGTGTAATCAATATATTGTAGGATTATGATTTTTGATCCACTCTGCTATCTGATTCAGTTTTATAAGAGAGTTCATCCCATTCATATTCACAGTTATGGTTACTAATTGTGTATCTCTCTACATTCTATTTTCCCCTGCTGTTTGTCTCTCTCTCCTTTCACTGTTTCCCTCCTGACCAGGGTCTTGCTTCTGTCTACTACCTCCTCCAATTCACCCTCCCTTCTGTCAGTACATTCCCACTTTACTTAATCTCCTCCCTTCCTACTATCCTTTCAGATATAGTTCAACTGATTGTGTGTATTATTCCCTCTGGTGCTTATCACCCACCCTCTCATCTTTCCTTCTGCTAAAATAGATTTTTCATACCTCTTCATGTGAAACAATTTCCCCTATTCTACCCCTCTTCCCTCTGCACCCAATGTACTCCTCTTCCTCATCTTATAATTATTTTTATATCATTTCTTCAAATTCACCTTATAGCTGTGCCTTCGGTCTATGTACATTCCTTCTAGCTTTACTATTAGTAATACAATTTTTAAGTTTACAAAAATCGGGGTGACTAGGTGGCACAGTATATAGAGCACTGGCCCTGGAATCAGGAGAACCTTTAGTTCAAGTCTGGCCTCAGACACTTAATGTTTACTAGCCATGTGACCTTGGGCAAGTTACTTAACCCCAATTGCCCAATCTTCCCCCTTTCAAAATAAAAGGGAAAAAAAGAATTATAAGCATCATCTTTGTATGTAGGGATGTAAACAGTTCAACTCCATTGAATACCTTATGTTCTTTTTCCCCTTTTTGCCATTTTAGTCTTCTCTTGGATCTTGATGTTGGAGGTCAATTTTTTTTTGTCCAATTTCGGTCTTCTCCTTTTGAAAGATTGAAATCCTTCTATTTCATTGAATGATTATTTTTTCCTTGAAGTTTTATGCTTAATTTCTTCAGTTAGATTATTCTTGGTTGTGGGCCTAGCTCCTTTGCCTTCTGGAATATTGTGTTCTGTGCAATTGCTAATTCCTGTGTAATCCTGATTGTGGCTCACAATATTTGAATTATTTTTTTCTAGCCATTTGCAGTATTTTTTACTTGACCTGATAATTCTGAAATTTGGCTATAATGTTACTTGGAGTTTTTACTTTGGGATCTCTTTCCTGAGGTAATCAAATGGATTCTTTCAATGCCTGTTCCTGGATATCAGGGAGTTTTCCTTAATAATTTCTTGAAAGATGCCATCTGAATCATCCTTTTGGTTATACATTTAAGTATTCTAATAATTCTGATATTGACTCTTCTTGATCTATTTTCCAGTTAATTGTTTTTACCATGAGATATTTTACATTTTCCTCCATTTTTTTCATTATTTTAAATTTGATTGATTCTTCATGTCTCATAGAGCCAGCTTCCACTTGCCTAATTCTCATTTTTAAGGTATTGTTTTCCTCAATTAGCTTTTGCAATCCCTTTTTTAATTGGCCAGTTTTACATTTTAAAGGGCTGTTTTATTTTTCCAAATTCTTGACTTTTTTTTCATAATTCTCTTACATCATCTCTAGCAGCAAGCACCCCAGAATACCCAGGGTGGCTACCAACAGAGGTTCTTAGATCCACTTTTCTAAAGGAAAGCAACTCAAAATGGGTTAACAATCTTGCTTTAATCAATCAAACATACCATTTACCTAGTTCAGGGGAAAAAGTCAGCTCCCCAAACTTCAGAGAATACAAACAAAATACAAACAAGTTACAAGAAGAAGTTATAAGAAGATTGAGAAACATTTCAAGCAGACAGGCTTCTGACTGTCTGACAATTACATCCATACCTAGTCATAGTTACCAGAGAGGGAAGCATCAACATCTGGGTTTTCAAAGCCAGGGGGGCTCTCAAAGACTACCCAGAGTCTCATCTGGTCAAATCACACAACTCTTCTCAAAGTAAGGCCCAAAACAAAGCCTCACATCAGGGTTTATATAGCCTTCTCCTGACTCAGAGAATGTAACAATCCTCTTGACCCACTGCCCAATCAAAAAGTATTCCCGAAAATCAAGCCTCGCCCCACAGGCTCCAGGTGCACTTAAGCCTATCAAAAGTCCTAGGGCAGAGAAGATCTTAAATTCGCATTCCCATTACATCATTCTCATTTCTTTTCCCAATTGTTCTGTCTCTCTTATGTGATTTTTTTAAGCTCCTTTTTCAGGTCTTCCATGAGTTCTTTCTGGGCTTGAGACTACTTTCTATTTCTGTTTGGGGCTTTGACCATAGACATTTTGACATTGTTGTTCTCTTCTGAGTTTGTGTCTTGATCCTTCTTGTTACTGTAATAACTTTCTATAATTAGATTCTTTTTGTTGTTGTTGTTTTGCTCATCTTTTTTTGGGGGGGTGGGAAGGGGGCTTTTTCTATTAAAAAAAAATAAAAACTCTACTCCAATGGTAGAAGGTACACTGTCTCAGGCTTCTTGTGTCAGGGACTATAGGCCCTGGCTGTTTACTTGGTGATGCATTGATATTGCCCTGAGACTCATGGAGGACCCTCCTGATAGGTGTTGTTCGAGGGGAGTGGTTGGCACCACAGGAGGCTTTAGGTGTCTGGCAGCTTACCTGGTGCTGATCACGGTCCTAGTGGTAGTGTCTCATGTTTGCAAAGGGCAGTGGGGTGTTTCTGTGTTCCCCAAGGCTACACTGGAGTGCACAAGCAGCTGGGTATTGGAGGTTGCCTGTTTATCCAGGGCTATGCTGAAGCGTGTGGAGGTCTGATCATTCGAACCTGCCTGTTTGTCTGGGGATAGGCTGAATCCCATGGGAGTCAGTCCATTCCCTTGGGGTCCTGCTGTTGGCTTTTGCCTGCTTCACTGCACTAGGGCTCAGGATCTCCTGCTGGTTTACTGAGGTGGGGCTGTCTGTGGGCTTGCTGCTGGCTTGCTGGCATGCTTCTTTTAAGATTGTTTCACCCCATCTTTTCTCTGGATCTGCTGTTCCAGGATTTGTTTAGGGACACTGTTTTATGGTTGTTTGGAGGTGAATATGGGAGAGTTATGATGACTTATTGCTTTCTCTGCCATCTTGGCTCCCAGAAATCTTGGTATGTGCTGTTTTTATTCCCATTTTACTGATGGGGAAAGTCAGGCTCCAAAAGTTTAACTGATTGCTTTGAAGCTCTGATGTATTAAAAGAGCCCAGGAAGTCTAACACTCTTACTCCTCTGACCTCTTTCTTGGGAGATAGCGGGCACTATCTCAGTTGAGGAGAGTTCTACTCAGATGGTGATTGGGCTAGCAGACCTCTTAGAGATTTGAGAGTATATTCTGAGAATTCCATGAAGCCAAATCCTGGGTCTTCTCTAACTCATTGCTCCTGAACATAGTTGAATGAAGAGCTATCAATTAGGCTAATTAGTCTGCTTGGTTGTTCCTAAAATCACCTGGGCTTTTGGGCCTAGATTATCTTGCAATGGGCTACCCATTCTCTTTATGTTCCTGCTTATCCTGTACTCCACACCCTCACCTCCTCTTCTGAAATCCTCCCTGCCTGGTACTTTGCTAGAAACTCCCAAACCCATGGTATTCACAACTGGGACTCCTAATCAGTTCCCTGGTGTTTCCCTATCTTTGACAGAAGAGGGAAGAAATCAATCAAATACATCTAAGTGAGACCCTGTCTTTCTATGTAAAAAGCCTGTCCCTCATTGATATTATTAAACTGCCCTGTTATGTGGGATAGGACCCAGGTGTTTCTTTACTAAACTAATAGGAGAAACAGATGAGATACTTCTATGACCCAGATGCCAAGTTGGGAGACCACCTCACACAGGATTATTAAACCACATCTTCCTCTTGCTGTATGCTAAAGATGCGTCTCACTTGAGATTCTGAGTCACTCTTCCCCTGGCTGAATTATGGATGCATTTTTCCCTTATGGGAGATGTGATCCAGTTGCTTTTCTGGGGATTGTGACATGGATGTATCATTGGTCTTCAACCTTTTTTCCCTTATCCCTTTCTCATGACTCTAGGTGTTTCATGGTAGGCCTTATACCTTCCCTTGTGAGACTGGAAATGTAAAAAAATAAAGACCTATGGTTTTTGGCAACTCTGTACAGTCTGCCTTTTTTCTGAAAACCTCTAAATCCTAAAGTGAACTGCAGTTTTAAAGAGCAGGGGCCAATGACTTCATTAGTTTAGAGACCCCCTAGTGTAGAAAATCTCTCCTCTAATATAGATCATGATCTCTCTGTAATTCAGTCTTAGAGAAGAGCTTATAGCTCTGAGAAGTTTAAATAGGTTGCCCAATGACCCAGGTCAGCTAGAATGTGTTAGAGGAAGGGCTTAAACTGAAGTCTGCCTGACTCTTAGCTTCATCCTTTGATTGTGTGTATGCGTATATATGTGTATGGGTGGAATTGTGTGTGTGTGTGTGTGTGTATTCCAACATTTCAGTGGCTATATTTTCTCATCAAATGGATATGGCTACTCCTAATAGAGTAGAAAATAAAGATCCAGGAAATGAACTAGAGGCCTTTGGCCTTAAAAACCACTCCAAACATTGTAGGTAACTACTGCAGCTCTTGGGCTATCCCTCTAATATTCTTCTCTCTTATTAAAGGTCTGACACAATTCTTTGCATAATCACACATTTTTAGATGCCCTCCTTTATGGAATTACTTCATAAGAGTTATGTTTTTTTATTTTATTTTAAAAATAATTTTTCTTGATATATTTTGTTTTTACATCTCCTAAATATCCCAAAAGATTCCTTCTCCCTCCCTGTCCCTCACTCCACAGAGAGTAATCACTTATAATAAAGAATAAAAAATGAGGAAATTGTTTACAAAACTAATCAACATATTAGTAAAAGGCATCTGTTATATATACTACACTTTTTTCACTCACTACATGACTTTCTTTGGATTTCCAAAGAGTGAATATAGTTACATATGTACTTGCTTTATATCTATTCTGATTATCCACAACAATGACCTTATGGTTTCAATCAGGAGAATGTAAGCTCTTTGCCAGTAGTGATTGTTTCATTCATTGTATTTTTATTTCTAGAGTCAGAATGGTGCCTGGTACATAGCAGGTTCCTAATTAAAGCTTGTTTATTCATTGATTAATATTTTTCTTGGTCAGAGCCTCCTTCAAATGAACAGTAAGTAAGCATGATGAGTAGTAAGAAAAGATTATGTTGGATTGCATTTGGGAAACTGAACTGGGCTATTACCATGTTTCCCTGATAATAAGACCTATCCCAAAAATAAACCCTCCCCTTACTGTGTAAGATTCCTCTAAAATAAGCCCTCCCCCGAAAATAAGCCCTATTGAGATTGCTACTGTAGTGAAGGTGATCCCCTGCGCTACACGCTACATTACAGTACCCTCTGTATGCACCGTCCCCCCCTCCCCCGGGAAATGCACGCCGCGCTCCGAGCTGCATCCAATCAGAGCTGCAGCAGTGAGCGCGTCATCCTGTTCTTTATTGAATTCATTATTGAATAAAGGTACATTTTTTTGTTCACATTTACCTGTTTATTAAAATTGCTGTCAATGTTCATTAAAATAAGCCCTCCCCTGAAAATAAGCCCTCTGGTGTTTTTCTGTCCAAAAAAATTAATAAGACAGTGTCTTATTATTGGGGAAACACGGTAGTGATATGAAGCTTCTCAGAGCTATAAAAACCCATCTCTTTCTTTAACACAATTCTCCTAATAATCTTATAAAGCTAAAAATCATGAAAGCTCCATAATCTCAGAAGAAGTAAAATTGGAGGGGACCCAAATGGTGATAGAAGACACATAGTGGGTAAAAGTAATACCTGTATTATGTAGTGGAAACATGTGAGAGAAGTAGTATAAAGTCAAGCATAGTAAGGAGATGGTGATTGAGGGAGGAGCAGAAAACTGGGCATAACATTGTCATGCAATCTTGAATTTGATAAGCAGATTTCAGAAGAGATTGGCAAGCTCTTCTGCCTTTGGAAGAGAGATACCATAGGGTCTTTATAATATCATGACAAAGTCCCTTTGGTGCCACAGGAACTGAATCATTTCTGAATTGTCATAACAAAAACCCATTTTATATTGATCCTCTATCTACTCACTTCCCCTGACCTACTTCTCTACTGTCTCAACCACATTCAAATATGCTCATACCCTTGATCTTACTGTCACCCACAAAGGAAACACTTTCACATTTAAGAATTCCAAAATACCCTTATTTGACCAGGACCTATTAGCTTTTCACTTCTCCCTCTGTCTTCCTTTGTAAAACACTACTCTATCTGCCCCATTGCCTACAATTTCTTGATGCATTGGTTTTCCCCTAGGACATCCTCTCCTGCATTAGTCACTGACTTCTCTTTTTCCCATATTAACCCTTTGATGAACCAATATAATTCTAACCTGTCCTTTACTCTTGAATCCCTAATTTCCTTATCATTCTGCCCATAGAGCCTCTCCAATCTTAGCCTTGGATCATTCCCACCATTCTCTTCCTTTGCTCCTACACATATGCTAATGGAAAAGGTAGAAAAAGAATCCTGCAATTATTTTGACTGGGCTCACTACAAATTATGTTATACAATCTCAACAGACCCTCACTTCTTCTATGTAATCCTTCTATACATGTCCTGTCTACTCATCCTATTCTCCATGGAGACTCTTCCAAACTGCTCCATATCTTCTCATACCTCCCATGGTTTCCACTATCTCCACTTGTATAGTTGAGAATCTTTTCTAATATTTTACAAAAATAAAATTGAAGCATTTGCCAAAAGGTCCCTTATCTCTCTACTTCCTCATCTCATATCACTCCTATGCCTTCTGCCACTATTTCCTCCTTCACCCCAGTATTACATGATGAGATAACCTTCCTCCTTTCCAAGTCTAGCCTCTTTAACCACTCAAGTGATCCTATTATCTCCTATCTTCTCCAAGAGCTTCCCCACTCTATCACTTATTTTCAATCTCCTTCTGTTTACCAGTTCATTCTATGTTTCCTACAAAGAAGCCCACATCTCCCTCTCCTGGAAAAAAAAACAACAATCCTCTTTTTTTCCTTATATCTCCACTGTTATCCTATATTTTTCCTTCCCTTTTTGCCTAAATTCCTTGAAAAGGCCTATAATAGGGACCTTTACTTTCTCTCCTCTCATTCTCTTCTTAAGCCCTTAAAATCCTAGTTCCAACCTTATCCCACCAAAATTGCTCTCTCAGAAGTTACTAATGATACCTTAATTGTCACATCCATTGGAATTTTCTCAATCATCTCCTTGTCCTCTCTATAGACTTTGGCATGATTAATCACCTTCACCTCCTCCATACTATCTGCTTCCTAGGCCTTTGGGATACCACACTCTCCTGGTTCTCCCCCTACCTATATGATTTCTCCTCAGACTCCTTTGCAGGACCCTCAGCCAGTCTATGCCCCTATGTCTGAAAGGTTTCTTTCCTAGATCCTCTTTTCTTTTCTCTTTATAATATTTCACTTAGTGATCTAGAGCTTCCATTATGACCATATCTGTGCTAGCAATTCTCAGATCTACCTATCATGCTCAATATCTTTACTGACCTCCAATCTCACATCTACAATTGCTTTTCATAGATCTCAAACTGGATGTTCAGGTGACATCTTAAACTCAACATGTTCAAGACTAAACTCATTGTCTTTCTTCCTAAATCATCACCCCTTCTACCTTCCCTATTCCTGTAGGGGGTAAAAATATCCTACCATTCCCTCAGTCCTACAGTCTAGGTGTCGTTCTTGACTCCTCACAATCTCTAATTCCTCATATCCAATCTATTGTCAAGATCCATTGATTCTACCTCTGCAAAATCTCTCAAATATTCTTCCTTCTCTCCTTTACACTGGCACCACTTTGGTGGCATCTCATCACCTAACTCCTGGACTACTGCAATAACCTGCTGGTGGATCTACCTAACTCACCTCTCTCCCCATTCCAATCCATCCTCCATTCAACTGTGAAAGTGATTTTCCTACAGCTTTGGTCTAGTCATGTCAAATTCCCCTCCTCCCGCTGCCACACTCAATAAACTCCAGTGACTCCCTTTTACCTACCTCTAGGGCAATCCCAGACGGAGCGATTAATTTTCCTAAAGTTGAATTGGAAGCAGAAGACCTTGGTTTTGATCCCATTTCTACCAAAGGTCCACTCCAATCCATTCTCTGCACAGCTGCCAAATTAATATTTGGACATGAATGTTCCTAAGGCATTGTCTGGTCATGTCACTCACCCGCTTAAGAATATTCACTGGTTCTCTATTACTTCTAGGACAAAGTATGTCTTAGTCAGCCTGACATTTAAAGCCCTTCACCCTCTGGTTCCAAGTTATCTTTCCAGGCTACTTACCCTGATGTAATCCCATATTCCAGTCACATTGGCCTACAGGATATTACTGTTGCACAACATTCTTCTCCATTCTATCTCCATGCCTTGCTCAGGCTGTCATTGATATCTGGAATGCAATACTTCCTTATTTCTACCCTTGTAATGGGAATGGGAATTTGTATATCTTCCCTGCCTCTTAATAGACCTGGGGGGGGGGGGATTTGATGACCTCCCCTGCTTTGAAAGTAAACTTTGCCCCTAATAGGCTGAATGTAATCACATGGAGCCTGTGATGGAGGGAGTTTGCTGAAGAGTACAGCAGAGCCCACTGGAAGCTGGTAGTGAGCTGGTAGCCAAACTCGGGGGGGGGGGGAGATGATGCTTATTAAGGAGATAGAGAGGTTTGTTAGTAAATATTGATCTTGTATTGGTTTGTGGGAAGGCTAAAGGATGGCATAGATCTCTGTGTTATTATGGTTTCTGAATATCTTTGGTACTATGATGGAATCAGCTTACTGGTTTTGGGATTTGGTTTTCTGGTGTCTAAATAAATGCTTTAGTTCTATCTTCTCTCTGGAGAATCTGGTATATTTTATGATTGAACATCATGTGATACTTATAGTAACAGTATCGTGATCATGGGTGCTGTAAATATTGCATTGGAGGGGTGGCCAGGTAGCACAGTGAGTAAGAGCACCGGCTCCAGTGTCAGGATGACATAGAGATCAAATCCCAGGCTCAGATACTCAGCATTACACCCAGAAATAACTGGCTGTGTAACCTTGAGCAAGTTACTTGACCCTGATTGCTTTAAAAAAATATTGCATTGGTGCTATAATTCCTCAACTCCCTTAAAATATGACAAATTTGACTTAAGTACAACCACTTCCAAAAGACCTTTCTAGTTCATAGTGTCCTTTCCCAAAGTACATTGGATTTATTTTGTAAAGAGTTTATATTTGCTTATTTGCTAAAGTTGTATCCCCCTTAGAACACAGTAACATTCCTGAAATAAGGGATCGTTTCACTTCTGTATTTGTAACCTGAGCACTGCTTGCCACAGAATAGATGGTATTAAGTGTATGTTGAATGACTGACTTCTACAGAGGAATTCCTTTTGTCTCTGGACACTTAATGGTCTTGGTTGACATTTTAAGTATCCATGCTTTGCATCCTTTGAACATCAGCTTTTTTTTAAAATAGACCCTTGCCATTTCCCTATCTGTAAATTGTTTTCTCCCTTAGTTATATTTACATGAAAGCAATTAATGGTGTAAGAGTATGTATGTATGTGGGAATATTTCATACTGCCTTCCAAAGATAAATAAGTTTGAAGAAGTTCATAGTTTTTGTTTGACCATTTTGTTCTCAAAAATATGTCTTTTAGTTGTGACTTGGGAATGAGAGGCAGCAATGAAGTAGTGAGAAGAGAATAACTTTTTAACTAAAAGACCTACATTTGGAATTCAGGTCTACCGATTACTAATTGTGATTCTGAGCAAATCATTTAAACTTTTGTTGTGTTTGTTTCATCATTTGTAGAATGGTGTGAAATTCTTGCGTGCAATTTTCCTACCTCACAAGGTTGTTGTGAGAATCAAAGGTAAATAAATAAAGAATCAACTAAATGTAAAGTGCCTCATAAAACATAATGACAGAGTAAATGTCATTACTCTTATTTTTACATTTTATTGAAAAAATGCAACATGCTTAGGGTATTCAAAAGACTACAGATGGACTGAGTTAAGTGGCAGTAGTAAAAATGATGGGAATATTGAGAGCAAAAGTTATCACCTCATAATTGAGTTTGTGATAGGTGAGAAGAATAAAGCCAGGCATATTTCAACATGTCCTACTTTTAGAGAGAGAGCAGTTTTCAGACAAAAGACTGGTAAGGAACAGCTTAATATATTTCAGGGAAAGCTAATCTGTGAAGGTTGGGAAGATCTCAAGTGTGCAAATCTTAAAATACAAGCAGAAATTAGACTGATAGGCTAGATTAAATTGGATAAAATACAACACAATAAGATGCAAAATTCAACTGGACTTTTAAAATTCAAAATCAGAAATATTGGATATTTGAGAAATACCCAGTCTTCCTGTTAAAAAAGAGATAGGAAATTTCATAGATAACAAGCTCAATATTTATGAAAGAGAAAAAGGTAAAACTTCAATTTTGAGGGAAAAGGGGTAGTTGCTTAAAGAGATTAATGTAGAGATACACAATATGTCAACAAGCTCAATTTTTTAAAAAAATGTAGAAAAGTTAGAAGCAAAGTCAATTAATGAAGAACAAATGCAGAAGTGTAAAACATTGCTCTACCAATTGCAATAGGAAAGCTAAAACCAAGAGGTAGCTGAAGCTGGGCAGGAAAGTTAAGAATGAAGAAAAAGGTGTTTTTAAAGAACTATCATGAAAAAAAGTTATTAAATTAAAATTCTTATTTTTGCCACTATTTCTTCTTACACAACAGATCTTTGGATTAGAAAGGACTGAATAAAAATTGTTAATATGGAGGTAAAAGTCTTAAATAACAAAAATAGGGAAAGTATCTAGCTGCCTTCAATGAACTAATTTCAAAGAGAATAGAGGAAATATAATTTAGGGTGGTTACTGAAAATTTGGCAGATATGATTGTTTTTGCTATTCTATTTTTTTTTAATTTTCTTTAGTTTACATCATTCATTTCCACAAGATTTTGAGTTACAAATTTTCTCCTCATTTTTCTCCTACCTGCCACCCCAAAACAGGAATCCCACTGAATATCCCTTCCCCCAGTGTGTTCTCTCCCATATCTTCCCCCATACCCCCTCCAACTTTCCAGTAGGCCACGGTGGATCTGTATGCCCCAGTGTCTGTATATCTTATTTCACAGTTACATGTAAAATAATAATAATAATAATTATATATATAATAACTTTTGATTTTAAACTTTTGAATTCCAGATTCTTTCCCTACCTTCCTCATCACCCACCCTTACTGGGAAGATAAGCAATTCAACATAGGTTGTACATGTGTAGCTATGCAAAACATTTCCATAGTGGATATATTGTGAAAGACTGACTATATTTCCCTCCCTCCTATCCTACCCCCACTAGTTCTATTCTCTGCTTTGATCACCTTTTCAAAAGTGGGTGCTTCTAACTTCCCTCCCCCCAATGTGCCCTCCCTTCCATCATCCCCCCTCTCCTCCCCTTCCCCCCTACTCTCCTGTAGGGTGAGATACACTCCTATTTAGTGTGTATGTCATTCCCTCCCTAAGCCAAATTCATTGAGAATAAGGTTGACTCATTCCCTTTTGCCTTCCTATTCTTCCCCTCCATTGTAACAGTTATCCCTTGCCTCTTCTATATGAGATAATTTTCCCCATTCTGTCTTTCCTCATCTCCTCTCAATATATTCCTTTCTCACCTCTTAATTTAACCTTTAAAGTATGATCTCTTCGTATTCATCTGGTCCTGTGCCCTCTATCTATGTATACATATATACACATACCCACATATGTATTCATATGCCCATATACCCTCCTATATAGACATATATATGTATGTATATATGTATGTGTGTATACATTTCTATTCCCTTCAACTATTCTCATACAGAGAAAAGTTTCATGAGATACACTTATTTTTCCATGTAGGAATATAAGTACTTTCAACTTTGATAAGTTCCTTATGATTTCTTTTCACTGTTTACCTTCTCATGCTTCTCTTGCTTCTTGTATCTGAATGACAAATTTTCTATTCAACTCTGGATTTTTCATCAAGAATGCTCAAAAATCCTCTATTCCATTGAATTACCATATTTTTCCCTGAAACATGATACTCAGTTTTTCTGGGTAGTTGATCCTTGGTTTTAATCCCATATCCTTTGACCTCCAGAATATCATATTCCAAGCCCTTTGATCCCTCAATGTACAATCTGCCAGGTCCTGAGTTATCCTGATTGTGTTTTCACAGTATTTAAAGTGTTTCTTTCTGGCTACGTGGAATATTTTCTCCTTTATCTGGAAACTACAGAACCTGGCTATAATATTCCTAGGAGTTTTGTTTTTTGGATCTTTTTCAGGAGGTGATTGGTGGATTCTTTCAACCTCTATTTTGCCCTCTGGTTCTAAAACATCAGGGAAATTTTCCTTGAGAATTTCTTGAAGGATAATTGCTAGGTTCTTTTTTTGATCATGGCTTTTAGGTAGTCAAATAATTTTAAAATTATATCTCCTGGATCTATTTTCCAGGTCAGTGGTTTTCTCAATGACATATTTCACATTTCCTTCTATTTTTTCATTTGTTTGGATCTGTTTAATAGTATCTTGATTTCTCATAAATTCACTAATTTCCATTTGCTCCAATCTAATTCTGAAGAAATTATTCTCTTCAGTGAGCTTTTGACATTCTTTTTCCATCTGGCAAATTCAGCTTTTTAAGGCATTCTTCTCCTCATTGTCTTTTTGAGCCTCTTTTGCCATTTGAGTTAGTCTGCTTTTTAAGGTGTTATTTTCTTCAGTCAGGTTGTTGACTCACATTTTATAATTTTCTTCAATCATTCTCATTTCTCTTCCCAATTTTTCCTCTACTTTTCTTATTTGGTTTTCAAAATCCTTCTTCAGCTCCTGTGTGACCTGTAAGAGCTTATTTTTTTCTTGACTTTGAATTATGGCAAAATCCTAGAAAGTGTTATCCAAGAGATGGTTTGTGAACATCTTGGAGAAGAAACAGTAATCACAAATTCCACATCATTTTGTAAAGAACTGTCAAATAAGTGTTCTCTTTACATTCTTTTTTATGAGATAACCTCACTAGTGGTTTAAAGGAATTTTATAGATATAGTTAAGTTAGCTTTTTTCCAAAAAAAATTATGAAAATCTTCCATTTTTTGAAGATTGAGAAATGCTGACTGAGTAATAGTACAGTAAGACAGATTTTTACCTTTATGAATCTGTGGTGAGCACAAAGGGGAGCCATTAATGGTTTCTTGTCATCTTGGGGGGATATTTCTAGTGGACAACTTCAAATGAACAAAGCAAAAAACTTTCCTTAGAAAAGCATCTGGATTAAGGCCCCTTGACCTTAGTTATGGATTATGGAAGAATCACCAATAAATCCTCAAAGGAAACCAATTTGCAATATAGTCTTTTAAAAGCATAATTATCTCTGTGCTGACAGCAGCTTCCAGAATCATGTTTAAATCCTGACTTTGACCCTGAATTGTTTGCCATATTTAAGTATGACTTAAATAATGACATAGATATTATTTTATCATCAAATTTTCAGGTAACATAAAGCTGAGAAGAATTGCTAACATGTCAAAATTGAGGTATAACAGTAATGGTAACAATAATAATTAATAATAGTAAATAGGTGAGAATGTTGGGCCAAAACTAATTAGGTGAAATTTAACAGGGATGACTTTAAGTCTTGAACTGGGGTTAAGACAAAAAAAAAATTACTTTATAACTAGAAGATGAGGTAGGCATGTCTATATAGTAGTTCAATGGAAAAAAAAGATCTTGAAATGCTAGAGGGTAATAAAATCATCATAAGCTAACAATGTGATATGGAAACCCAGAAAGCTAATGAAAATTCATGCTGCATTAAGAGAGTCAGCATATTCAGTACCAGCAAGATGATCCTATTCTATTCTGCTATAATTAGGTCATCTGTATAGCATTTTGTTCCTATCTGAGAACTAGGAAGGAAGAAAACAAGGAAACAAGTATTTAGTAAAGGCCCACTGTGTGCCAAATGGCTAAGTGTTTTGCAAATATTATTTTATTTGATCCTCACAAAAACCCTGGAAGGTAAATATTATTATTAAATATTATTATTCAATAGTAGAAAGTATATTATCCCATTATATACTGATCTCCTTGATATTACTTGGTAGAGTAAGTATAATTTGTTAATAAGTACTATTAATTTAGTACTATTATTTTAGTTTACAAAGTTGAAGAAAAAGAGAGAGACTTGCCCACGGTCATATAACTAATAAGTGTCTGAAGCTAGATTTGACCTCAGATCTCCATCACTTCAGGTCTAGGGCTCTATCCACTAAAACACCTAAATTGATAAATTAGAGTATTCATAAAAGGGCAACTAGGATGGTGAAGGTTTTAAAATTCATAATAAATGAAGATGATTCGATAGATGGGAGAATTTAACCTTAAAAGATAAAACTTGGCAGGCATCATAATTGTCCTCAAGTATTTGACTGTTATCTCAAAGAGGAATTAGACATCTCCTGGGCCCCAGAGGGCAGCATTTGAGACAAGTTACACAGAAGAAAGTATAGGTTTGATGTAAGAAAAAAAAATTCTAACAATTGGAGCTGTCCCAAAGGATAGTGGGAGGCTTTGGAAGATGGTGAATTCTTGCTCACAGGGAATCCTCTAACAAAATCTTGCTAGTCATTTGGAGGATATATAAATAAGTAGACTCAAGTTTAGGTGTATGTTGGACTGAATGACCTCTGGCATTATTTCTACTTTGAGATTCTGTGTTTTTGTGAAATAACCATTATAGCTTTATGTTCTTACTTGCCTTGAAGGAAGCATGTTAACTATGCCAGGTTAGGGGAGGGTAATGGTTCACAAAGTAAGTAATAACTAAATGAAGAAAAAGTTTCTGTTGTTTTTTTTTGGGGGGGAGGAGGAATGTTGTTGAGGCTTTCTTAAGAGGAAGGAAGAGTAATAAGGACTGGACAGTGTATTGAGCCATTTGGAAAATTTAATAGGATAAGAAGATAAAAGAGATGCCAAACAATATTTTCAGTTCAATTTCTTGCAGTGAACTAAATTAGGGAGGATAATCTAAAATAGAAGCAACTGTAGGGTATGTAGGCATACATATCAATCTTCTATCTCATATACACACCAAATGCTTGTATACATCAAACACCACCCACTTATCAAACCCCATCACTAAGCCCACATATAGTTATTTAGATGTCTTTCTTTCATATATATGTATGTATATATATATGCATTGTATATATATGTATATATACACATATGATATGTGGGTATGTTTATGTATATGTATATGTGTGAGTATATATGTATATATTCGTACATATATACATATACATTATATATATAATATGTGTGTGATTGTGTGTATCTATGTATATACAATTCATCTTACCATAGAGTTCCATATGTCTGACAAAAATAAAGAATAAACTTTGGTCCAACAAATAATTTCTTTGCTTCTTCCATTTTAGAAGCCCTTTGTATTCTCTCAGGTCCTTCTACATTATCACCCCACTCAAACCTACCCAAGCTCCTAAATATATGGAAAGATATCCTTCTTCTGGTTAACCATACTTCTAGTGATGAATAGTAGAAAGTATGTTACCCCTTATATACTGATTTCCTTAATATTACTCAGTTGAGCAAGTACTTTTTATTTATAAGTACTATTATCTAAATTTACAAAGTTAATATGCTTAATATTTTTAAGCACTTACATGTCAGGTACTGTGTTAAGTGCTGGGTATGCAAAGAAAGGTAAACAGTAGTTTCTACCATCAATGAGCTTTCCTTCTAGAGTGTTAAAGCACTAATAAATGCCTTCTATCCAAGGACCATCCATTCCAACATCACAAAGTTCTATGGTCAGCTTGGTTTTATAGTCAAGTCCAATTCATTTATTAAGGTCTATCTTGTGCTAAAGATATTGAGAAAGACAAAAGACAGTCCCTGCTTTTAGGGAGCCCACAGGATAATGAGGAAGACAATATGCAAACAAATATGGAGAAACTAACCATATACAGTATAAATTAGAAATCATCAAGAGCAGGATGGCACTAACACTAAGGGGGATTGGGAAATATATACATATGTGTGTGTATGTACACACACACATATTTGTAGAAGGTGGGATTTTAGTTGGGACTTGAAGGAAACCAGGAAAAACAGGAGGCAGAGACGAGTAGAGAAAGCTTTCTAGCCATGAGGGAATAATGAAAGTAAATGTTCAGAGTCAGGAGGTAGAGCATCTCCATTGAGGATCAGCAAGGAGGCTATTGTTGCTATACTGCAGAGTATGTGCAGAAGAGGTAGGTAAGGTATAGGAAGACTGGAAAAGTAGGAGGGAGCAGGTTATAAGGGTCTTTGGATTCCAAATAGAGAATTTTATATTTGATCCTAGAAGTGACAGGGGGAGACTGAAGTTTATTTAGTAGATAGGGTACATGATCAGTTCTGCACTTTAGAAAGATGAATTTGACAGCCAAGAGGAGGACGGACTAAAGTGGATAGAGACTTGAAGTAAGCAGACACATCAGCAGGATATTATAATAGTACAAGTGTGAAATAAAAGTCTGGACCAGGGTGGTAGTGGTGTGAAAGGAGAGAAGGTGGCATACATGAGATTTTATAAAGGTAGACTCAAAGGAAGGAAGGAAGAAAAAATATTTGTTTGTGACCCCACTGATGAAATCATAGCTCCTTCAGGAACAATGTAATATACGTGTATTAATATCCAGGAATTAGACTTTTATTCTGTTGGAAAATTGTTCAGATTAGATTATTCCCAGGCCTAGCTGATTCTTACTCACTAGTTCATCTAAGTCAATTAGGACACAATTTTTTTTTTATTTTTTGCCTTTTGAAGGGCAATTGGGGTTAAGTCACTTGCCCAAGGTTACACAGCTAGTTTGTGTGTGGGAGGGGGAGGGGGAGTGGGCGTTAAGTGTCTGAGGCCAGAACTGAACCCAGGTCCTCCCGACTCTGGGGCTGGCGCTTTACTCACTACGCTACCTAGCCTCCCTGGACAATTAATTTTGACTGTTGACCAAAGAATGGATTTGTTTTTGAAGTCCCGAGGAGCTAGACCCATTAAAAATTATTCTTCACTTTTAGTGTTCTTATTAGAAATCTTAGAGGACAACCAAAGACTTGATATATAACATGAAACTCTTTGACTTCTAGAAGTATCTGTAATTCACCTTATATTTGTGTAGTGGGGACAGCTAGGTGGCAAAGTAAGTGGAGTGCCAGGCCTGGAGTCAGGAAGACTCATCATCCTGAGTTCAAATCTGTCCTCAGGCACTTCATAGTTGTGTGACCCTAGGCAAGACACCTGAACCTGTTTGCCTCAGTTTCCTCATCTGTAAAATTAGATGAAGAAGGAAATGGGGAACCACTCTAGCATCTTTGCCAAGTAAACCTCAAATGGGGTCACAAAGAGATAGGAGAGGATTGAAAAGTGGCTGAACAACAGACTTGTGTGTGTGTGTGTGTGTATATGGAAATAATAATCCAACTCTGATGTTTCATTGTTATATGCAAGAGACCCTGCTAATTAAATTCAGAAAGGCTCATCAGTGACATCACTAAAGGGCAATGAACTCCTTGGTCAGGATCCAGGTATAAGACCATCTACAAGTTACAGAGAATCTGTAATCTGCACTTTTGGATGGAAGTACCCATCTGAGTAATGTACTGACTTAAATTGAAAGTCCATGCAGCACTGAAATATATGGGGATAAAGACAGAAAAGGGAATGTGATTTTATGGATATATAGAGCTCCCAGATGAGAGAACTTCCTTCATCAATGCAGTTTAGACCCTTCTCTACAACTAAATTATAGTCTTTATTGCCTATAGGAGTGGGAGATTAGATAATTTGCCAAAGGTCACACGTCAAATATATGTCAGAGATAGGGTCTGAACCCAGAGCTTAATTCCAAGATCAACTCTCTATCTACCATGCCACATGGACTTCTCTGTATATGCTTGAAGTGTATAGTTGAATTTTTACAAAACTGGTGTAGACACATTTCTTTCCTGCTTGCCTTGCCAAAATTGAGTCCAAGAATAGTTTTCTCTTTTTTTCTCTTCCTTGCCTTTCCAGAAACTTTCATGAGCTCTATTTTCCATTTTTAAAATGTAGAGTGTATGAAAGATGCTCTACAAAGTCAAATTCATGTCTATAATCTCTAATGGCTTCTTCATGCCATAACTACTATTCTGGGATTTTGTAGCCATAACACAATGAACTGTAATCAACAGCATAATACAAGATGAGATTAGAATTGCTATGCCTGATCACCCAATCAAACAGTCCTACTTTAGTGCAACATGCACATGCATTGTCGCCTCCTGACCATCCATTTACAGAAATGGCAAATAACTTCATAATTCTAGTGCACAATCAGTGTGTCGGAGCCATTCTCCCCGTACACTCCGGGGTTCAATCAGAATCCCATGAAAGGTCATTGTTTTGGAGTTGAGAAAGACCACTCCAGCACAGGCAGAAGATGGCTTGAAATGTCAATGCCTACTCGGATGAACAGTGCTTGTTTAACATTCTTCACTCAGCTATTTGGAGATTAAATTTTTACGCAAAGTCCTTATTTGCAATTAATGATAATGAATCGAATGTTTGGCAGTTATAATGCCTTTTCATTAGAGGATCTTAAAACCCCTTCCAAGCACTATTTAGCTAAGACTCACAATATCCCTTTGGATAGGTAGTGTATATGATTAGCAGCCTTCAGCATGATGAGTCTAAGCTCAGCATTTGGATGCTGGGGCTTAAAACTATCCAAACATCTGACCTGCCTGTTCTGGCTATCCACTTTTTCCAGAGAGGGAACTAGGATTAAGTGATTGGCCCCAAGGTCACATAGTAAATTAACGGCAGGCCAGATATTGTAATTCAGCACTCCTGGCTTGAATGGTTTGCTCAAACAAGGTCAGTTCAGCTATTTCCCTGTTTTAGATAGGATCATCCCTTTTGCTGAACAAATACCAAAGACAAAGGACATTGAGAGGACTTTCTAAAACCAAAACTGAAGTCAGGAAGCATCCACAGCTGGAGTTAGAGATACAAAGTTCTCCTTGAATGTTTTAAAAAGATTATCCAGATTCTAGATGAAACTTAATATATTTACTGAAGACTGATTCTCAAGCCTAACAGCTCCCTTTGAAAAGGCACAAGATGCTTTTGGCATATACTATTTATCCTTCATTCTTTCTTCCCTGAAAGTCTTAAGGAGATGTTTTATCCTTGTTGTTGCTGTTTAGTCATTTCAGTAGTGTCTGACTCTTCATGACCCCACTTGGGATATTTTTCGGCAGAGATACTGGAGTGGTTTGTCATTTCCTTCTCCAGCTCATTTTATGAATGAGGATCTGAGACAGAGTTCAGTGACTTGCCCGGGATCACATAACTAGTAAGTGTCTGAGGCTGAATTTGAATGCAGGAAGAAGAATCTTCCTTACTCCAGACCAAGCACCCTACCATTCCAACTATCTGATCTCATTTTATCCTTAGCGAATAGCTATTTTCTGTCAAAGAGTTGTTGTATGTGTTAGGAAAGATTAAGGAGCTAAGAGCAGTACTTAATCAGGAGTTCAGGGTTCAAATCCCAGCTCTCACATTTGCTACAGAGAGAACAGCTATGTAATAGTAGTCACTAAAACACTCTGATGCTTAATTTCATCATTTAAGAAATGGAGATTATATCATGGATACTATTCTCCTCATAGGAAGGAGCTTTGTTTAGTAGGGTTAAATATAGAAATAATTATTATTATCATTATTATATTTGTTATTATTACTCCCTTTGTTGTTTATGGATACCTGACAGATGTAAGATTACATTGTAAGGGTTTTTTCCCCCCACTGACATACACCACAACTCTTCTGCTTTGGAGACAATTTGTGTAAATTGTAAGAACAACAAAATCATGCATAGTGGTCATTTGTTTTATGAGGAGTCTCCAAGATTTAGGCACACCATCTCTTTGATAAAGCTATAAAATCTATTTCTGGTTTGAAATACCAAGTATGACATGGAGTAGGGGTTTTTAGACTGGCTCCTATGATCTTGTTCCTAAAAATATTTTGGTAACTGTATTTTAATATAATTGGTGTCCTTTGTATTCCAATGAATTTTGTTCTGTCTTTAAAATTATTGTTTTAGCAGGGTTCCATAGACTTTTAAAAGATAGACACAGGGTTCCATGACACAGAAAATGTTAAGAATACATGGCATAAAGGAAGTAACAATAACCTTAGAGGCAGAATACCTCTATATGAATCCAGTTGATCTGCTGCTTATGAGTTGAATGACCTTAGGTTAGTCATATGAACTCAGTAGCTCTCTGTTTCTTCATATATGTAATGGGAAATAAGGACTAGGTGATCTCTATGGCCCCTTCCACCTTGGTAGGACCTGCTAGAACTTTCTTTGTGGATACATAGCTTTTGAGACTTCAGAGCCCCCTTGATGCCTCAGTTAAAGCTTGGAATTATCTAGTTGAACAATATTTTACAAAAAAATCCTTAGAAAGCACAAAAGAAGAATTATGCATTATTTCAGAGAAGAAAGCAAAAGACATTTTTATTTTCATTTTTTCCTATAGACTAAAATGTCAAGAAACATAGTCTAGAAGATGGGTTTTGTCACTCAGATACCAGAAGGGAGACATAGAAAGCATAAGTGCTGATAGGAGAAAGGGAAGGGATTGCATAGTTATGTAGGACCTTGGAATCACTAGCAATATTAGATATTTATTCCCTTGGGCTGAAGTATGGGTCTATTTTTTTTTTAAATAAGCATTATCACATTATCACTGACACCTTAGTAATAGTGCAGTAGAGAAGGCAAAGCAAATAAGCTGTAGCCAATAGCCTTCTGGCACAATGGGGTTGATTTCAGCCAACATATTTAACAGGGAAAACTAGGTCTCAAAAGCTATGTCACTATCTCAAAAGTTCTAGCAGGTCCTACCAAGGAGATCACTTGGTCCTTACTTCCTATTAGAAATATGAAGAAGCAGAGAGCTATTGAGTTCAAATGACTGGCCTAAGGTCATTCAACTCATAATTCATTCACTGATTTTTGTAGAGTAGTCTTTATACAACTACATCTGTGGAGTCAAATGATACTGTAAAACCAACCACAAGCAGCTTCTAGGGGACTGATGCTGTGAATTGCTTTAAGGTTCTGATCACATAGTATAGTGAATTCTCTATTTATTCAACAATAAAATAAAGCAAAACATTCACAAAAACCAAAGTACAGCATTCACAATGATATAACATTATAACTTACTACTAAAGTGGCAACATAGTTTTAAACAAAAGATATCATTCCTTATTAATTATATATATTAATTAATTATATATTATAACCATGTATAATTAATTATATATAAACTAATTAATATATAATTGATTATATATAAATTAATTAATATATAATTAATTATATATAAATTAATTAATATATAATTAATAATTCTTTATTCCTTTTTAAACAAAAGCTATCAGTCCTTAACTCAATCATCCTCAAGAATCAATCATCCTTAAGGGATACAGAGTTCTCCCACCCCTAGGTCACCTTGTCTTAATCTCCTTGGTCAGAAAGTCTTCATTCTTCTTGACTGGAGACTAGCTTCCAATTATCTTTTTCTTTTTCCTTTTTGGAGGGGAAATTGAGGTTAAGTGACTTACCCAAAGTCACATGGCTAGTAAGTGTTAAGTGTATGAGGCCAGATTTGAACTCAGATGCTCCTGACTCCAGGGCCAGTGCTCTATTTACTGTGCCACCTAGCCGCCCTGCTTCTAATCATTGTATCTCAATCATTCTTAAGGGGTACAAAGTATAAAGTACAAAATTTTCCCACCCCTAGGTCATAGTAAATCATGATCTTGTCAATCAGCACTAGGTATCCAAGGAAACGTCCTTTCATCTTGGCTTGAGGTTGACTCACAGACTCCATTGCTCTTCTTCCATGCTCCCAGCTCTTGCCTAGATTTACCCAGCCATCACTGAGATTCACAAGTAGGTAGCTTTCAGGTCCCCGTACAGATCCTGGTCCAACTCCTCATCCAGCTCCTCATCCAGTTCCTATTCCATATTGAAGCTCATGGTGACCAGCCTACCTCAAGCCCGTTGCTGTTTCTGGGAACACAAAGCTTAACAGACCCACAACACATTCATACATACTGCTGGCACCATCATCAATTCATTTTTTGCCTGTGAATTCAACACAGATCCACAAACAGGGTCTGAGAAATCAACACAAATCATCCGTAAAGTCCCAGGACCTCTGAAAACATCAGTGAAAACCTCCTCCACGACTTCTGTAAACAAACAAGAAAGTCCTCTTTCAGGGCTTCTGAAACAACAGTGAAGACCCAGGGCTTCTGTAACAGCAGTAACATCCTCTATCAGCAGACAAGTCTGACAAAATAACATCAATACAGACAGACAAAGTGCCAGCACCACAACCATGCTTCATCCCAGTTCTGCTCAGTCACAGCTGTGCTAGAAATTTTATGTCATCAGCTCTTCCCTGTTCAGCCCACTTCTTACATCCTTCCTATTCCAGTCTTTGGCAAGTCCCTCCCACTGTGGGTTTCACAGGTTCTGTTTCTAAGACTTGCTATAATCATGGGCAAGGAACTGGCCTTCCAGTTATTCAAATACTTGAATAACTGGAACAAATTGAACAATATTTTACTTGGAAAAAGAGGGAAGAATCTTAAGTACCTATTCTACTGATGGTAGGAGAACTCCCCGGATTATAGACCCTGCAGAAAATGCAATGGTGCCAGTGTCTGTTAGTGAGTTTCCCTAGTTATTTATCTTCCCTGGGAGTCATGCTGCTGAGCTTCCTATGGGGGCAACTAGAGGAATAATTTGGAGTGAACTACAGAGCTGGCAGGAGTTGCATCCTGAGGTTAGTCTCCCTTCCCACTACCTTAAGCATCCTGTAGAAACCTGGGAAATTTTATAATGAAGTGTCAATGTTTGGGTATCTGATGCTTCAGAAATGAACTCATTTCCCAGATCCCTGAGAGATAGATAACTGAAGGAATAGCAGTTTTGAGGGGGAAGGATAAAAGGGCATATAGGAAGCATTAAGTATGCTTGGAAAAAGTCTAGGTAAAACAGTAGGAAGAAGGGAGGACTTTAATAGCTAGAGAATCCAGGTTGCCTGATAACTAGAATACAGGGAAAATGCCAGGAGAGAGAGGGGTTTTGAAATGGAAGGAGGGAGAGAGGGGTTAGTTGGAATTATGATTATTTCATGTCTGTCTAGTTCTGCCTATGAAAGCAATTAAATTCCTATTTCAGTCCAGAGATTCAAATGTGAAAAGCACGCTCCATTTCCTATCTTTGTGTCTTTTTAAAAAATTTACATTAATTTATTTAATTTTAGTATTCAACATTCACTTCCATAAACTTCTGAGTTTAAAATTTTCTCAACCACCCTCTCCTTCCCCCTTTCAAGACAGCATGCAATCTGATAAAGGCTCCACATATATCTTACTATCAAACGTATTTTCACATCAGTAATGTTGTAGAGAAGAATTAGAATGGATGGGAGAAAGCACAAGAAAGAAAACAAAACAAAAACGGAAACAAAAAGGGAGAGATCAAATAGTATGTTTCCATCTGTGTTCACGCTCCATAGTTCTTTCTCTGGATGCATATAGTATTTTCCATCATTTGGAGTTGTCTTAGAGCCTTACATTGCTGAGAAGAGCAAAGTGTATCAAAGTTCATCATCACACAATGTGGCTGTTACTGTGTACAATGTTCTCTTGTTCCTGCTCATTTCACTCAGCATTGGTTCATATAACTCTTTCCAAGGTTTTTTGAAGCCTGCCTGCTCATCATTTCTTATAGCACAATAGTATTCCATTACGTTCATATAACCACAACTTGTTCAGTCATTCCCCAATTGATGGGCATTCTCTCAATTTCCAATTCTTGGCCATCACTAAAAGAGCTGCTATAAATATTTTTGTACATGTGATTCTTTTTCCCATTTTTATGATCTCTTTGGGCTACAGCCCAAGAAGTGGTATTGCTGGATCAAAGGTTATACACACTTTTGTAGCCCTTTAGGTATAGTTCCAAATTGTTCTCCAGAATGGTTGGATCAGTTCACTATTCCACCAACAATGCATTAGTCTTCCAATTTTCCCATATCTTCTCCACCATTTAAACTTTTCCTGCTTTCTCAGTCTGATAGGTATGAAGTGGTACTTTGTGTCTTTACATGGATTCTTTCCCAAGCCTGTAATTCACCCTTCTTTACCCCTATCTCTCTGAATCCTTATCTTCATCTAGGATTCAGCTTCCAAGCCATCTTCTAAGTGAAGTGTTCCTTTATCCTCTCAAGTCTTTAGCCTTGACTTTTATGTGTAAAATACCTTTTACTTACTTATCTGTTTGAATGTCATTTCTGAAACTTGGATTTTATCAGTACAATTGGCTACTTAACTAGATTTTGGGAATATTTCCCTCTCTTTACACACACACACACACACACACACACACACACACACACACACACACACTTGAGGAACACACACACATGTGGCCTTGAAGCCACAGGTTCCCCATCCCTGGAGTAAATAGAGTCAGTGCAAAAGCATGGACATAGGAGATGGAGCTTCAGTGGGAGCAGAACAGTAAGAAGACCAGCATGACTGCATCTTCAAATATATAGAGGGGAGCAATGTGTAACAAGGTTGGAAAGGTAAGAAGAGAATTAGTTGTGAGCTTTCAAATATCAAGCAGTAGTTTCTTTGCTCCTTCCCTTTGATTGGAGAGAATGAATGCTGGACATTGGAGCACTTCTTCCATTCATAAATCATCCATTTAAAATGAACGTCCAGGGCAATCATCTCATCATTTCCTGCCTGACTGCTCTTCTGGACTTCATCATGTTCTCTAGAAACTCATTTCCTTGCAAAATCACATCAACTCAAAAACTCCCACCCCTTTAATATCCCCTTCCTAAGCCCTTCTCCTTTTTGGATTAAAGATAGTGGGGGTGAACATTGGAGAGTTCAATGCAGGCAGGGTTATAAGGAAAGCAAGAAACTGGGAAATGCTTTTTATAGCAAGTTTGTCTGATAAAATCCTCACTTCTTAAATATATAGAAAACTGTCACTCAAATTTATAAGGATTTATAAAATTTATAAGAATAATATGAGTCATTCCCCAATTGATATTTTAGATCCAGAGGGTAAAATAGAAATTGAAAGAATTCACCAATTGCCTCTTTTTTTTTTTAAAGCAATCGGGGTTAAGTAACTTGCTCAAGGTTACACGGCCAGTTACTTCTGGGTGTGGTGCTGAGTATCTGAGCCCGGATTTGATCCAGGTCATCTCAACACTGGAGCCGGTGCTCTTACTCGCTGAGCCACCTGGCCGCCCCAACCAATTGCCTCTTGAAAAAGATCCCAAAAAGAAAACTCCTAGGAATATTATATCTGGGTTCTGGTGTTCCCAGATCAAGGGAAAAAAAATTACAAGCAGCTAGGAAGAAACAATTTGAATATTGTGGAAACAAAATCGGGATAACACAGGATCTAGAAGCTTCTACATTAAGTGATTGAAGGGCTTGGAATATGCTATTCTTCAGGTCAAAGAAGCTATGGTTAAAATCAAGAATTACATAACCAGCAAAACTGAGTATCATGTTTCAGGGGAAAACATGGTCATTTAATGAAATAGAGGACTTTCAAACGTTCTTGATGAAAAAACCAGAGTTGAATAGAAAATTCGACCTACAGATACAAGAAGAAAGAGAAGCATGAGGAGGTAAACAGGAAAAAGAAATCATAAGGAACTTATCAAAGTTGAATATTTATATACCCACATAGAAAAATGATAATTGTAACTTATGAAACTTTTCTCAGTATGAGGATAGTTGAAAGGAACATATAAATATATACACACATACATATATATATATGTCTATATAGGAGGTTATATGTGCATATGAATACATATGTGAGTGTGTGTATATATGTGTGCAGGTATACATAGACAGAGGGCACAGGATCAATTGAATAGGAAGGGATGATATTTAAGAGTTGAAACTGAGAGGTTAGAGAGGAATATAATGAGAGGGGATGGGGAGAAACATAATGGGGTAAGTTATCTCATATAGAAGAGGCAAGGGATAACTGTTACAATGGAGGGGAAGAACAGGAAGGAAAAAGAAAATTGGTCAATCTTACTGTCATTGAATTTGGCTTAGGGAGGGAATGACATACACATTAAATTGGGTATCTTCCCCTACAGGAGAGTAGCGGGGAAGGGAATGAGAGGGGGGATGATAGAGGGGAGGGCAGTTTTGGGAGAGGGTAGTTCAAAGCACACACTTATGAAAAGTGACAGGGTCAAAGTAGAGAATAGAACAATTGGGGGGTGGGATAGGATGAAGGAAAATATAATCAGTCTTTCACAATATATCTACTATGGAAATGTTTTGCATAACTACACATGTACAACCTATATGGAATTGCTTATCTTTCCAGTAAGGGTGGGTGATGAGGGGGAAGGGAAAGAATCTGGAATTCAAAGTTTTAAAATAAAAAATTTTTAAAAAATATTATTTTTATTATTTGCATGCAACTGGGAAATAAGATATACAGGCAGTGATGTATGGAGATCCATCTTGACCTAATGGAAAGTCAGAGGAGGATGGGGGAGGATATAGGAGACAGAAAATTGGGGGAGGGGTATACAGTGGGATTGCTCTTTTGGTGTGGTGGGTAGGGGAAAGACAGGGAGAAAATTTGTAACTCAAAATCTTGTGAAAATGAATGATGTAAACTAAAAATAAAAAAAATAAAAAATAAAAATAAATAACTATAAAAACACTTCTTAACAATTAAAGGTATCAAGAAATGGAATATCTAAAGTGTTAATAGGTTAACCCTCGTTACATATTCAATCAAAGACTAGATAGCTAATTTTCAGAATGGCAATCTGTTTCTTTGATAGAATGTAAGCTTCTTAAGGGTAGGGACTATTTGATTTTTGTCTGTGTCTTCTTGGCACTTAGCAGTCTTTGGCACACAATATATTATGTATTTAAATAATTCTTTGCTTATTGCTTGATTATGTAGAGGGATTTCCTTTTAAATACAAGTTGAGGTCAGGTATGTGGCCCCTGATGTCCCTTTTAACTCTGAGAGTCTATGGGTTTTATTTTTGTCCTTGTTGTTTCTGTTTTTGATGTTTAGAACTGATGTATAAATTCAGTCTTCAGTCAATCCCCAAAATTCATCAGTAGTGGGGCTTCTAAAATTTTCTCTAGAAATGCATTCAATAATTTTTCCAGTTTCTTTTTTTTTCTTTTGTGACTGTCAAGTCTGTCAAACAAGTTATTTAATTAGTATTTATATCTGACTAAAGTGGGAATAATTTTATCTTCCCTTCATCATTGATTTACTCAAATCTTACAAATTTTTCAGTTCTTTTTTGAATGAGGGATCCACATGTTCCTCATAAGAAAAACTTTTTTTTCAATCATTTTGTTGTTCATTACTTAACTCCCTCTAATTTATCTGTGTCTTTCCTAGCATGGGGTATCAAGAGTCAAATACAGTCTTCCACTCTTTGGGTCATCAAAGCAATACAGAATAGACAAGGAGACAATTCTTTGAACTAATTTATTCCAACTCTTATTTATCCAATTGTTCACTGCAAATCACTTTTTTTTATTTGACTTGAAATCTGTAAATGGAACATATTAAAGTAGTCAATCATGCTCCACTCTGACATTAATACCCTACTCTGTACACTCAGGAATCCATTCTGCCTGTATGCATAAATTCAGATGCTATGCTACAATTGTTTGGGGAATTAGGGAGCATCTTCCCTTCTTTTTGGTAAATAAAAAGAAAAGATATGATTTCACTCATGCAATACAACTCTCTAGCCCAGATATTTTAGTAAAGCTATGAAATTTTCCTTAACTTATAGATGGGTAGGTGTTTTTCAGTCAGTATTTTTGCCTCACTGAATTTTAGACTTTTCTCACTTCCATACCTCCCCTCACCCCAATCTACCCCCCTATAATAGGCCTTCACATCATGTAGTCTGCAGGCCACCCAGTAAAGGATACAGGGTGGCCCATAAAAAATATAGGAGGTGTGAAAGAAAGTAAAGATGTAATGAGTGCTTTGTCTGTGTCCCACTTGACCTGCCTTCCACTAGGAACTATTGTGCCCATCATGTAACTTGGCTGGTAGGTTGCCTCTGTGCACTCTCTCTGTTTGATCACCTGACCCATGAAAACCAATCATTGTCAGTCTATTTCTGGTCTGCGAGTAGTGAGAGTCCTATCTTTTTGTTGTGTTTTTGATTGTTACTGGCATTGAACAGAGAAAAAGTGAGTTCAGTCATGAACCAATGCAACTGATGCCTGGTGTGCAAGGAGCAGCAACAACATGAGGGCTCCTTCCTCTCCCTCACTTCACAGCTACCCTCCAAGTTACATGAGTGTCTGGCACTCTCTCCAAGATTAGACACTCAGTTTAGTATTTCTTTGTATGTTAGCAGTTGTACAGAGGTTTTTGGTTCTAACATTAAATTTTTTGGAGTGACTTCGTAAAATGGAATAAAAAGAAATGGAAGACTGAATCAGAACACAGATTGCTTAACCCAGAGTGGACAAATGGATGCTTGTTTACTTACATGAGAGACAAAATGTTGTGCCTTCTTTTTGAATCAAAACATCCTGACTTAAGCAAATTGGACACCAATGAAAATAAAATTAAAGCATCCAAATTGTTGAAAAATCTCAGTGGAGAACAACAATTTTTCAAGAAAGTAAACTCAGAAAATGAGGCAGCTACTAAGGTTATTTTTCAGATTTCTAAAGAAATCTATTTCAAACATGATTCTAGAGTACAATAAACTTATTGCTACAAAAAAGGTAATACATCCCATTAACTAAATGTAGACAGTACGTAAACCTGAAAAGTGTATTAAAACTTGTAGTGTAGCAAAGCAATTTTTTTAATATTAATGTGATTTTAATATGATTTGTTTACAAAATAGTTGAATAATTAATTATGCCTTTACCTAGAAAGTGAGCAAGAAAATTCTATCTGCTATGCGAAGAAGTTCAGCCTATTTTAATTTTCAGCCCTACGTACTGCCAAGTTGTGGAGATTGGACCTATAACATACAATCAGAAAAATTGGGGGCATTTAATGCAATCTCATTTAATGTGGGCTAAACCACTCAGAGATAGGATTTTTTCAGTCAAACATTCAACTTCTCAGTAGAAATCTCATAAGGCAGGGCAAGTATTAGTGGAAGCATTGTAACTGATATCTTGAGGACATATAATTTGAAACTTGAGAATGACTTATGTGCCCATTTACTTGACATTCCTGAAACCATGAGGCCAACCTTCTAAAGCACCATGAACAAAAAAGAACATAGCCATAAACCTGATTTAAATGTTTCATAGAGGAAGCAAAACTAGGATGAGATCTTGTTCTCCAAGGTAAACTTGCACAAAATGAAGGCATTTTGGGCAAAACATCAAACCTTCATTCATCTTTGCAGACTACATTTGCATTTGAATGGTTTTATTCTCTTCACACTCCTGGAAAAGCCCAATATTAAATATTAATGTAATGCTTTCCTCTGATGACTTTTCACTTTCTCTTCTGTTCATGAACTCTATTGACAGTACAAGGAGGACAAAAAAAAAGAAGAGAGAACTAATGTTTCCTAGTATAACAATGTTGTATATCGCCCATGCTCATTTAAGCTGCTGAACACTGTTTATTGTACTGTGTTGACAATTTCAGAGATTGACACAATTAGGATGAAGTTAACATCAATATTTTTCTTTCTTGCTGTGGCTTACTTTTTTTGCTTATTATTGCTTTGAAGTACACAATAGCCAGGATGGATAGTTAATTATAGTCCTAAATGGGAAACTTGGGTTCTGAAGTACTGTGATCTCCCTCCCTTTCCCCATTGTCTGCGAAAGGCAGCAAGCATATTAAAGCCAGGTTTTCTCATCAAGCTTGGCATTTCTGTAGTTGATAGTAGAACAGAACACCCTAGTGACATCAGATATCTTCATGCAAAAATTCTAAATTAGCCTAGGATATTGCTTGCTCAACAAACAGACAAGAATATTATTTGGTTGCAAGGTAAGAATTAGTGCACCATTTCTTAGGAACAAATTATTTATCCTAACAGGAAAAAAATTGTAGGCAGCTCCTGTACCCCTAAAAAAAATTACCCTCTGGCCTCAGATGCTTGACACACTTACTAGCCGTGTGACTCTGGGCAAGTCACTTAACCCCAACTGCCCTCCAAAAAGCAAAAAAAAAAAAAAAATCGCCCTTGGTAATTATGAAATTTAGTTCAGCAAATATTTATGAATCCTTATTGTGTGTCAGACTGTGTTAGAAATTAAAAATAAAATTTCTTGGCATTAAGAATAATTTTTCCTTTTTGCAGTTTTCTTTTAAATAGTGTTTTGTTCTTTCCCCTATGACATGACAAGAAACTTTTCAGCATTCAGTTTTACAAGATTTTGAGTTTTAAATTCTTCCCTCTTGGGGTGGCCAGGTGGCTCAGTGAGTAAGAGTACCGGCTCCAGTGTTGGGACGACCTGGAGATCGAATCCCGGGCTCAGACACTCAGCACCACACCCAGAAATAACTGGCCGTGTAACCTTGAGCAAGTTACTTAACCCTGATTGCTTAAAAAAATAATAATAATAAATAAATAAATTCTTCCCTCTCTATCCTTCCTCTCCCCCTTCCAAAAACGGTAGACAGATTGATAGTCTATACCTATGCTATCATGTAAAAATATTTCCTCATTAGTTATAATTATGAAAGAAGAAATAGATCAAAAGGAAAATAAAACCACAAGAAAGAATAAAGTAAGTGACAAAAAACTTCTTTCTGTATTCAGAGTCCATTAGTTGCATGGATAGTGTTTTCCTTTGTGAGTTCTTTATACTTGTCTTGGATCATTGTGTTGCTGAGAAGAGCTGAGTCATTTATAGTTGATCATCACGCAATGTTGCTGATACTATATATAATGTTTTCCTGGTTCTGTTCCTTCCACTTTGTATCAGTTCATACAAGTCTTTCCAGGTTTTTCTGAAATCTACCTGTTCATTATTTCTTATTAAACAATACTCTTCAATTACATTCACATACAACAGCTTGTTCAGCCATTCCCCAATTGATGGACTTTCCTCCATTTCCATTGTTTTGTCCCCGTAAAAAGTGCTGCTATAAAGTCTTTTGCACATGTAGGTGCTTTCCCCTTTTTTGTGATCTCTTTGGGATACAGACCTAGTAGTGGTATTGCTGGATCAAAGGGTATGTACATTTTTGTAGCCCTTTGGGCATAGTTCCAAATTGCTCTCCAGAATGTTTGGATCAGTTCAGAACTCTACCAGCAGTGCATTACTGTCCCAATTTCCCCACATCCTTTCAAACATTTATCATTTTTCCTTTTTTTTGTCATATTAGCCAATCTGATAGGAGTGAGGTAGTACCTTACAGCTGTTTTAGTTCACATTTCTTTACTCAGAAGTGATTTAGAGCACTTCTTCATATACCTATGGATAGCTTTGATTTCCTCATCTGAAAAGTGCCTGTTCATATCCTTTGACCCCTTATCAATTGAAGAATTATATGTATTCCTGTAAATTTGAGTCAGTTCTTTATATTTTTGAGAAATGAGGCCATTAAAAGAGATACTTTCTGTCAAGATTGTTTCCCAACTTTCTCCTTTCCTTCTATTCTTGGTTGCATTTATTTTGTTTGTACAAAAATATTTTAATTTAATATAATCAAAATTATCTATTTTGCATTTTGTAATGCTCTCTATCTCTTGTTTGGTAATGAGTTTTTCTCCTCTTCATAGATCTAACAGGAGACTATTCCTCACTCTTCTAATTTGCTTATGGTATCACCATTTATGTCTAAATCATGTCAAGGGGGGCGGCCAGGTGGCACAGTGAGTAAGAGTGCTGGCCCCAGAGTCAGGAGACCTGGGATTGATTCCAGGCTCAGAAACTTAACACCCACATAAAAATAACTGGCCGTGTAACCTCAAACAAATTACTTAACCCCAATTGCTTAGGGGCGGCCAGATGGCACAATGAGTAAGAGTGCTGGCCCCAGCATTGGGAGATGTGGGATCATTTCCAGCCTCAGATACTCAGCACACACACAAAAATAACTGGCCGTGTAACTTTAAGCAAGTTACTTAACCCCAATTGCTTTAAAAATAAATAAATTAATTAATTAATTAATCATGTCAAGTGTCTGTTATATATATAAGTTTTCTAATATTCTATTTACCTCCTTAGTTTCTTTCTCATTTACTTTGTTTTGTTGGATTTATTGAGCTCTGAGATGGGACAGTTGAGGTCCCCTACTACCAAAGTTTTGCTCTCTATTTCTTCCTGTAACTCACTTAACTTCTTTAAGAATTTGGATGCTACAAATTGGGCATAGATGAATATCTTACACTGTATACCAAAAAAAAAGTCAAAATGGGCACTCAATGTAGATATAAAAGTTGATACTATAAGCATACTGAAAGAGTAAGTAATAGTTTACCTGTCAGATTTATGGAGAATGGAAAAATTTATGACAAAACAAGAGATAGAGAATATTATGAAATGCAAAATGGATAATTTTAGGGGTGGCTAGGTGGCACAGTGAATAGACCACTGATCCTGGAGTCAGGAGCACCTGAGTTCAAATCCAGCCTCAGACACTTAACACTTACTAACCATGTGACATTGGGCAAGTCACTTAACCCCAATTTCCCTGCCCTTCCTCCAAAAATCATATATATATATATATGATTTTAATATGTTGAATTGAAAAGTTTTGTACAAACAAAACCAATGAAAGCAAGATAAGGAGGGAAGCAGAAAACTGGGAAAGAATTTTTGCAACCAATTCCTCAGATAAAGGCCTCATTTTTGAAATACATAGAAATTTGAGTTAAATTCATAAGAATACAAGTCATTCCCCAATTGATAAATGGTCAAAGGACATGAACAGACAATTTTAAGAGGAAGAAATTAAAGCTATGTATAGTTATATGAAAAAAATGCTCTAAATCATTGTTGATTAGAGAAATTCAAATCAAAACAACTCTGAGGTACCACATCACACCTATCAGATTGGCTAATATGACAAAATAGGAAAATTACAAATGTTGGAGAAATGGTGGGGAAATTGGAAGACTAATGCATTGTTGGTTGTTGGAGTTCTGAACTGATTGACCATTCCAGAGAGCATTTTGGAACTATGCCCAAAGGGCTTTAAAAATGTGCATACCTTTTGACCCAGCAATGCCACTTTTAGGACAGTATCCTGAAGAGATCATAAAAATGGGAAAAGAACTGACATGTATGAAAATATTTATAGCTCCTCTTTTTGTGGTAACCAAGAATCGAAAACTGAGGGGATGTCCATCAATTAGGGAATGGCTGAACAAGTTGTGATATAGGATTGTAAAGGAATACTATTTTCCTATAAGAAATGCTGAACAGGCAAACTTAAGAAAAACATAAAGGGGCGGCCAGGTAGCACAGCAAGTAAGAGCACCGGCTCCAGTGTTGAGAAGACCTGGAGATCGAATCCCGGGCTCGGACACTTAGCACCCACCCAGAAATAACTGGCCGTGTAACCTTGAGCAAGTTACTTAACACTGATTGCTTAAAATTAAAAAAAAAATTTAAAAAAAAAGAAAAACATAGAAGACTTATACAAACAAACTGAGGCTGAGTGAAATGAGCAGAACCAGGAGAAACATATTATGCAATAACAGCCACAGTATGTGATGACTGATTTTGATAGACTTAGTCCTTCTCAGCAATTCAAGGACCTAAAAATGTTCCAAAGAACTCATGATGGTTAATGCCATCCACATTCAGAGAAGGGGCTATGGAGAAGGAATACAGAAGAAAGCAGACTATTTTTGTTTTGTTTTGTTTTCTTTCTCACGGTTTCTCCTATTCGTTATAATTCTTCTAGGTAACATGACGAATGTGAAAATGTGTTCAATAGGAATGTATGGGTAGAGTCTATATCAGGTTGCATGCTGTCTTGGGGAGAGAGAAGCAACAAAAATTAAAGTTTATGGAAGTGAATGTTGAAAACTAAAAATAAAAAAAAAAACAAAAGAAATTATGAGCAGGCAGACCAGAAAAAAACGGGAAAGACATATATGAACTGATGGTGAGTGAGGAGAGCAGAACCAAGAGAACAGTGTACACAGTTACAGCCACATTGTGCAATGACTAGCTTTGATAGACTTGACTCTTCCCAGCAGTGCTAGGTTCTAAGACAGCTACACAAGACTCATGATTGAAAATGCTATCAATATCCAGAGAAAGAGTTATGGAATATGAATACAGATCAAGGAATATTATTTTCTCTGTCACTTTTGTGTTCTCTTTTTCTTTTTTCTCATGTTTCTTTCCATTGGTGACAATTCTTCTTCACAACATGCCTAATTTGAAAATATGTTTAATATGAATGTATATGTAGAGCCTATATTTTATTACATGTCATCTTGGGGAGAGGGAAAAAGGGAGGGAAGGGAAGAAAATTTAAAACTCAAAACGCTGTGCAACTGAATGTTTTAAGGTAAAAATAAATAAAATTTTAAAAAAGAAAAAAAAGAATTTGGATACTATCCTACTTGGTGCTTTTATATTTAGTACTGATATTGGTTCATTGTCTATGGTACCTTTTGGCAAGATGAGGTTTCTTCTCTTATCTCTTTTAATTGGGTCTATTTCTGCTTTTACTTTTTCTGAGATCTGAATTGTTGCTTCTGCTTTTTTACTTCATCTGAAGCATAATAGATTCTCCTCCAGCCCCTTACCTTTACCCTGTGTGTATCTCTCTGTTTCAAGTGTGTTTCCCATAAACAACGTATTGTAGGATTCTAGATTTTCATCCATTCTGCTATCTGCTTCAATTTTATGGGAGACTTCATCCCATTCATATTCACAGTTATGATTGCTTACTGTGTATTTCTCTCTATTTTATTCTTTTTTTTTGTTTGTGCTATCTCTTTTAACTCTTTCCCTCCTCATTAGTGTTTTGCTTCTATCTACAGCCTCCCATGATTTGCACTCTCTTCAGTCAGTCCCTACTTCCTCCCCTTTACTTAATCTCCTTCCCTCCTACTTTCCTGTAACGTAAGATAGATATCCATATTCAACTAATTTTGTGTATTATTCCCTCTGTGAGTCAATACTGATGAGAGTAAGGTTTAAGTAATGCCCATTGCCTACCCTCTTGTCTTCCCCTCCACTGCACTAGGGCTTTGGCACAACTTCATGTGAAATAATTTACCTTATTCTATCTTACCCTTTCCCTATCTTCCCTTATTCTATCTTCCCTATCACTCCTCTTTCTTATCCCTTAATTGTTTATGTCATTCCGTCAAATTCACCTTATATTGTGCCCTCTGTATATTTCTTCTAGCTGTACTATTAGTGATGCAATTTTTAGGAATTATAAGTATCATCTTCCCATGTAGGGATGTAAACAGTTCAAATCCATTGAATCCCTGACTTTTTCCTTCCCCTTTTTCCATTTTTAGGTTTCTTTTGGTTCTTGAGTTCTTTCTTGGCTTGAGGACACTTCCCATTTTCCTTTGGTGCTTTGCCCATAGTTGTTTTGACATTGTTGTCCTAGTTTGAGTTTATGTCTTATTCTTCCCTGTTACAATAATAACTTTTTATGTTCAGTTTCTTTCTTTTTTTGGTACTTTTTGCTCATCATTTTTTAAAAGAGGGTGTGGGGGGTGCTTTTTCCTTTCTTTTAAATTTAAGTTCTGCAGCCAGGGTAGAAGGGGTACTGTCTCAGGCTTCTTGTGTCAGGGGCTGTAGGCCCTGGCTGTTTGCCTGGACCCCTTGGGAGACCCTTGTGTTTGATGCTTTGCTGAGGCAGGGGGGTGGGTAGTGGTTGGTGCTGCTGGAAGCTACAAGGGTTTGTTAGCTTACTTGGTGCTGAGTTGGGGTCCTAATGACAGTGTCTGGTGTGTGCTGAAGACTGGTGTGGTGTTTCTCTTTTTCCTTGGGGTTACAGTGAAGTACCTGGAGTTCTGGTTACTGGAGAATGCCTGCCTATCCTGGGCTCTGCCAGAGCACATGGAGGTCTGGCTGCTGGAGAACTTCTGTCCACTTGAAGCCATGCTGAAGAATGTGGAGGTCTCTGTGGGAGGATGCCTATCTGCCTGGGGCTATGCTGATGTGTATGGTAGTTCTCTGAGCTGGAATCTGACAGTTCCCCTGGCTATGGTAAGTCTTTGTGTTGGCATTTGCCTGTTCTACCATACTGCATCTCCCACTGCTTTGCTGAGATGGTACCTTCCACTGGCCCACTGAGATGCCTCCGGTCCTTGATGTGCTTCCCTCTTCCTTCATGAGACAGACGCCTCCAGCTGATCTTCCAAGTCCCTTGGGCTAAAAGATTATTTTATTCATTCTTTATGATGGTTCTACCATTCCAGGACTTGCCCTGGGGCTCTATATTATGGTTGTTTGGAGGTACATATGTAAGAGTTACAGCAATTTACTGGTTACTCCACCATTTTGGTTCCCAGAAGTCCCTTTTTGCAACATTCTCCCACTGATCTTAGTTTGATCCCCGGGTGCCAAACTGGAAAATATCTTGTCCTTCTATAACATCACAACTATTTATACATTTGAAAACAGCTATCATATCTCTTCCCTTCTCTGGATCTTCACAAATCTTCTTTGCTCCAGGTTAAAGAGGTCCAGTTACTTGAACAATCCTAAATTTTGGACTCAAGATCCTTCCTCACCCTTGGACACTCCTTTTTTCTGTTATTGTCATTTTCCAGCCATCTTCACATCATTAAAGGGATGAGAGGTATAGAATAATTGCTAATAGAAATAACCAGATCAGGTAAAAATTTTTGGAAGGTGTGTATATTTGTAGGCAGCAGTGGGATAGCCAGTAGATAGGGAGAAATTGAAGATTAGAGAGAGAGTTGGAATAAGGTAAAGAGGACTGGGAAAAGAGGATGGACTGGGGACAATGGTCCATGTAGAGATGCTTTCCTTGACAAGGAGGAGGGCCACTACCTTCAGGTGAGAAAAATGAAAGAGGAAATAATGTTGAAAGCCACTTTAGTGGTGGGAGAAGAGGAGGAGGGGAGAAAAAGGAGCTCTTGGTGAATGGTCTCAGTTAATGTTAGAGAAGAGGAAATTTGGGTATAAGCTAACTTGTATCCTAGATGAGTAATAATCACTTTAAAATAAGAATAAAGATATGTGGAAGGGAATAAAATTATACAGTTGTTACTCATACCAGATGGGATTGGATGGAAATTTCGCTGCAGTGAAATTCTGAAGATCTAAGGAGAGGAAGTGATGATAAGGAAGAAAAAGGGAAGCTGTGTAAATTGATCAATGTGGATGGATAGGGAATTTAACCAATATCTATATCTGTATATATCTGTATATATGATGGAAACAGAGAAAGGTAATGAAGGTTCAAAATATTTTATGCCATAGTGTTATGAGAAGAGTCCTGGAGGTATTGCTAAAACTTAGAATCCTATGAGGTTCCAAAGGGAAATAAGGACAATGTAAAGAGTTCCACTCAATCATATTTGGGAAAAGAGGAAACCTAAAGTAAGAATGGGACCACTTTTAAGGATAGGAGCTAGAATAACTGGTGATTGATAAAAGATCTAGATGTTTATCTGTTATTTGTCTTTTTTTTCCTCTGCCACAAGGAGTGATCTTTGGACCTGAAAGAACAGAACAAAATCACTGAGCATGAAATGATAACAAAGATAAATGTGAAAAAATAAGAAATCACCTTGCCTGACCCAGATCAACTATATTTCAGGGTACTGAGAAGACTGGTGGATTTGTTTTCTAAGACACTGTAAATGACTTAGAAAGATCATAGAGATAGTTGCTACCATCTAGTGATGAGAAAATTTTGTCCCAGTTTCTTTTAAAGTAATATAATGATGTCTGAAAACCATAGGTCAGTGAGCTTGACTTTGATTCCTGACAAAATTTTAAAATGTTATTCATAGTTGTTGAGAGCTAGGGGAAAAAGACACACAAAATAAACAATAAAAACCATTGATCAGAAAAAAATCCAGCATGGTTTGATCCAGTTTAGCTGATGTCATGATACTTTATGTCCTTTTTGAATGAATGAAAATGCATTTATTAGGCACTTATTATATTCCAAGCACTGTGCTAAGTTATGGTGATACAAATATCAAAGAGAAGACAGTTACTACCCTGAAGGATGCATAACATATAAAGGGATCATGGCCATGCCATGACAAGAAATATTGTTTTGGAAATAGTCATAGGAATAATGAGTGGAATCATAGTAGAGTAGATCCTTTCCAATATCAGTGACAGTAGAGATTTGATTATGAATTCCAAACTGGAAAGGGGAATTGGTGAGGGATAGATGTTTTTTTGGAAGATAATTGTAAGAAGATGGCTAGAGAGTAAAGTGAAGTTGGATAGAGCCATTCTAGATAAGATGAGACAATCATACTCTTGCCAATTAAGACAATGAGATTGCAGTCAAGGAGTTGCAGATTGCAAATGTTGAGTCTACTGGGACATGGTCTCTGGTCCAGGAAGCAAAGCAGTTAGCAAGAAGGTGACTGGAGAGTAAAGTTGAATAGGGTTGCTAAATAGGAGAATCATGGAAATGCTGTGGGCATATTTTACTTGACTATCAAGGAAAAGAAATAAGCATTTATATAACACCTATTATATGCCAGGTACTGTGCTAATCTCTTTACAAATGTGATCTTACAGGATATTTGATCCAACAACCCTGAAAGGTAGGTTCTGTTACTATTCCCATTTTATGGTTGAGGAGAATGAGGCAAACAGAGGTGAAGCGACTTGCTCATGGTCACATGGCTAAAACGTGTCTAAGTTCAGTTTTGAATTCAGGTTTTCTTGACCATATGACAAAAATCTTTCCTATTATTCTTGCAGAAAAAATATTGAGATGTGGGCTAAACATTGGAGAAAAGGACCTAATATTTTGAGTTGCCTGAAACAAATAGTAGTTATTAATGGTTTAATATCAGCTTAGAAAGAGGGAGGATCCCACATCTGGGGGGTGGGAGAGGTATCCTATAAATCTCTGGTTTGACCTTATACTGATGAATACTTTTGTTGATGACTCTGGGAAAGTCTTATAGATAGAACATTAATCACGTTAGCAGATGACAGAAAGTTAAGAAGAATAGATACCACACTGAATGACAGATCTGGCATTCAAAAAGATCTTGACAGGCTAGAACATTTGGCCAAATTGAATAAGATGAAATGTAATGGAAATAAAAGCAAAGTCTTTCACTTTAGTTTTTTTTAAATCATCTTCATGAGTACAAAGGTGTGGGAAGCATGGCTAGACAGCAATTTTATTTGAAAAGGGTAAATGGTATTTAGGGGAATACAAAGTGAACCAACAATGTGAAACAGCCATCAGGAAAGCTAAGTAGACTTAGAATACATTCAGAAAAAGCACTTGCTTTCTAGTTTATAATCCCATAATGCTTTCCCTTGGTCAATCTATAATATTGTGTTTGTTTCTTGCCATCCAGAAGCTTACATTATAACTGGGGAAGCAATTCACACTGTTTCCCATCAATTGACTGAAATATTTTCTTTGAGTAATTCTAGGATACAGAATACTTCTCAAAGTTCATAAAACAATGCTAAAAGGCTTTGGTGGTCATAGATAGTTATTAAGGGGACATACCACTACATTTTCATTCCCTGACCATTTTAAACAACAATAAACTTTACTGCATATAGGCCATGTTCACAATACTGGTATGAGAGCTCTCACACAGATTCAGGGTGTTCTATTAAATAAGGTAAGAACTCTGGGGGTACCTTACGAGGGCTATTACACTAATTTACTTCTTTTTCAATATAATTTCCTTAGGTTGTGTCCTTTGTAGAAATCATCTCCATTTAAAACAATAACAATAAGACAACAAAACAGAAAGAATGTCTTTTTTTTTTCTTCTGGAGTGATGATATGAAGCATGACCACTATGGGATGAAATATTTGCGAACCATTCCCTGGGTTAAGATAAAGCCAACATTCCTAGAGATGATCATTATTTTTCCTAAGCTCAAATGCCCATGAATAGCCAATATAATATTATTATAAAGACAAAGCAAAATTATTAATGTATGTCCATTTTCATCGCTGTTCTTGCCTGATTCAATTTAGATCCTGGGCATATGCCAGTTCACATGGATGGTGAAGTCCTGTAGTTATAAAGGAAAACAAACAAACAAAAACTAATGGCAAAATCATAGTGTTTTTTTAAAAGAAAAGTTTGTATTTTAAAGTTGAATGGTCATAGGTTCCTTAAAATTATATTTCTAAGGCAATAGTGTCTTAAACTTGCCTTTTATTGATTCAGATGGCTCCAAATATATAAATTGTAATTAAAATCTTTTAAAAATATAACTCATAGCTTATATATATGGGAAAGGAATTTCTTTAAGTACTTAGGTGAAGAAAAGAGAAGAAAATAATTCTTCCTTAAAGGTGATAATGAAAACTTTATTTTAACATAGGGAAACAATATTAAAAAATATTTTCAACCCTCACAAGTGTGCAAATTTCCAAAAATTGAGCTGCTTTATTAAGTTCTATATTAAAGTCCTTTCTTTAAGTATAGCCTTAATTTTGAAAGTACTCATTAAATTTGAACATATAAAATAAGACCCTGACTGAAAAATTACTTAAAATATACTCCATAATTATGTATAGGAATTGACAATGGGTTGGATCTCCAGTTGACTTTGGATTGCACCTGGTCTGTCTACTGTAGGTTAGACTTTAGCCAATTGACCTTGGTCTCAGTTTGACCTCAAAGCACAGAGAGAGGCTAAACTATCTTGGCCTATCACCTCAGAAGAGGCAGAAATGCTGTCTCAGCTAATCTCTGTATTTGCATTTCACACACTAACCTAACAGACCATAGTACTTACAAGGCTTTACTAAATGCTTAAATTTATTTTGTCGGACAAAAGGATTTTAAGTTAATTCATTTTGCAGAGAGAATAATTTAAGCAAGTTAGCATTTTGTTGACAGAATTATGATGAAATTCATTTTGTCTACATAATTGATTGGACAGCTAGCAGAATGCATTTTCTCCCCAGAATGAAAAATGTGCAGAGATTGTCAAGGGGGATTTCCTCCATGGTCTCAAATCATTCTGTCAACAAAATGAATACAAAATCCTTTTGTCTACAAAATGGATGTAGGTGTTAATTATTTGTGGAGAGAAAGCAAAATCAGATGAACCTCAGCTGAATATTGATAGTGAAATGTGGCTAGAACATCATACCTTTTCAATGGTTAGATACTAATCTTACAAAATATTCTACCTGATGCATGTAACAACAATGTGGGAGTTCAGTACATATTCTTCTCATTTGATACCCCAAACCTGACATAAATAATCACATTGACTGGAAATTTGGGCTAAACCATCAGTGATGGGAAGTATCAGAATAATACCAAGAGGTATGGTCTGTTGGGACTCACAAATAGCATGTGGTAGGAGCTGAGACTACATAACAAGCTATCAATATCAAATGTATATTTAGATGCTTCTCCAGATACACTTTTAATTAAATTAGATGATTGTATTATAAGCCACTTAAGCCTAGAAGCTTGCAAATGAATGTGAAAATGTGGCCTACATGCTGATAAAGGTTCAATGCATCTTTCCTTTGTGTGTCTTTGCATGTTATTAAAGCTGATAACTGTAGTGTTAGTAGTCCTGGACAGTCACTGATAGAGATTTTTGGTTTTCAGAGTTGTTCATGAGACTTACAGCTGAAGAGATTTTAGAAACCCTTTAATAATCCAAACCTCTCATTTTCCACAAGTCCAGAAAGACTCCTAGATTTGCCCAAGGTTGCACAGGCAAGCAGTCAGGGTTTCAGAGGAAATTTACTGATTCCAAGTCAAGCACACTTTCTACCACATCATCCTTTAGGGCAACTTCTCTATACTGGTATATTTCTTTTTTAAAGAACTTTGGATGAGCTAGCAATGAATAGAATTAAGTTATTTATATGTTATCTTTGATTTCAGGCTGGACATAACCTCTCATAGTTAGAACTTATTTGTAGTTTATCATCTGTAAAATAGGGACAAAAATCCCTGCCAACCTCCTAAATTGTTTGGAAGAATCAAATGAGATAATACATATGAAAACACATGGAAAATGGTGGCTCCCTAGAGAAATATAAGTAAATAAACAACATAGATAATTTATGCTCAGTGTAAGACTTTCTTATACCTAATCAGGTTATGATTAAAGGTTGGATTAGGTGATCTATGTGTGTGACACTGGGCAAATCACTTAACCTTCCATATAGTGAAATAAATGTTTTGTTTTGAGCAGAAGGACTGGGTTCAAATGCTACCTTTTTTAAAAACTTATTTACCTATATGACCTAAGCAAAGTCATTTCAGCTATCTGGGCTTCCCTTCCCTTATCTGTAAAATTAGAGGATTGTACTAGAATTAAGGGTTGGCAAAATCCTGCTTTCTGCCTGTTTTTCTATGACCCACAAGTTAAAAAATGTTTATTATAGTTTTAAATGATAACCTTTAAAAATGTGTAAACCATGCTTAACTCATTGCAGTATAAACATAAATAGCTGGTTATATTTGACATGACAGTTAGATTGCTGAGGCCTGGACTAGATAACCTCTAGTGTCTCTTGTTCTGAATCTATGAGCCTATATACTAACTCAAATAGACTATGTGTATATTACATATGTCTCAGGGCTCCGCACAGTATCTGGCACCATAGGTGCTTCATAAATGTTTTTTAAATTGAATTGAATTTTTTGAATATCTATAGTATATATCATATAATATATACCATATTTATGTGGTGTGTGTATATACACACACATACATATATACATAAGTATGCAGCTGGGGGAAAAATCACAATGTAAAAGTATATATTTATAACAGTGAGTTGGTTGACTTGGAAATAATCTGTCCCAGAATTTATGACTTTAACTTTTTAAAATATTCTCCTACCTGTACACCTTAGTCCAGCTGTAAGATGAACATATTAAACTTCTATCAGTCACCACCCTGATTTGAGATGGCAAACTGGCCCTAGTAATACAACTTAAGACATAGGTCGATAATATTTACACACACCATTGGCAGATTCAATTTTGTAAACTTCAATACTAGTCATCAGTGGCTAATGTTTATCACTTATATGTCCAGATTCATCATCATTCATTCAAGGTACTCTACTTGTTCATTTAGTCATGTTCGACAGTTATTTTCTTGGCAAAGATACCAGAGTGCTTTGCCCTTTACTTCTCCAGTGGATTAAGGCAAACAGAGGTTAAGTGACTTGTCCTGAATCACATAGTAAGTGTCTGAGGCCAGATTTGAATTTAGGTAGTCCTGACTTCATGCTCAGTCCACTGAGTCACCTAGCTGCTCTAATATGCCTGCCTCTCTATTATTCTCTATATAGTCTACCTTTGGGAAATAACTCTTTTTCTTACATATTTAAGTCAGTTCCTTATGTATCTTTATAAGATATTTATCAGAGAAATTTATAAAGATTTTTTTCCTACTCCCACCCCAGGTAACTTTTTTCCTTCAAATTTGGTTTTTGGTTGTGAAGAAGCTTTTCAGGGCAACTAGTTCATGGAATGGAAAGAGTGCCAGGCCTGGAATCAAGAAGACTCCTATTTTGAATTCAAATCTGGCCTCAGACATATTAGCTGAATGACCCTGAGTATTTCACTTAAGCATGTATGCCTCAGTTTCCTCATCTGTAAAATGAGCCAGAGAAGGACATTACAAACCCCTCCACTATCTTTGCCAAGAAAATCCCAAATGGGTTCACGAAGAGTCCAACACAACAGAAAAATAATTTAACAAGAAGTTTTTCAATTTTATTTAATTTTTTAAAATGAGCACTCTACTATTATCCTTTCTATATTTTTCATTTTGAAATATTTCCTTATTGATAGCTTTAAATGAAATTTCCTTCCTTGCTCCTTGAATTTTCTTATTATGTGACTTTTAATCTATAGGTCTATATCCTTTAGCAGCTAATATATGGTGTTGATCTAAACTTAATTTCTACCACACTGCTTCTTACTTTTCACAGCAGTTTTTATTTAATAGTAAATGTTTAGCCTGGTAATGGAGGTATTATTAGACACTGCTACTATGTTCATTGTCTTTAGATCTCGTGAACTTAACCTGTTACTGATCAGTTTCTCTATATTTAACCAGTACCAAATAATGCCAATGATTATATCTCTGTAGTATAGTTTGAGATCTCACACCCTTTTCCCCTGCACCCTCCCCCAATATTTCCCTTGATATTCTTGATCTTTTGTTCCTTCAAGTAAGTTATATCTTTTTTTTCCCCTCTACTCTACCAAGTGACCCATTAGTAGTTTGTTTGGTACAACACTGAAGAATTAAATGAATATAGCTAGTACTATCATTTTATAATGTTGACATAGTCAAACCATGAGCAGCTGATACAACCAACATTTCTCAAATTATTTATCTCTTTTTGGTAAAGTATTTTGGAATTGTAGTTGTATTTTTATAGTTACTACATAGGACTTGGTAGGTAGACCCCATCCCCAATATTTTACATTTTGTAGTTATTATGAATGGAATTTTCTTTTTGGCTTTTCTTGCTGTGTTTTGTTGGCAGTAAATACAAAGCCAGATGATTCATGTGAGTTTATCTTATATTCTCTCACTTTGTAGTTTTCTCTCACTGTTTTGCATCTCCTTCATTTAAATAAGACTATATTTATATCATAGAATGAATTTGATATGATTCCTTCTTTTTGTATATTTGGTAACAATTTGTAAAATACAAGAATTATTCTTCAAAGGTTTCAAAGAATTTTCTTAAAAATTGATCTGATAGTTCTGAGATACATTTTCCTTTGAAATTTATGATTTGTCCAGAGCCTTCTTTTGAGGTAGGTTTTTTAAATTTTTTGTTTCTTATTTTGTTAATCTGAGTATTTTCTATTTTTAAAATATTCCCCAACTTTTGTTTGTTTTCAGTGTTTTTTTATGTAACTGACCAAAATGATATATTAAAATATTTTTCATTTCCTCTTATTTATTGCTAATTTTCCTTTTTGATGTTATCAATTTCATTTTATTTCCTTTTTAAAAATCAATCTACAAATAGCTTATCTATTTTATTAGCTTCTTAAAAACTCCTGAATTTATTTATCATATCAATGGTTATTCGTTTTCAGTTTTGTAATTTTACTTTTAAAAACATTTTGCATACTTGGATATTTCTATTTATTGAATTTCAAATTTAAACTTGAATTACCATTAATTTATCTGTTATTTCTAAGCTTTTTCTTTAAATCAAAGTATTTAGACATATACATTTTCCCCAAAAGTCTGTTTGGTTGAATATTAAGTTTCTGGTATTTTATCTCATCTTCATAATTTTCTTTGATAAAATTTTCTGTTTTTCTGTAAATTGTTCTTTGATTCATTCGTGATTTAGAATTGAGACTCCTTTTAATTTGGAATAATTTATTCAAAGGTCCTTTATTGCTTAAAAATATTATTGCTTTGTATCTAATTTTATTTGTATCCTTATATTATTTTTTATTTAACTTGTGCTACATTAACCCAGGTCTAAAAGGGTACACTGAGAACCTTACCAAAATCTTGTTATATATTTCTCCTTGTAATTCAATAAAATTTTCTATTAAGTAGATAGATGCTATGTTATTTGATGATAGTTCACTATTTATGGTACCTTTAAGCTTAATGTAATTTCATTGTTCATCACTTTTAACTTTATTTTTACCATTGCCTTTTTCACCCATGATGATTCTTCCACTGTATCCCTGTCTTTGTATTGGCCATTACATACCACTTTAATAAATTTCTTCCTTATCTTCACATCATAATTTCTCTCTTTCTTTAATACATAGTTCAAAATACTTTTTGACTTGCCATCTCCTTCTGCATGAAGCTTTTTCTAATACCTCCCTTATTTTGTATAGATTTCTATTTATTAACTTTATATTTGTATTATGCATATAGATATATAGATATATGCATGCAAACAGATATATATGGATGTGTGTATCTATATATCTACCTAGGACTCTTTCTTTAGAATGTTAGTTCCTTGTGAGTAGGGTTTTTTCTTTCTTATTATTGAGTTCTCAGAACATAGAGCAGTGCCTGGTAGATGGTGGAAACTCAATAGATATGTTTCATTGATTGCCTTGTCTGAGATCATGATTGCTATTCCTGCTTTTTTTTTATTCACTTGAAGTATAACAATTTTTCTTTCATCTCCTCATTTTACTCTCTGTGAATCTTTAAGTATCTCATGTAAATGATATTATTTTGGATTTTGCTTTCAAATTCATTCTTCTTTCCCTTTCTGTGTTAGATGAATTCACCCCATTAATGATTGCAAGTTTGATTATTAATTTTGTATTTCTATCATACCCTTTTGTGCTTTTTCCTATTTTTACTTCCTCCTCATTATAAAAGAAAAGAAATGTAAACACCAGTTGTCTATATTTGAAGCTATTTGTTCTCATTCTAATGCCTTTCCTTTCTTTCCCATGATCAGATCCCAATCACTGTCGGGTTTTTTTTAATATATATAATTTATTTCCTTTGAATTCCCTCTTTAAAATTTATCCTCTGAAAGAAGCTGATTTTCCTTATGATTCTACCCTCACCAACTGTACCTTTCATCTCAAATATCTCTTTCTCCTAAGCTTTTCCCTGTTTATTCACTATTTTCCTGACTATAGATTTTTGATGCTTGAGTGCTTTCATTCAACGCTTGCAGCATTTTTTTTACCATAGAAGCTCTGGATTTTTGCAATGACATTCATCAGAATTTCCAATTTCTGTTTCAAGTGGTGACGAGTATTATCTCTATATCCGCTTTGCCCTTTGTATCATAGAGGTTTTCATTTATGATTTCCTAAAAAATATTCTCTAGGCTTTTTGTTTGGTAATCATTTTTAGGAAACACAATGATTCTTAAATTATCCTTCCCTGGAATTACATCATATGAAGAGTGATTAAAGGAATTGGGGATATTTAAGCTGGAGAAAAGAAGATAGTAAGAGAACAAGGTACCTGTCTTCAAGCTTCTAAAAAGCTTTTGGCTTATCAGTGGAATAAATTGGTTCTGTGTGTATGCAAAAAGGAAAAAGACCAATAGATATACTTGGCAAACAGAATTTTTTAGGTTTGAAGTAATGAAAAAAAATTTATAATAGTTATTTTTATTCATAAGTGGAACAGTATGCCTCAGGAGGTAGTGGGATCTCCCTCACTTTAGGTTTTCAAGTCAAGTCTGGAAGACCAGTTGTTAGGTTAGGTTTGTTTTATTGTTGTTGTTCAGTCATTCAGTCATCTCTGATTCTTTGTGACCCCATGAATAATATAATTTCAAGCCTTTCTATCCTCCATTGTTTCTCAAAGTCTGTCCAAATTCATGTTCATTCTTTCTAAGACACTATCCCCCTTTCCTTTTATCTTTAATCTTTCCTATCTGGATCTTTTCCTGTCTTTTCATTATGTGATCAGAGCATTTAAGATTCAGCTTCAGTATTTAACATTCCAGTGGACAGTCTGAATTAATTTTTTTAAGTATTGATTTATTTGATCTCTTTGTCCACAAGGACTCTCAAAAGTCTTCTCCAGCACCATAACAAAAGTGTCGATTCGTGTTGCTCAGCTTACCTTTTAATTGAATTTTCACAGCCATACATTGCTATTAGAAAACAACAATGACAACAACATAGCTTTGACTTTACAGACCTTTGTCAGCAAGGTGATGTCTCTGCTTTTTAGTCTGCTGCCCAAATTTGCCATAGTTTTCCTTTCAAGGAATAAGTATATTTTAATTTTATGGCTGCAGTCACTTTCTGCAGTGATCTTTGAACCCAAGAATATAAAATCTATACTGCTCCCATTTCTTCTCTATTTGCCAGAATGTTATGGGACCAATTACCAAGATCTTAGTTTTTCTTTTTTTAAGGTTCAAGTCAGCTTTTACAGTCTCTTCTTTCTCAATCAAGAAACTTCTTAATTCCTCTCCACTTTCTGCCGTCAGAGTGGTATCATCTACATATCTGAGATTGTTGACATTTCCCCCAGCAACCTTAATCCTGGCTTTTGATGTATCCAGTCTGGCATTTTTCATGATATATTCTGCATAAAACTTAAATAAATATATGTTCTTATCATATTTCTTTTCCAATCTTAAACCAATCAGCTGTTCCATGTTTGGTTCTAACTGTTGGTTCTGGGCCCACATACAGGTTCCTCAAGAGACAGGTAAGATGATCTAGTATTCTCATTGCTTAGAGGACTTGCCAGATTTTGTTGTCATCAATAGTAAAAAAAAACATTTAGTGTAGTCAATGAAGCAGAAGCATTTGTTTTTCTGGAATTCCCTTGCTTTTTTTCCCATAATCCAGAGAATGTTGGCAATTTGGTCTCTAGTTCCTCTAACTCTTCAAAAACCAGCTTACTGTTCTTGTTTTTCTCACTTCACATACTATTGCAGCCTAGTTTGCAGACACTTAAGCAGAGTCTTGGTGGTTTGTGAAATGAGCATTGGCACTTTTCTTGGCATTCACCCTCTTTAGGATCGGGATATAAAAAGATCAGTGGACACTTTTAAGTTTTCCAAATTTCTGGCATATTTCTGAGTATGGTCCTTTAATAGCATCATCTTTTAAGACTTTAAATAGTTCAACTGGGATTCCATCCCCTCCCTAGCCTTACTGTTTGTATTGTTTCTTAAACCCCACTTTTCCAAGATGTCTGTTGCTAGATAAGTAACCACCTCATCATGATTATTAGTGATGTTAAGATTTTTTTGTATATTCCTGCAACCTCTTAATCTCTGCTACTTCTGTTAAGTCCCTACCATTTTTGTCTTTTATTATGCCCATTTTTGTATGAAACATTCTCTTGATAACTCTAACTTTCTTCAAGAGATCCATCTTTCTTATTCTATCATTTTCTTCTGTTTTTTTTTTTTTTCCACTGCTTATTTAGGAAAACCTTCTTATCTTTCCTTGCTATTCTCTGGAATTCTGCATTCAGTTGGGTATGTCTTTCCCTTTCTCCTTTCCCTTTTGCTTTCCTTCTTTCCTCAGCTATTTGTAAAACCTTGTCAGGCAGTCATTTTCTTAGATATGAATTTAGCGACATAGCCTCTAAATTCTCTTCTAGCTCTGAAATTCTGTGATTCTGTGATATAAATACAAATGTATCAAGAAAGAATGGTGAAAAAAATACGGTGAGATATACAGTTGAGAATAAGAAATGGACAGGGTCAAAGGCTTGCAGATTACTCACATTTTTATATCATCATATCATATTTATATTATCAACACTGTATAGTTGCAAAGCTCTCAGTGTTTCATTTTATTTATTTAATTGTCATTATGGATATTTTCTTTCCAAAAAAGGTTTAAAAGTCCATGATCTGGTAGGCATAGGGGAATTTAAAAAAAATAGAATTAACTATACCTTAGCAGTCAGGCAATAATTTATAATTGAATTTAGTCTTGTCAGAACCAGCTATCTTTGTGTCCTTAAAAAGTTAACTACAATAATCCAAATCCATACCAAACTTGAATAAAGGCTAGCTACAAGAAGTTCTTTACAATTATAATTCTAACCCAAATTGATTAAACAAATTGTGAACTTTAGGGGCGGCCAGGTAGCACAGCGAGTAAGAGCACCGGCTCCAGTGTTGGGACGACCTGGAGATCGAATCCCGGGCTCGGACACTCAGCACCCACCCAGAAACACCTGGTCGTGTAACCTTGAGCAAGTTACTTAACCCCGATTGCTTAAAAAAAAAAAAAAAAAATTGTGAACTTTGAAAAGGGGGTGAAAGGGAGTGATTTCAACTATGAGGGATGAGCCCTCAGGGAAGTCATTCACCTCTATTCAGTACCATGGTCAAAGGTTAATAAATCTCTGCGACTGAAGTGAAAAAAAATAATGAGAAAGATGTATTGGCATGCCAAGAGAAGCACTCCTTGAACCAGAGAATACTGTTTTATGGAACACTGTTACATGGCAGGGGAGGGAGCAGGGTAATAGACAGCCAGTAAGCAATAAGCTGTGACAAACAATTTCATGAAACTGAAACAAAAGAACAAATGTAATTTTGGGGAAATCATAATGTCTAGGATTATGAAATGTAATGAAGAACTATGTATGTTTGGGGGTGGTGGTGATACTTCTGTTCTTAGTCCATCACAATATTTTAAAATGCTGGAGAGTCTAGATCAGCCTCCACATGGGCAATAGATAAAATTACAGATATTAATTCTGACTGTTACCAGTTCTTAGAAAAATTTAACTGACACAAAAAAATTCCAAAATGAGGAGACCAAAAAAGTCTTAAACCCTCTCAGCCACCAAATACTTTATCACTTTTCACATAGCCAAGGGCAACACTGGATGAGAGTACAAGTTCATTTGCCAAATGGTATGAAGGAGCATTATTGGCTTACAAAACAGCAAAAATCAGTGAAGAGGAAAACAAGCCTGCGGGAGGAAGCTTGGTGTGAGAGGCAGCTAAGTCACATCATCCCAAGAGCATTTATAGATAAATCTGGAAAGAGGAAAATAAATTTAAAATGGAACAGATGTGCCAGCATTTCTATAATGATCTAGTCTCATCATTGATCACTGCGGAATTGCAATATTTCAATCTTAATCAACAAGCATTTATTGAGTACCTAGGGACTGGGGATGCAAGTAAAAAGAATGAAATATTCTCTGCTCTCAAGGGGGTTGTATCCTCACAGGTGAGACTCCTCCATTTTCCATCAGAAGTTTTGCTTGGCTTTGTCGCCACAGATCATCATATCCCACCACCAGGATAGGCTGATCACCTAAGAATCTCATCACCATGTAGAGTGGATGAGGTTTTGTGATTCTCAACACTTGGACTTATTCTCAGTTGCCTCTTCTTTTTGACTGGAGGGCAGAGCATTAAACTCTTCCCAAAGTCTGGCTTTATAGAGTGCTTACAACCTTCTAGGTAGCTCCATTTTATATCAGCAGCACAAAGCACCATGCTCATATATAACCCTTCCAATAATGTAGAATAGATCCTGGCTGCTGTTTACCCTTTTCAGCTTCCTCTTGTATGTTGTATTCCCTTATTAAATTATAAGCTCCCTCAGGGCAAGGGACTACCTTTCCTTTTCTTATTTGTATCCCAAGCACCTGGTACACAGTAGACATTTAATATATGCTAAATGTATTAAATTGAATTGGAAGGAAGTATACCTATGAGTATAACTAGAAAAAATAATAAATACTAATAAATGCAAGGTAGTTAAATTCAAGGTAGTTATGGAGAGAAAATCCCAGCAGTTGAGTGGATTAGCAAAGATGTCAGACTAGAAGACCTTGATATTACATCTGAAGAAATGTAAATGATGCTTATGAAGATGAAGCTGGGATGAATAGCTGGACCTGAAACAATATGCACAGAAATAATTCATGATGAAGGTGACACAATTCTGAAAGAAATATAGGATGAAATTTCAAAATATTTCAAAGATAAGAAGGTATTAAAAGAATGCCAGAAAAGATAAAAATCATAGATGACATAACTATTATTAATATAAAGAGTCAGAAAAAAGCACAAAAACTGTCAAGTCATACAGGAACAACTAGGATGTGATGGATAGAGCACCCAGCTTGACATCAGGAAGATCTGAGTTCAAATTTGGTCTCAGATATTTACTAGCTGTGTAACCCTGGATTATCCTATCCCAGCCCCAGGACAGGCTGATCACCTAAAAATCTCATCACCATGGTTAGGTGATGAGAAGATGGAAGAAATGTTCCTTTTTACCTCAGTTCTTCATCTGTAAAATGGGGACACAGTGGAGAAGGAAATGTCAAACTTCTCCATTCTCTTTGTCAAAAAATTTCCATAGGGTCACATAGCAGTAAAAATGACTAAATGACTAAATAATAATAGTATTACCAAACACTCTATATCCAAATAAGTCCCCATTAGTGCAAATAAAAGAATCCAATGGAGTGGTAGTATGATTTGAATTCATACTATATATTTCCTTTGAGTTGGAACCAATTACCATAGCTCTGTCTTTGGGAGTAATTTTAAAATTTTCAGGATAAGCATTTGTACCTCAGAAAGCAATTGCTACAAATCATGACTTGATTTATTGTTTTGTTTACTGTCTAGACTGTAGAAAGTATTAATGGTGCAAATTAACCTTAGAAATGTGCGTGCATACATTATTTTCTCCCAGATATCCTGGTTGTTAAATATTTACAAGCACACCTCTGATAATAACTTCCTAATTTTTGTAACAATTTTATGGTAGATATATACAAGAATAGTTTTAATGCAAATGGAGGATGATACAAGATCTTAATGTTGACCTATTTCCTGGTAATGAAATATGTCTTCAAGTGCTACAATGACAGACTAAAGGAAGAGTGTATGGTGGGTGCAAGCAGATTGTATTATATTATTAATGATATCTTATACACAAGAAATTGTGGGAAAGATCACTCATGGAATGCTTGGGGGGAAAATATAATCTGGTCAGGTATTTGAAAGTGAAAATTAAGAGATGGGGGAATGTAGGTGTGGAGTATTACATATACTATCAGATTTGTTTACTTTGTTGATTAATTTTTAATCTATATTTTTTCTTTTGTCTCTCTTTTATTCTTTGTTACAAGGTATTACTCTCTGGAGAAAAAGAAGGGTAGAGATACCTTTGGAAAGTAAGGTGACATAAAAACAAAAGATATTAATTTAAAAAAGAAAATAGAAGAAACTATGAAACATTAAAAGATAATGTAGTGGGCATATTTACTTTGGAGGGATTATGTAAAGATGGGAAAAAGAATTACATGTGATGAGGAGGTACAGATGAGTTAGACTGGTCCCTGGTCAAGAAAGCATCCACATCAGTGGTGTCACAAATATAACCAAGTAAAGAAAGTAGTATTTTAAGGGATATTCATATCATTTCAGCCTCCATAATTAACTTCCCTGATCTTATTACTATATCAGGTGAAAGGATCTCCAAGGCCTGCTGCAAATCCTAAGGAATTAACCAGAAAGAGTTTTTATTTGTTTTGGGTTTTGTTGTTTTGTTTTTACCATTTTGGAACTTGCTTCTAACAACCTATCCCCTGTGGGATTCTATACAAAATAGTCTTTCAGGAAAAAGCCTTCACTCTAAGTAAGGGTCACTAGATTAGCCATGATATAAAATTTTATGGATGAGACCACATTAACATTTTTCATTTGGGCTATAAATAGGTAACTTGTTAGTTTCCAAGAGTGGTAATACATTAAATTCTCTGTCAGTAACTCCAGATGCAAATCTTCATTTTTGTGTTTTTATTTGAATCCACTGATATTTTGCAGTAGACAAATATTACATGAAGCCTAAGCTGATTTTGAATCTTAAATATTTAGTACGATTTGCACCATCAGCTATCTCTTTGTCAATCTCCTTAGAGTGCTTAACCAACCAACAGAAATAATAATTTCCCCTTCAAAAGCAGTGGAAGAAACATTTGTGTGGAGTTGTGATTTATTAGAGTGAAATAACTCATGTTCACATTCTCTTTCTCCAAAGAATTTTGCTTAATATCCATTCCAGGAAATGCAACGTAAACATTTCTTACACTTGTAATTTGGTTCTTTCAGCTCCAATAATTTCAAGAAAAGATGAAAGGATAGGGAGGAAGACTCTCTTTTGTTTCTCTACCCACTCATCATTCTAGTCACTCACATGAAGAAGAAGTGCAGATGTAGAGGGGCTGGGTTAAGAGTAAAAATTCTCTTTCTTTTAAAGATGCTTGTCATTTATAAGGGTATCTTTGTCTCTAAAGGCCTAAAAATGAACTCTTAGCATTTTGAGCATGTAAAGAATATTGTACTTCTGGACCCTCTTATAGACCACTACCCTGAAATAGTGTTTGGCCTTGCAGTTACCTGAATGAAAGGAGTCATTTACTTCAGGGATGGCAGCATCATCTGAGGGTAAATGGGAAAGGCATATTGAAAGAGTGACCCAGTTCATCCTTCAAAACATTTTTAATATAGGGGATATGAGATATCTCCAAGATAAAATGTGAAATTTTGAGAAGGTAATGTAGTTTTATTTGGTTGCTTTTTTGTTCTCTATTTGAAAAAAGAACATTTTTACATCTTCTCATTCATAATTAGTATCCATGTTAACTTGTCATATAAAGAGGAAAAATAGCAAATCCGTTGTGTCATTAGACCTTGTTGTTAAACATAAGCTATGAAGTCATTAGTAGCTATAACATATGTTCTCGATTTCCTGACTACTGGAGCCATCATACATTTGTTTCTCCTTTAGAAGACAAGATATGGTTGTTCATAGCACTTTTTGTATATCCTTATCCTATTTAACTAAGTCCAGCATAGAATCGTCAGGGTCAACTTAAGATGACCTCAAAAGAGATGAGATATGCAAAGGTTATTTAGTGAACTATAGGAATTTCCCTTCTTTTATGTCCTTCCTCCCCAACCTTCCAAACAAATTCATTAATTGATAGTAATGTAAAAGACACAAGAAAATCTAGCTTACAAAGGTGTTGTGATATGTACTTTATCATTAAAATTACTTAGAATATAAGTGTATATATATAAGTAATATAAGTAATTAAAATTACTTATTAAAAATGAAATGAAGGTGTGTTGTCTACTCTATATATAGTACTATACTATATATATAGTACTGTACTATATATATATATATATATATACTCACTCTCTCTCTCTCTCATATATATATATATATATATATATATATATATCACATACACACACAGCAATAAAGTAAAAGCTTGGTTTGAAACTTAGGGATCAGGAACTTTATTGTAAATTTTACCAGTGACCACTGAAGAAACATACTGGAGTAGATTGCCATTTCCTTCTCCAACTTATTTTACAGATGAAGAACTAAGGCATCAGGGTTAAGTGACTTGCTCAAAGTCACACACCCAGTAAATGCCTGAGGTCAGATTTCAACTCAGGAAGGTCAGACTGCAAGCCAGGTGCTATATCTACTGCACCAGTTATATTACTGTACCTCCTCTATATTATATAGAGATCATGTAAAATGTGCCCCTTTAAAGAAGAGAGAGAAAGATCTAGTAGAATGATTTGAAATTTCTGGTTGATTATCCAGTTTCTCAGCTTTGAATTGACTATAAAGATTTCTGTAGGTTGTCTTTTTTTCAAAGTTCATTTTATTGATATATTTTGTTTTTACATCACCTACATTTCCCACTGTATCCTTGTCCTCCTTCATTCCCAGAGAGCCATCCTCTATAGTTAAAGAATCTTAAAAGTAAGATTTTTTTCTAGAGTTCAAGAAAACCAGCCATCATTAAAAAATAATAAATTCTGATATTATATGGAGTGTTCCACACCCATAATTTTCCTTCTCTGTAAGAAAAAATAAAAAAGGAAAAGGAAGAGCTATCTTCCCACCTCTCTTCTTTGGGACTTCTTTGGTCATGATAATTTCACAGCATTCAGTTTTGATTGTTTTGTTGTTCTTTTCATTTACATAATTTAGTGATGATATATGTTATTTTCTTCATTGTATTTTCTTCACTTTCCATCAGTTTATGTCTTTCCATGCTTCTTTTTAGCCATGACCCTTAACGTTTTATTAAGTTCATTTATCAAACTTTGTTGAGTCAGTCATTCCCCAAAGGTTGGCTATCTACTTTGATTCCAGTTCTTGGGCGTTTCAAAAAAAATGTTGCTGTAAATATTATGGTACATATGGGACTTTTCTCTTTTCTCATTTACCTCCTGGGTGATAATTAGACAAGCTTTACCTTCCTTCACTTCTCGGCTCACATGCCACTTTTCATACAAAGAAAAAGCCCTTTTACATTCTAATCCAAAAGAGTCTAAGTCCTTTGAGGGCAGAACTGTCGTTTCCTATTCCAGTGTCTGACACAGAGTAGACATTGATCAAATGCTTGCTGATTAATTTCTCTGATTCTTCCCATGTCTTCCTAACTTCCCCAGATCCTCATTTCTCAACTAATGCCTTCACTTTTGTGCACATGTTATATCTCCAAGAAGAGTTTAAGCAGTCTCTTGAGAGCAAAGACAATTTTCATTGTTAAGCCAGTATCCCCAACACCAAGCACGGCGCCCTGTGACTAGTAGGTACTTGATACATGTGTTGAATGAGTGAGTGTGATGTCACAGAACCTCTCTGTATCTTATCTTTCCATCCAGTGACACTGTGGAAAGACTAATAAAAATGATTATACAACACTTTGCCAATTTTAAATGCTAAAGACTACGGCATTGCTTTGAAGTCCCCAGAACTGTGACAAGTTTCTAGGCAAATCTATAATTAAGCTGTCCAAACCACATGAGCCGCTTGTGCTATTTAACGAGGGCTGACTGCTTCCATCAATGAGTTTAAATTATAGTAGCCTCTGGAACTCCTATTGACTTCAACAGAATGAGAGAATCGGGTATGGGTGTTTAAGTCTGTCGTTTTATACTTAGTTTTCAAGAGAGTAATGAAAAGATTGCCCAATTGAAAGCTCTTGAATTGGACCCATTATTTCTAGTGGAGGGAGTGGTAAATCTGCCAACTGGTTTTTAAGAAAGTAGACTGATATTGTATGGCTATGTACAGCAATAGCACTACCATTTAAGAAAGTACAGCTTTATGTGGTTTGATGACATTCTGGAGCACAGAAACATCTGGATGTATTTCCTAGCAATAGTAGCTAATGTCTGAGACTTGGAGATGAGAACAAATGGGTAGAATCTGGACACTTACTTCCTGTGTAACACTGGCCAAGCTCTCTCAGCCTCAGTTGTAAAATGGAGATAGCAGGAAGGAACACTAGACTATCCAATGCAGTTCTATAAACTAGAATTTATATTGTACATGTGGGTATTCACATACATTTATATAATATACATACCTACAAGTAAATTTATATGTGTACATATATACATACATATGTACATATATATACAGACACACACGTGTGTATTTATAAAGAGCTTTGCAAATGTTAAAACACTATATAAATGTTAATCATCAATATTGTTGTTAATGTTTCTCCTCTGGGGATAAAGAGACTTCCTGACACTCTGATCATATTGGGGACTTCTATGTGTTCATGTTTGAAGTTCAAGCAGGCAGATGCGCTCTAAGAGAAAGTCATCTGATTCTCACTAGACCTTTAAGTGTATTGATAAAATAACAAGACTTGCTGTGAAGACTTGATAAATTTAAAATGCTTTTGATATGAAGAAAAAAACAACAGGATTTTTTCCTCCTCGTGGATCTGAACCATTTACAAAATTATTTCCCAGTTTTGATTGTTACTTGATTCAAATAAAATTTGGTTTGTATTCAAATATTACAGAAAGGATCATCGAAAAAATTAAATCCTGATTTGGATGAGTATTTGGTTCTAGCTCTAATCTGAATCAAGAAAGCACAGTCTTGGGCCCCCCCATTTTAACCATAAAGAGCATCAGATTTTAGAGTCAGAGGCCGGGGTTTGACTCCTGGCTTCATTCCAGAGGAGCATGCCTATTGGAATGTCATTTCTCTTCCCTGGGGCTCAGGATTCTTGTTTATAGAATTGCATAGGGTGATCTCTAGTGTACTTTCCTGCTCAAACATTCTGTGATGTACTTGGCTCTAACCCAGGTATTTGATCCCTTCCTAGGGACTAGGCCTAGCCTAGTTCACTTGGAGAGTCTCTACTGTCATAGGTTAGAATTCCAAGGAAAAATATTCTAGAATCTGTCAGAACATACAAGAACATTTCTCTTAACCTCTAATCAGGAATCTATCACAGATTTTAGAACTTAGTCCAAGTTCTAGGGTTAGTAGCAAGGGAGAAGTTTGAGCTTGCCAATGGTCTTATATTTGCCAGACCACATTGCCTCACCCTAACAGCATGCACTTGGCCTGATGACTTGGTTCATAGGGTTCAGCAGAATGAAAAAACAATGGAGTACCCCCCACACACACACACACCTAGAGGCTCAACCCAAGTGAACTACTGTTATGGGAATGGGAATTTAAGATCTTCCCTGCCTCTAGGCCCTTTGATAGGCCTGGATAAGTGCACCTGGAGCCTGTGGTGGGAGGCTTGATTTTTGGGAATACTTTTTGATTGGGCAGTGGGTCAAGAGCTTTGTTACTTTCTCTGAGCCAGGAGAAGGCTATATAAACCCTGATGTGAGGCTTTGCTTTGGGGCTCACTTTGAGAGGAGTTGTTTGATTTGACCAGATGAGACTCTGGGCAGCCGTTGAGAGCCCCTCAGCTTTGAAAAACCCAGATGTTGATTTTTCCCTCTCTGGTAACTGTGACTAGGTATAGATGTAATGGTCAGATAGTTGGAGGCCTGTCTGCTGAACTGTTTCTCTGTCTTCTTGTAACTTCTGCTTGTAACTTCTGTCTGTACACTCTGAAGTTAGGGGTGCTGATGTTTTCCTCTGAACTAGGTAAATGATATTTTTTATTGATTAAAGCAAGATTGTTAATCCATTTTGAATTGCTTTCCTTTAGAAAAGCAGATCTAAGAACCTGTGTTGGAAGCCACCCTGGGTATGGTGGAGTGCTTGCTGCTACAACTACCAAGGGGGAACTGGCATGTAACACAAGTTGAAAATTCCTATCTGAAAAATGAAAAGTCAGTTGAGCAATCAGTTGTTTGTTCCACACAATCACAAAGAATTCCTTTGCCTGGAGTTAGGAAGACCTGAGTTCAAATATGACCTCAGACACTTTCTAGTTGTGTGGCCCTGGGCAAGTCACTTAACCCTGTTTGCCTTAGTTTCCTCATCTGTAAAATGAGCTGGAGAAGGAAATGGCAAATCACTCTAGCATTTTGGCAGAAAAACAAAACAAAACACAAATGGGGTCATGAAGAATTGAAATTACCAGAACAATTGAACAACTAAAGCATATATAGTGTACTATGTGCCAGTCACTGTGATAAGTACTGGGAATGTGAAGAGGTGAAAGACAGTTCCTGCCCTCAAGGAGCTCACAATGTAATAAAAAGTGAAATGCTATCTTTGGGTGAATACTAGATCTGGCATCAAGAAATGCAGAGATTTTAATTCTGCTATAAACACTAACTATATACATCATGCTACCTGTGGGAACCTGTACAAGTCATTTGACTTCTTTTAGTCTCAGTTTCTTTGTTTGTAAAATTGGGGATAATAACATCTGCAGCATATTAGGATCATAGGTTGATGGGATTATAAAGCTAGAACTGGCAGGGACCTTAGAGGTCATCTGATCTACCCTCTTCCTTTGGTGGATAAAGAAATTGAATCTTAGAAAAGGAAATAACTTGCCCAAGGTCACAAAGACACCAAGTTGCAGGGCCAGGATTTCAGTGTCAAATCCTATGGTCTTATATTCAACATTCTTTCCATTGTAATACCTCATAGGGGAGCCTTCTTTGGAGTCAATAGAAGAAATGTATGTAACAAGAAATGAAGGGTTTTGTAAACCTTAAATTTCATCTATTGTGGACTAATGGACTGTTGTTTGCCATAATGTTAGTACAACCTAAAAGTGTTTGAAGTTGTACTTTGGGAAATGTAAATTGCTGCTAAAGCATGGGAATATATATTTATGAAAAGAAAAGGACTCTGTTTTCTAAGTAAGGCCTTCTATCAACTGAGCCTTCCAGAAGAAATTGCCATGGATTCTACCAAGATCAGTTTCCTACTTTAAAATGAAGCATAAAAAAGATGAATATGGAATTATCAGTGGATTCAAAAAATTGAAGTCAAAATGATTTCTTATCATTGTTCTCCTCTCTTTCCTCCTCCTCTTTCTCTTCTTCCATTCTCCCCACGCCCAAGGTGGAAGTACAGCATTAACATGGGAGCTTTACTATGCTCAATTTTTGACTTGAGCTGATTGACCCTCCCCTCCTTAGGCAACCTTTGGTTGCAAACTCCTGATGGCTCGCAGTATTGGTTCTGAGATGTAGTGTAGACATCCGATTGACTGCAACCCTCCTGCAGATCAGAACTCCCAAGCTCAAGGGATCCACCAGCCCTCCCCTAGCTGGAACTACAGGTCAATACCACTGTGTCTTGGCTGAAGTCAAATTTCTTAAGAGGAAACCTTAAGATTAACAACCTACAGTTGTGCTGCTAGGGAATATGGGGAACCAGGGACTGAAGGCTTTTGAGTTAAAAAAAAAAAAAAGGATTATAAGATTGCAAAATAAAATAGAGCCTAGGAAAACAAGAATTTATAGGTACTATACATGTTATAGTGTCTAAAGTGAATGAATATGGCTATAAATACATGTCAGAATTTGGGAGAATGTTTTTGCCTACTTAAGTTACACTCCTCTATGTTTAGATCTTACAAGGCCTTTTCTAGTGTCATTACTCTTTATTTTCCCATCACTACATCAAGGCAGTATCTTGAACAAAGCTGCCACTCTTTCAAGGCAGCTTTTAAGGTGAGTTCAGCACTTCTAAAGGTGTTACAGAAAGTTATTTTACATTGACCTATATGAAAGGCTCTTTTTCAGTCTCTTTTATTGATAAGAACAATTGCTTAGCCAGAGCTGCTTTCTGTACTTAACTCACTTGATCTCCACAACATACCAGTGAGGTAGCTCATTTGTAAGTATTCTCACCCCTTATGTAGTCAAAAAAACTGACACTTCAAGAACTGTAATGACTTGTCCAAGGTCATGTATTTAGCAAATAATGGATTTAGGACTCCATTCGGTTCTTCTGCCTACAAGATAGAGAATAAAAGATGAGTGGATGTATATAGGCATAAAAAAGAAAGTAATATGACAGGTAACAGAAATTTTTTTGTTACCCTCCTCCAAAGAACAAATATTTTAATGCCCATAATGCAAAATTACCTACTATTACAAAAAAAATCTACAAAACCAAAATTCTCATAATGAATGAGTGAATGGAAGAATGAAAAAGTATCATTCCAGTGCTTGTTATTTGTCTTTACTTTTCTAAATGGTTTGGATGCAAATACAAAAGTGAGACAGTATGTATCCTCAGGGAACTTACTCTTTAATGGAACAACATATAAATTACAGAAGAATCAAAATGACTATGACCCAAGAAGAATGGAGGGAAGGGGCAGAGTATGGTTAGTGCATATTGGCTGCTACATATTACCAAGGAAAGCTTGCATAGGAGTGGCATAATGATTCAATTTTTTGAATCCATGGATAATTCCATATTCATCTTTTTTTCATGCTTCATTTTGAAGTAGAAAACTGATCTTGGTAGAACTCAATAGCAATTCCTTCTGGAAGGCTTAGTTGATCGAAGAACTTACTTAGAAATTAAAGTCCTTTTCTGTATATAAATGCATACGCCCAAGCATCAACAGCAATTTATATTTTATAAAATGCAACTTCAAGCTCTTTTAGGCTGTACCAGGATTATGTCAAACAACAATCCATTATGAGTCCACAATAGATGACATTTCTATAGCATGTTAAGGTTTACAAAGCCCTTCCTTTCTTTTGTTGGATACATTTCTTTTATTGAATATCCCAAAAGAAGTCTCCCCTATGAGATATTACAATGGAAAGAGTGTTGAATATGATGCCACAGAATTTGACACTAAAATACTGGTTCTGCCATTCAGTGTCTTTGTGACCTTGGACAAGTTATTTCCCTTTCTAGGATTCAATTTCTTGTTTGTTTGTTTGCTTTTTCTTGGAGGGGGAAAGGCAGGGAAATTGGAGCCAAGTGACTTGCCCAAGGTGACACATCTAGTAAATGTTAAGTGTCTGAGACTGGATTTGAACTCAGATCATCCTCACTCCAGGATCAGTTCTCTATTCACTGTGCCACCTAGTCAGTCTTAGGATTCAATTTCTATATCCACCAAAGGAGGTGGTAGATCAGATGACCCTGTCAGTTCTAGCTTTATAATTCTGTCAACATATTATCCTAATATGCTTCAGCTATTATTATCCCCAATTTTACAAATAAAGAAACTGAAATTTAAGTAAAATGACTTTCACGGGGTCCCATAGGTATTATTATGTATGTACTTAGTCTTTATAGCAGAATTAGAACCTCTACAATTCTTGATGCCAGATCCAGCACTCATCTTAGGATAGCCTTTCACTTTTCCTTACATTGTAAGCTCCTTGAGGTCAGAACAGTCTTTTTTTTTCTTTTCATATTCCCAATACTTAGCAAAGTGCCTGGCATATAGTAGACAATAAATGTTTTGTCGTTGTTCAATTGTTTCAGTCATGTCCAACTCTTCATGATGTCATTTAATTGGGGGAGGGGGGAGTTTGGTGAGGGGCAAAGATATTGGAGGGATTGACCATGTCTTTTTCCAGCTCATTTACAGATGAAGAAACTGAGGCAAACATGGTTAAGTGACTTGCCCAGGGTCCTTCCTTCCTTCCTTCCTTCCCTTATTCCCTTCCCTCTGTCCACATAGGGTATTATATACTTACCTGTAGGTGCTTTGCCCAAAGGAATGTAAATTTTGATCACTGAAACCTCAGAAGATATCTTGGGGTTTACAGACTAGATTTCCTTCTTAAGGACCATGCCTTAAACCCAAATCACTTTGGCTCTCATTCATTGGCCAACAATATATCCGAGGCAAAGCCCCACTTGGTATTTTTTTGGGCCTTGATTGACTTAGAGTGAATGTAAATAGCAATTTTTTTTCTGTTTTGACCAGGAACCGTCAGGGTTTCCATTCTCAGGTTGATTTTTTTTGGACTAGTTAAAAGAGGCCATTCTCACTCTCATTTTATCACTGATTGAGTGTTGCCTCAATCAAATCGAGACCTGTTAAAGACCTTAGTTCAAAAAGGCAAAGGTCTCCGACTGCATCCAGGGCTATCTCCAGTTGTCCTGATTTATACTTTTCCACTGCACCCAGATGGCTCCAGAGGAGAAAGTGATGCTGATGACTTTGCATAGTCTTCCCTCACTTAAATCCAGTTCATTTGTATGTCATGGTATCCCCTCCCTAATGCCAGGGTCCTCTTGGAGAACAAAGGACAAACAACATCAACATCTATTTATCCATTCATTCACTAATTCATGAAAACCTTTTTTGTTTAAATTAAAAAAAATAAAAATTTGAGCAATAATTTTTCCATCTACACATTCCACCTAAGCTTCTTGAGGACTGGGACAATTTTAGTTGTGTCTTTGTGTATTGAGTATCTAACACTATGCCTTGCATTTAGTAATGTGCATTTATAAAGCACTTTAAAGTTAGCAATCAATCAATAAACATTTAGTAAGCTCCTCCTATGTTTCAGGGACTGTGCTACTTCCTGGAGCAAAGCACTTCATGTACCTTGTCTCATTGGGTCATAGTAAAGCTTACTAGATTCTTTAAAATTAAATTGCTTCTAGTTCTATTCTCTGGGTTCAAACAAGAGAAATCTTCCATTGGACACATTCCAGTACTTGACTATAATTATCATACTCTACAAGTCTTCTCTTTTCCTGAATAACATTCTTAGCTTTCTTCAGCCCATTCTTTACAGTCCCATTTTAAATGCTTTTGCCATCCTTATCAGAGTCTTCTGGAAATACTGTTTGTTAATATCCTTCCAAAATTGTTGAACCCAGAACTGAATACAATGTTCCTGATATGGTGTAGCACCAATACAATATTCACAGCAGCAACAGTGATTATGAATATGCTGGCATAGTTCTGAATTGCAAAATATAATAGACTCTCCATAGAAAAGATAGAAGTAAAACATTTATTCAGACACCAGAAAGCCAAATCCCAACAGCAGAAAACCAAATCCATCATAGCTATAAAGAAGTAATACACCATAACACATCAGGAAGCCACACCATCCTTTAATCTTTCCAGAAAAAAATACTCACAAGCCTAGCTGTTTCCTTGCCCTCGTCCTCTCTCTCCTACTGTGCTAGCTGCTCTGACTCCTACCTTCCTCTGGGCTCTGCTCCAACCATTCAGCAAGTTCTTCCCACACAGAGCTTCCATGTGATTACATTTGATCTATTAAGGGGCAGGGAAGATTTTCAAAGCAGGAAAGATCTTCAAATTCCCATAGGCCTATTAAGAGGCAGGGAAGATCTTCACATTCCCATTGCCATTACATGTAGTCTTCTTGAAAAAAAGCAAACTGTGTTAAACTCTTTCTCTTCTGAAGACAGCTTCTGTCAATGCAGCCTTGAAAGACCAAAAGACTTTTGAAATTTCTGAGGTTAGATAACCCTTAATTAGTCACCATCTAGAATACTAGAGCCCAATAGTGAGGCAGCTAGGTAGCACAACATATATGAAACCTGAATCCAGAATTAAGAAGACCTGATTTCAAATCAAACCTCAAGTACTTTCTAATTCTACAACCTTGGACAAATTGCTAGAGCTCTGTCTGCTTTAATTTTCTCATCTATAACATTAGAATAATTATATCATCTACCTCCCATGGTTGTTGTGAGAATCATCAGTGAGATAAATATACTACAGCTAGGAAGGAAATATTTTTTCCTTCTTTTTAAAAAAAATCCAATAATGAACTATTAATGGAATGTCCAGCTATAATTTGATATAAACATATTTATAGCTTTAGAGAGGTGAGCTCCTTATATTATCTCTCTGCACATCCCAGAAGATTCCATTGCTATCGGTGTCCCCCAAACACACACACACACACACACACACACACACACACACACACACACACACACACACA
>NW_027187376.1:9022317-9049051 GCF_028583685.1 Petaurus breviceps papuanus | reverse complement strand
ACACACACACACACACACACACACACACACACACACACACACACACATTTTCTACTGGTATAGCATTCTCTTCCACCCCTATAAAATATTGGCCAGTCGGTGTCCCTTAATTCAATCACACCCCAGACCTCAAAGTCCATGGGAAAAGGAACTTCTTCAGCCCTCACTCCTACACTTGAATACCTCTTTTTTTTTTTTTACTCTTTCTAGGTTTCACTTATACCTTAATTTATTTAAAAATGATATGATCATTTCATAAAAGCAAGTTTCTAATTGGGAGAAACTAAAGAATTTTCAAGTTAAAGGATATAAATTCCTGAAAAGAAAATGGGAAGGAAGGGTAGAGGTTGGGGCAACTTTTCATTCAAAATCTTGTTCGGTATCTCTTCTGCTTCTGGTTCATAGCATGATAATTTTCATGATCTCTAAATTCAGTAGCTTATTTTCCATGTTAAGAAGCAGAAACAGTATATAAAAGGCTTCAATAAAAGTGGGAAGGCGTGTTTTGGGCAGTTCATCTTAAGGGAAATGAGAACAAAGATTTGTTTCTCAAAATGTTGGAGAAACTTCCCTTAAATTTCAAGCCAAAGATGTACTTTCTTTCTATAACTTTGATTTTTTAAAAATTAAATCATGTTTATTTTAAATATGGGGCAGCTAGGTGCCTCCAGTGAATAGAGTACAAGGCCTAAAAAGAAGATGACTCATCTGTATCAGACAGATATTAGCTCTGAGACTCTGGGCAAGTCACTTAATTCTGTTTGCCTCAGTTTCTTTTTCTGTAAAATGATCTGGATAAGGAAAAGGAAAACCACTCCAGTATCTTTGCCAAGAAAATCCAAAATGGGTCACATAGAATTGGACAAGAGCAAAATGATTGAATATTTTAAACTTGGTCTTATTCAACATGAGAGACTCTTGCTGACCCTCAGTAGATATAGTTATACTGCATAAAGCTACTAGTGATATGGAGTAAGGTGAACTTGTAGTGAACTGGATGTTAGAGCGATTTAGGTGCCTCTTAGTAGATTAAATAAGGCAGTGTTTCTGGAAACTGCTGTGATGTTTTTAAGGCACGAATATTTTGCTTACATATGAAAAATGACACAGCCCAGCAAAGTATGAGAGCATCCAGGCTTGGCCACCACTGTGGGTCTCTGACTGCATTGTCACTTACGATCTCTGAGTCCTGGAGATCCTTTGACTACAGAGGAAAGAAACCAGACCTGACCTAGTTGACAAGGATTTTGTGAAAAGTTGCTCATAAATGATTTTAAAGGAGTGGCTAGGTCAATGCAAAATAAGAATAAGTTGCTACCATCAGAAAAAGAAAAGTCCCCTTGTAAAGATTCTGGCAAGGTTTTTCTTGTATTATCCTACCATTTTCTTTCCTTGTTTTTTTCCCCTCTCTTCATTGTTTTATAGAAAACACTAACTTCTGTCCTTCCTTTTTATCTTGGAGCTCTGACAAAACTCAATGTCCTTGCTGTCACCTATTTTTAAGGAACCCGATATTTGAGAAACTGTTACTGGCTCAGCACCTTATTTGTGGCTATTGTCACTATTCCTTTGGAAACTGCTTGTGAAGGAGGATGCTTTTTTCTCTGCCCCAGGGTGCGACTGAAGAATTGGACTGTTAATATGCAGCCAGCTCTTTTTCTCCACCTTTTTATTATTTGTACAGGGAAATCATTTGGTTGAGTTAGCATCAGCTTTGATGATTATTTTTTTCAGAAGATTACCAGTGTCCAAATGCTAATATCACTAGAAAAAAAAGTCTATATTAGACTATGGAGCAGAGACATCTTGATAGAGTGGAAACAGGGTTGACCTTGGATCTTGGGGAGACTTGGGTTCAATTCTGACTTTGATGAAACCTGACTGTATGATCAGAAACCAGTTACTTAATTTATTTCTTTCCCCAGGCAACTCTTTAAGACTATATTTTAAGTATTAAAATAAGGCTGGGAGACAGTGGGGTATAATGGAAGGAACGTTGCTCTAAAGTCAGAGAAACTCCGTTCAAATCCCACGTTGGATGCTTACTAGCTGTGTGATCCTGGGCAAGTCCCTTAACTTTCCAAGGCCTCAATTTTATGTTTGCAAAATGGGGTCTTGGACTAGATATTCTCCAAATTCCCAAGGCAGCTAGATAGAGCAATTTTATAGAGAGTTCTGGGCCTGGAGTCTGAAAATTTGTTCAGTTGTTTCAGTCCTGTCTGACTCTTCATGACTACATTTGGGGTTTTCTTGGCAGATACTGGAGTGGCTTGTCATTTCCTTCTACATCCCATTTTACAGATAAGGAAACTGAGCCAAACAGGGTTAAGGGACTTGCTTAGGGTCACACAGGGAGTGTTTGAGTCTGAAAGAGTCTGGAAGAACTGAGTTCAAATCTAGCTTCAGACACTAACTCTGTGACCTTTAGAAAGGCACTTAACCTCTCTGCCTCAGTTTCCCTATCTATAAAATGGGGACCATAATAGCACCTACCCCACCCATAACTATTGTGAGGATCAAATGAAATAATATTTGTAAAGTGCTTTTAGCAGAGCACACAATAAGCACTCAATGAATCCTCGTTCCTTTCCTTTCTTTTTATTTATTTATTTATTTTGCATTTTGGAGGGGCAGTTGGGGTTAACTGATTTGCCCAATGTCACACAACTTGTTAAGTGTCTGAGGCAGGATTTGAACTCAGGTCCTCCTGACTCCCAGGCCAGTCCTCTATTCACTGCACCACCTAGCCACCCCTATTCCCTTCCTTTCTAACAAGATCTATGATCCTGGGAGTTCATCACTCATTTTATATTTTCATTGGATGGAGGGCGTACCTACACTAGGGATTTTCCTAATGTGACTCTATTATAGTTCCAGTTACCCCAAAACACCCACTTCAAGAAAATACTTACCCTTTAGTCATTGACTCTGCCATTCCTTAAGCATGCTATTGCTACTGTTGGCTAATCAAAAATGGCCAGTGAGAAAAGTGTTGACAGAGGTGGTGCAGGGCCTCAAAATTATATTTTATAAGGAAGCGTCAAATGATTACTCAAACATCATAGTAACAGAGTCGGAATTGGAAGAGACATCAGAGAATAATCTGAATCTTAGCAGAACAAATACCCCTCATACAGAACAGCTGATATATGGTCATCCATCCTTTGCTTGAACATATCCAGTGATGGGGATCTCACTACCTACTTTTATTCATTCATTCAAAAAAATTGAATTGTTGTATAATTTTATTGGTAGGACATTTCCTCCTATATTTACCCTAAATTTACCTTTTGGTGAGAATGGATCTTGCAGAGAAGACGGAGTTTGAGGTGACTCTAGGTAGCGAGGTTTTCCTAGGCATCAGCAGGGATTCTTGGAAGGCAGCAGATACAGGACCTTTTAGTGTCAGTTCTGGTGCCTGACAGCTTTCAATACTTTCTCCAGCATATAGTTCATAGCAATTCCTGTTACTAAGCCCTATAGCAGCAGGTAAGATATTACACAGGTTTTTATTATTATTTCTTTTTAAGGAATTTGTCAAAGTCCTCTGAAGCTATGTTAGGGATGCAAGCCTGTGTAATACCATAGCAACACACACACTCTTAGCTGCTTCCTTTTTCAGTACCCCACAGGTCCATTAATTCTCCCTTGATTCAAGGAAGACTTTTGTTAATCCATAGTGCTAAGGTGTTGAGTAATAATAAGTATTCAAACTCATTCAGCTCACCTAGAGAACAGGGCAACAACCTCAAATTACTCAGGTTGCAGTGGGCTATATAAAAACTTAATAGCCCTGGGTATATAGTTTGTGATTGTTCAAGATATCTATGCAAATATATCTCTGATATGAACTTACACCTCCTGTCTCCAGATGCACCTTGCCCCTGCCAACATCACTTCCTTCTAGAATTTGTCATCTTTCACCATCTATTGTCTTTTCCCCTGTTGCCTATAAATGGGCTCAATTCTCTTCAAGCTTATAAAACAAACAAACAACCCTCCATTTGACCCTACTGTCTCCTCAAGTTATCATCATATAGTTCTCTTGCATTTTACAGCCAAATTCCTAGAAGAAAGGCAGGGGGAAGCTATGTAAACTCATTGCCTTCATTTCTTCCCTTACTTAGCTTTCAGGCATTTGCAATTGAACTTCTGACCTTCTTAATCAACTGAATCTCCTGTCTCTAATGTTACCCAAGATGTTTAAATCACCAAATCCAATGACCTTTTCTTATTTCTTTTATTTTCATCTTGACCTATCAGTACCATGTGACATTTTTCGATTACCTGTTACTTTTAGATATTCTCTATTCCCTAAGTGTTTATGATACCTTACTCCCAGGTCTCCTCCTATCGGTTGGGGTATTTACTCATGTCGTTCTGACTCTTCCTTTTTTGGATCATCCCATCTTTTAAAGGTGAGTATCCCCATAGACTCTGTGCTGAGTCCTCTTCTTTCTCTATTCTAGCAACTCTTCAGTATTTCATCAGTTTTCATGGATTTGGGGATACACACACACACATACATACACATACACATAATACACATATAATACCTAGATCTATATATGCAGTCCTACTCTCTTGACAGAGCTCCAGGCCTGCATCACTAATCACTTATTAGGCTTTTCAAGACAGTTGTCTCCTAAGCATGTTAAAATGATTATCTCTTCCTCAAACTCGTTTCCATCTTTTTTTTTTTTTTGGCAGGCAATTGGGGTTAAGTGACTTGCTGAAATTCACATGGCTAGTAAGTGGGTCAAGTGTCTGAGGCCAAATTTGAACTCTGGTCCTCCTGACTCCAGGGCTGGTGCTCTATTCCCTGTGCCACCTAGCTGCCCACATTTCCATCTTTCTAACTTCTCCTTTTCTGTTTAGGGAACCACCATCCTTCCAACTGCCCAGATTTTTATTCTGAACATCAATCTTAATTCTTTTCTATCTCTTATTTCCTAGATACAGTCATTTTCCAAATCTTTTTTTTTTTTTTTTGCTTTTTGGAGGGGTGAAGGTAGAGCAATTGGGGTTAAGTGACTTGCCCAAGGTCACATGGCTAGTTGTTTTGTCAAGTGTCTGAGGCTGCATTTGAACTCAGGTCCTCCTGACTCCAGGGCCAGTGCTCTATTCACTGTACCACCTAGCTGCCCCCGATTTTCCAAATCTTACCCATTCAATTCTTGCATTCATCTCATTCTTTTGCATTCCCTTGCCAACTACCCTAATTTAGGCCCTCATCACTTCTTGCTTGGACCATTAGAAAAGTTTCTTATTTAGTCTCCTTACCTTAACCAGCTCCTCTTTCTAGTCTATCCTTCACAAAGTATAAACAAAGTATATATAAAAAGAATAACATTCTTTTTAATTTATGTTTTTCTTTTTTTAATAATCATAAACAATTAGACATATTTCAAGACACAAAGAACGCTGAAGAGGACTTCACAAGAAACTGTGAATTTCTGCCACATAGAGTTTTATGTCTATTAGGTTATTTACAAACATAGGTTCCTGGACTATGGTAGTTGTTCTGTGAGAAGGGAGAAAGGGCCAAATTTAAGAAATTTTAAGGATATAGAATTAATAAAACTCGATGACTTTTGGGATGTGGATTGTGGATGAGAATGAAGAATGAAAAATGATTCCTAGTTTGGAAACTTGGCTTACTGGAAGAATGGTGGTGCCCTCAACAGAAACAGGGGAGTTAGAGGGAAAGATAATGACTTCTACCTTGGTTTTGTTCAATTTAAGGTTTATATGAAACATCTGTCAAGATAAAGATGTCAAATAGGCAATGAGAGATGTAAGACTGAAACTCAGAAGAAAGGTGAGTTTATCCACTCAGCTCCATAACTTAGGAAATTGAAAGAAAGGTAGAGTGACATAATATGAACACCTAGGTTAGAGTTCTGGAATACAAGGGTCAGACAGGTATGATAAACCTTCAAAGGAGACTGACAATGATTGGTTGACAGGCAGGAAGAAACCCGCAATAAAACAAAACCATGAAAACCCAGGGTAGAGAGAGTATCCAGAAGGAGATAGGGTCAACAATGTCATATGTCATTTAAAGGTCAGGAAGAATGAGAACTGAGAAGAGAACACTGAATTTATCAATAGAGATAATGGTGGTGGATTTAACTTTGGAAAAGGTGGATTTTTCAAGTGGGAGTGATGGAAGCCATATTATAAAAGGTAGAAAAGTGGCAATAGGAGTAGATATTTTGTCTTTTGTTCTAAGATTTTGTGAAAGGGAGTAGAGATATAGAATGATAGCTGGATGGAATGGGGGGGGGTCAGATGAAGTTTTGTTTGTTTTCTTTTGTTTTCAGAATGGGTGAGATCTAGCACGTTTGTGAGCAACATAAAAGGAGCAAGCAGATAAGAAGATAAAAGTTATGGACAAAGAGGGGTTGATGAAAAGGGCAAGTTCTTAAATACAATATTAGTGAGGGTAGGGTTGGAAGGCCATGGTATGGTCAAAGAGAAGGGTCACCTAATCCTGAGACTGACTCAGATGAGGAAAGGACAGGGATTAATTCTGAGGTGCATATCTTTCCAAGCATATTCTTCTTCTTCCAAAATCCAACTATATTAGACTGCTTGTGTATAGGATGTTTTGTTTCCCCTCTCCATCTTTACTCACCATCTGTCCCTTATGCCTGGAATGCTCTCCTTCCTCAGCTCAATTCTTCCTCATAGAATCTCTAGTTTATGTATTTTGTGTTTATCTGTTGTTTTCCTCTATTTGAATGTAGACTCCTAGAGGTCAATGCCTCTTTCATTTTTTTATTTCCATTGACTAGTCAAAGTTGGCTTAGAGTAAATGCTTCATAAATGTTTTTGAACGAACTATTTATGCAAGTATGGTTTAGTGCTCGGAATTTGCAAGCCTAGACTCAGAATTAGAGTTCATTTCATATCTCATTTATTTTTTTTATCAATGAAGACAGTGTTTAAGTGTTTACTGCCTTATCTCAGGGCCTATAGAGACTTTTTGCTACCTAAAGTGAAAAATTAGAAACATAGGGGGATTTCTAGAGTCTTCAGAATCCAAAGTATAGGAATGTATTGTTGTGATGTAACTATCACTGCATTAGAATAGAGTGTTTCTAGTGTTTCAACTAGTGGAAATTTGTTTGATCCAAAGTAGACTCAGGGTACATTCAATTATATAGTGTCATATGTTCTTTTATAAGTAATTTGAGCAAAATAGGGTGTTGCTTATTTGCTAAACAAACCATAGCAAACACCAAACTATTTCCCAAATAAAAATATGCTCATTTGATTATTTCCAAAGTCATTCCTTGTTCTCTTCTAGCTCGTAGCTCTCCTCAGCCTGGTTCCAAGACTGTCATGTTAAAGAGGAACGCATTGCATTTGACTGTGTGCCAAGAACAATTTTGGGTAATAACCTGCCTCTTATTGTACCTTTGAACAGACCGATTCCTCATAGAACATTTTATTTTGTCCTTGGTTCAGTCTAAGTACAGAATATTACTGAACACTCAGTGGACACTTAGGGGAAAATGGTACCTACCCCCTGTAAAGAGGGAGCTACTGCTAAACCCCATAGATTAGCTACTCTTGTTGATGAGATTTTCCTGTCCAGTGTTAGGTTATACTTGTAGATGATTTGCCAGTTCAGCTGCCAACCAAATGTCATCCAGAGAGCAGCTATGCTAGTCTTGCCAAAGTGGAAAGGTGTTCTGAGAGGTGGAGGAGGCAGCATGTGCCAGGCAGATAAGTGCCCATCCCCACCTTGACCATCATTATCCTTCAGACCCCAGTGAAAACAGCCCAGTGCAGTTTGCTGGATAGGGGGAGAGGGAGGTATATACATGGTATAAAATTATAACATAAAAAGTATATTAATATTTTTTTTTGAAAAAGTCAAATCTTGATTCCAAATCATATACTACATCCATTAGTACACTTATTTTCACGCATACAAAAACACACAAATAAAAAACAAAAACACCTACTTCAGAACTTCCTTTATTGAATACTATGAGTGGCTAGATTTGTCCACCCAAACCAGTACAATTTATTAAGTATCTTATATATACAAAGTGCTCTGTTAGGCAGCTGGAGGAGATACTTTTTTATGTCACAATTTAATTCTACATAAAGTCCCCCCCACAGTGAAGCATCCCTTGTCAACAAAGAATGAAAAATAAAAAGAAAATCCGTTCAACAAAACCAACCAAGGGCAGCAAGGTAGTGCAGTGGATAGAACACCGGTCCTGGAGTCAGGAGAACCTGAGTTCAAATCCAGCCTTACACACTTGACACACTAGTTGTGTGACCTTGGCCAAGTCACTTAACCCAAATTGCCTTGCCTTCCCCTCTCCAAAAAAAAAAATTATATCTATTTTGATAAAAAATGCAATATTCCATACCTATGGAATACTGTATCATACTGTGCCATTCTATACCTCTTCAAGGATGGGAAGGAGGTACATTTTCTCACCTGTTCTCTAGGGCAAACCTTAATCAGTGTAATTAGTTAATATTCATTTTTTGTTGTTGCTGGGGTTTTTCAATTTTTGTTCATGTCATCATTGTATATAGTACTTTTCTTTGTTCTGCTTACTTCCTTATGCATCAATTCATTTAAGAGGAAGATCTGATTTTGAGGCCTACCTCTCATATTTCTAAATGTATGACCATGTTTAAGTCACTTAACCTCTCTTATCCTCAGTTCTTCATCTCTAAAAGAATAATATTTGCAGTATCTATCTCACCAGAGCTGCTGTAAGATACTTAGATGAGAACACACACAATCCTTTGCAAGCTTTAAAGAGTTATATATAGTATATAGAAAGATATATATCTATAGATATATACTCTGTGTATATATATATAGTAAATTTTTGTTACCATCATCATTGTCATGTAAGAAAATCTGAATCATCTTAGAAATTAGGGAATAAAGGAAGCCTAGAAAGAGGTACCTGTGTCCTGGGCTTGCATGGTCTCCTCTTATTAGTGTCATGGGGGAAAATAATAGGCAAGACAGATGGACTTAGAGAAAGAATCTACTGTGCTCCTGTGAGTAATAATACCCTTCCAAGGTGCTGGTTGCACAAATAATTTTGCATTGTCTTATTAAGTTGAATGGTCACAGTCACTAATATCTGTCTTTTTTCTAAGTTAATTGTGTTGCCTTCCTATTTAAACAAGGGAATAAAAACTCACTTTGATCATGTTTATATCTATAAAAATCAGCATGAGTTTGATGCACTGGCCCTTTAAGCCAGGTAGTAAAGCGTAAAGTCGTCCTTCCTGACACAGATATGCATTTTCATTGTACCAGCATCCCCAACAAATCCTCATGATCAATTAACTGTCTTGTTCAATTAGAGAAGAAAGATATCACCCATATCCACTCTCCTGAAGGTGTCCTTGGCTAGGATCAAGCTAAGGTGCTTCCAAGATGGTCCCCACCACTGGCCTGGAGCCATCTCTGTTAAATCAGTCCTCCATCTTTCTAGAAGAGCAACATTACTATCTTTTACCTAATGAACTTCATTTGTTTCCAAACAGAAAGGAACATTTGTGGCTCTTATTATCAAATGGTGGTTCCTGGGTTTCACTGACAAGGCAAGGCAGAGTGATGAATGAAGTTCAGGGTGGAAGTGGAATGAGCCTGCCTGAATGGAGTTAGGCAGCAATTGATCAGTTTCCCCCACCCTCAAATAATTTTCTCAGATAAAAAACCAAGTTTTCCTTTTTATCTTAAATTAGAAAGAAAACATTCAGGGGTTAAATTATCCAATATTATTTAGGCATCACAATATTTAAAGCCACTCTGTACCATTAATTTACAATTTGGAAAGGTTAAAAAATTAAAAACATATATCTTATTAAATGAACCCGCATAGTATCTAACATCTTATGTCTGCCTCAGTAATATAAATCCTAGATAGGTCTTTTCTGTAGGAGTTATGGGTACCTTTCTCACCTTGTCTATTAGTAGGTTCATATTGAATAAAACAGATTGACCCTGCTCAGGCATTTGGGAATACCCATGAAAATCCCATCATTTCCCATCTCTCTTCTCACTTCCTCTGTCTCCCTCTGCCTACTTGTATCTCCTTTCTGTCTCTCTCACATTAATTTAAGCATCTATTCACTGGAATTAGGAGTTTATGGGATCAAATGAAGTATTTGGAAATGCATGCTTTTGTGAAGTTTTATTTTCTAATTTAAAGAAAAACTCATAAAATGGTTCTGTTTTAAAACATATCATTTGCAATATCATACATAAATATACATACATGATAATTCTCTAGATTGTTCTGAATGGTGATTAATACTTTTCCCATTTGAATGATTAATTTCTAGTTCTGAGTTTAGTTTCTATCAGCATAGATTACTAGCTCCAGCTAATGAAGGAATGAAAAAAAGGCTTATTAAATACTTGCTAAGGGTCAAGCACCATGCTTACAATATAATTTCTACCCTCTGGCAGTTTACACTCTGATTGTTCTTGTTGTGGGGTGATTTCTGTACAACCTGATATTATTAGTTTTACTAGATATATCATTAGGCTAAGAGTCAAGAAGTTAAGGGGCGGCCAGGTGGCTCAGTGAGTAAGAGCACAGGCCCCAGTGTTGGGATGACCTGGAATCAAATCCGGGCTCTGATACTTAGCACCACACCCAGAAGTTACTTAACCCCAATTGCTTAAAAAAAAGAGTCAAGAAGTTGTTTTCTTGTTGTTTAGTTGTTTTCAGTCATGTCTGACTGCATGACTCCATTTGGAGTTTTCTTGGAAAAGATATGGGAGTGGTTTGCCATTTCCTTTTCCAGCTCATTTTACAGATTGAAGAATTGAGTCAAACCGGATTAAGTGACTTCCCGGGGTCACACAGCTACTAAGTATCTTAGGCTGGATTTGAACTCATGAAGATGAATCTTTTTGATTCCAAACCCAATGTTCTATCCACTGTGCCACTCAGCTGCCCTTTACATTCTAATAGTGATAGACAACTCAAGTTGGGGAGAGATTGCCTAATAGTGGTCCTTGGATCCTGGAAAATTAGAGGAATGCTGAATGGGGCTATAAAGAAGCAAACCCAAGACAGTTCATTCAGGAACAGTGGCAGAGTTGACTTTATCATTATTCTAGAAAATGGAGACTGGGGAGAAGATTAGGATTCAAGGGGGAAGTTGTTGAGGTAAGGCCAGAGGGTGAAGCATGGCTGGAGCTTTCTTTAAATAATGGACCAGGAGAAATATTTACTAGTTAAGACGGGGAGGTTTGAAAGGTTAAAACTCTCAGGGTATGATATTTATATTCATGAATTAATAAAGGGGGGGGGAAGCATATACTAACCCTTTGCGATGTATGTAGTGCTGGGAAAACAGACAACAGTGAAATTTCCTGCTCGTAAGATTGAGTTTAGATGGTACAGTGAACTGGGTGTAAGACCTGGAGTGAGTAAGACTTTAAGTTTAAATCTGGCTGTGTGACTCTGGACAAGCTACATAATCTCTGTTTCAATTTTCTCAATTTTAAAAAGGCGAATAATAATAAAGCTTACCTCCAAGGGTTATTATAAAGATCAAAAAGCATTTAGCATACTGCCTGACCCATAGTAGTTGCTTAATAAATGCTTCACCTCCATCCTCAACGAGGAAGATAACACATGTAAAAGACTTCAGCTGCAGGGGAGATGGAAAGGCCACAAAGTCCTAAGGGTGTAACACTGGAGTAAATAGAATGGTCCAGTGGGAAGAGAAAGAGAGAACCTACTGTTTTAAGGTTTTAGTATTGACTGTTGCCCTCCAAACTTTGGCACTACATTCCAAGCACATGAATGTCATGAGAGGGTATATCATTTGCTAATTATTTAATAATCATTAAAAGAAATTTTGACTAAAGTATGCATGTTGCTTAGAATTTACAAATGAGTGAGAATTGGCATTTGTGACATTTGAATTGTGCAAATTTAAAACATAACCCACCTCCTCATAAAAATGCACCAGATCATCATGGAAAAATAAAAATATACATTTTTTGGATATGGCTAGAAGTAGAAATTTGTTTTGCTTGACTATGAACATTTGTTGCAATGGATTTTTTCTTATTATTATTTCCCCCCCAATTGTAGAAGTGGGAGACGTAAAAAGGAGAAAAATAATGCTTAATAGTTTAAAAAAATTAAAAATTTAAAACATAGCTATAAAATATAAAGAACTGTGTAGAAGCAATAATATGAAGTATAAGTACAGGCAAAAATATGACGTATTTTTATGTATAGAAAAAAAGCATTTTCTTTGAAATTCCTACTGACTATATAATTCATTATGGATCATGGCTAGGGATCAGCCAGAGCTATATTTGAGGGTTATAGGAATTACATACCTCATCTATGTGGTATGTCTTCCTCAAGTGAATCTCTCTCCATTAAGACAAAACCTAAATGTTTTTTTCTGGAAACTTTTTTTTGGGAGAAATCTGTTCAGTCATTTCTTAGTAATGGCAATTGGTAAAAATGAGAGTTGTCAATTCTCAATGCATCATTTTATAATTGTCTTCCATTGGATATTGACTGCTGGACTAAACCTCCTATCTTTTCTATTTTAGGAGCATTTGACAGATGATGTTTTCCACTGGCCTAGCCTTCAAGACCTCAGGATCACCTATATGCCAAGACTGGGCACAACCATAGGGCTTTTGATGGAGGAGAATAAAGAGCCAGCCACAAGCCATTGTTTTGTGACAGCATTTTCTTCGGGCTTTAGTGAACAAGATCACTAATGAAACTGTTGAAAGTATGTATCTTTATTAATATTTTCAAAAATGTCAAGAAGAAAATTATGAAATTAAAAAGATATCTCATCTCATCATCACAGGAAAGATTTATAGATCTAATTCATAAAGTTGGCTGATGAAAGCCTTTAGGATATGTTGATTTAACATTTTGCCTATTATGTATTTCATTTCTAAGCCAATCAATCAATATCCAGTATAATAGTTCCAAACTCTATAGGATCAATTGTTACTACACCCTGCCATTAGGCTGATTTTTAGGACATTAAAACATTAATTGTTCATTATTCTAGAAGTAATCTGGATTTCTTTTCAAAACTAACATGGAGAAAGTAGAAATACTCATATTTAAACTTGGAGTTTCTGCACTTGTTACTTTGGGATTAAATAAGATTCTTGAACTTTGTGGGTTATCATGGGATTTAATTTAATGGGTACAAACAAGTTCAATGAAGAAAAGTTCTTTGTCATATTATAGTCACAAATTATGAAAAGTCATTAGAGCTAAATTTTGAATTGAAAATTAAAAATGAAAAGAAACTGAACCTCCCACCCTAAATTGTATTCAAATCTCTGGGGACTATAATATAATTGTGTTTGATAAACCTGCTTAATTTTCTTCATCTATAATGAGAAATAGGAAGATGCATTTAAGTGTCTGTAATAACTACTATGATTCTCTTTGGGAACCTCACTAAGCTATCCTGTGGAGAAATAATCACACCTCTTTAGTAGAGGACTCAGAGGAAACCTCAAGATCTGTGTGCTTGAATTACTTGAAACAGTCAGATGACACACATCATAGCCTAAAAGACAGGCTCCATGGAGTTGACAGACTGGAAGCCATCTGTAGCAAGAAAAAAAGAGCAAAATGACTTCATCCACCTGCTATAATTCAGTTGCACAGCATGTTGAGTATTAACTACAGAGAGGATTTTTCTATAGGCAATTTCCTTCTATTCACCAATATCCACTGGTCATCAAATTTTCAGAACCTATCTCTTCCTCTTTTGGAAGCCCTTGGCATTTTTTAGTGGATGTTTTGACCTTTGTACTCACAGAATTCCTTCAACTCTAGTGCAGTAAGATGAGAGTACCTATAGTAAGTGGACCTTTGGACATTTGTTGACATTCAAATTGTGAGATGAAGGGTAGCAACACTGGTCAACTGACCATCACTGGATCCATTTCTAAAACTCTGATTTAGGCCTGCAACTTAGACTGTAGGGAATGGCTGAGGTCATGGAATTCTAGAATTATGAAATTATAGAACTGAAAGATGTTCATGAGAACATATAAGGCAATTCCTTCATATTGTCCATGAGAAATCTGAGGTCCAGAGAGGTTCAGCACTTTGTCTAGGCTCAAACTAGAGTAGTAACACTGAACATACTAGAACTTGGGGAAATAAATATAATTCATCATATATAATGTTCTAAATTATTCTACTCTCCTTTCTGTGCTTCAGGGAAAAGAGTATTCCAGATCCAGTTTCTAATGCAATGATCACATGAGCACATCTCAGCTTGCTTTCTCTTGTACCAATTACCTTACAAAATTAAACTTATTTCCTACCAAATTAAAGAGAGTTAGATCTTTCACCAAATAGTAGCTAGTCAACTGAAAAGAGCTTCTGAAACAAGATTATTAAAATCATGTTGGTTTGAGTCTTTATCCAAAACAGTTAATTAAGTGCACATAGATTTGTCCTAATCCTTAATGGAGTGAATTGAGCTCATCAAAAGAGGAAAATAACTAAAGAAGAGTCCAGAGGGAGTGAGAAGAAATTACACAGCAGGAAGAAAAATAGTTTCACCTGACAATTAGCCATTCATTTAGGAAGCATTTAGGGCTTTTTCCAGAGTGGAATGGTATTTTGCTGTGTGGAATAGTCTACTTCACAACCTCTCTGTCTCTCTCTCTGTCGCTCTCTGTCTCTCTCTCTCTGTGTCTCTCTGTCTCTGTCTCTCTCTGACTCTGTCTGTCTCTGTCTCTCTCTCTGTCTCTGTCTCTTTGTCTCTCTGTCTGTCTTTGTCTCTCTCCTCTCTCTCTCTCTCTCTCTCTCAAACACACACACACACCCCACACTGGTCTGACTGCTCCAAGGCATCAAAAATGTTTGGCCAAAGTTCTCACATTATCTTTTAAGTCAAAAATTTTCCTGCTTCTTATTCTTTCTCCCCTCCTTTTCCTTCTCCTACTCTCTCCCACGCTATCTCCTCTCTCTTTTTCACCTTTTATTCTTCTAATGAATTTAGTTTTGGTGACGTTCCTACACGTTTCAACAGACATATGTAAAACTGCTAAGTCTCCATTTTCCTTGTTAATTAATGGCATATTCTCCAGTTTCCTGTAACCATTAAAATGAATGAACATAGGCCACCATTTTGAAGTCTTTGGAAATCCCACTGATTTCAACACCTAAACAAAACTGAATATTCTATGATTAATAATCTTGCACAAATACTCTAGAAAACCTGCTGTGTGAATTCTATAAGAGCTTGTTTATGACAATTGGCACCATTTACATTAGTTTGTAGTAACAAAATTCTGGCAAAATCATGTCTGATGCATTGCAACTTTCTTTGCTATTATGACCAGATGGAGAAACCGCCTTCTTTTCCAGAGAGTCTCTGAAGAGGCGGAGTAAAGGTGATGGTGCACACAGAGCTAGACCAGCTGCTCTCGTTTATTTCAGACTTGTTAGGCATCTTTGGCACTATCTCAGTGGCTTTTTCAAAGCCCATTTTCCTCTTTGGTGGGTAAAGCTTCCCCATACAACTCCAGGAGGAAAAAAAATATTCTTTGTAATGTCCACTAGTTGGCTTTGTTTCCCTCAGATGAAATGTGGCAAACTGTACCAGACTTTGAAAAAAATAAAAATTTCTTCCCTTTTCCCCCATTTTATCTCAGACTATTTGATAATTTTATTGTTTTTTTTTAAAGTGCATGTTACCCAGAACTGAACAGCCAATGGATAAATCTAGGGTGCCAAAAAGGCTTTACTAAACTGGGAAAATAAAGTTGAGAGGATTGGGGTGGGGTTAGAAGTAACCTTGTCTATATCACATTGGCATACACTATACAGTTTAGTTTGTACTAAATTCTAAATGCTACTCATACATGATTTTGATTCTAATCTATAACAGAAAAAAAGTATTCTTCTTGGATAATATCACTTTAAGGAAATGTATCAAGTTATTCATAGACTATTAGAGCTGTCATGGCCATCAAAAGGTTACCTGTCTAGCCAGCTGCCTCCATATCTAAACCTTTTCCATAACAGATGGTTACTCATCCTATTCCAAAAGATCTCCTGGGATATAGATACCAAGACATTTTGTGTTAGCCTTTTCTTGTGTTTAACAGCCCTTACCATTAACAACAGAAAACTCTTCTTGCATGACTATTTTCCCCACAAATAGAAATTATTAGTAAGAAGGAAGCACTTGAAATTTGAGATTTCATGTACTTATATAACATTAATTAGACACTGCATCTGTGGAGTACACTATTTTGAAACTTTGGGAATGACATAATTTAGCCTGCATGTATTCAAAATGGAAATATCCCAAAGTAAATGCATTTTTGCCCACCTTACTCAGGAAACTTTTTAAGTATTACTATGAAGGAAAGTTTGAAATTTAAATCTTTAGGTGAGTGTCTAGAACAATTTTTTAGCAAGTGCTCTAAGTATTTAATTTAATTTAAATTAATTTAATTTAAATTTAAAAAAATTTAAACTTTGACTACCACATCAAATTATATCAGTTTTGTTGTTGTCCTGTCTTTTTATTTGCATCCAACTTATTGTCACTCCACTGACAAGATACTGGAGTGGTTTGCCATTTCCTTCTCCATCTCATTTTATAGATGAGGAAACTGAGGCAAATAGGGTTAAGTGACTTGCCCAGGGTCACACAGCTACTAAGTGTCTAAGGCCAGATTGAAACTCAGGAAGAGGAGTCTTCCTGAATCCAGATCTGACACTTGATCCACTGTGCCACCTAGCTGCACTTAAAAAAAAAAAAACTCATATCATTAGTCACAAGGGGAAAAAAACAAATGACAATCTAAAGCCAAATAACACCAACATCTTATTATTTCTACATACAAATAAATATCTTATAACTCACAAGGGCTCTATATCAAACCTCTAGTGAGTTCTGGGAGGTTGTTCTCCAGGAAAGATGAAACTTGGAAGAAGAAAGATTAGCATGGAGAGTGCAGCGCATGATGTTTTTATTGATGACATGTCTCTTGCATAATTTAATAAGTTATTCTCCCTTACATTTGTTCTTAGTGTGGAATATTTGAGAAGACCTTTTGTGAATGAGTTGGCTTCTTCCTTCCTTCTCTCTACCCACAAAATATTCTGACAGTGCCCCTCTCCCAACCCCATCTTCCTACCAGCTGGAAAACAAATCAAGGTTGGTTTCTTGTTTGGTTTTGCTTCCCTTTTATATTTTCTAGGAAATTCTTTTTCCTTCAGCTGTCAGTATATATAACAGAAACAATCAAGTGTCCATTATCAGAAAAAAAAAAGTTGCACTGATGCACACTCTGCCCAGTTTAAGGATCTAAATTCATTTCCTACTTAATTGGTCACTCCTTTTAGAAACAGAAAAACGACCAGCATGTTAATGTACAAATCCCCCAAAATCTTCTGTGTGTCTCAGAAGCCTAGAGGTCTAAAATATCACCTCATCTTGCTTTGCTTCCTTATTCATGTCTAGTTTCAGAATAATTTAGGACCTGAACTCTGGATTATCAAGATTTACCCCACAGGGATAACATTTGTGATTTAATTCTTGTGTCAAAAACAATCTCCACTGATGTTCTATGTGATAACCAGTCATGAAATGGAAGTAACCCTGATTTCTCAAAGGTTATGTCAGCTGAATGTAAGCTCTAGAAAGTCCTGTTAAGCTGAGAAATCTTATAATATGGGCTTGACACTATGTTTGTTAGAATATAGGCCTAACACTGTACTGTACTTTTCATCTGAGAACCAACCCAGCTAAGTGATGAGAGGCTCATTACCAAAAATTTGGCCACCAGATAATAAATTTATTATTAATTTATAATTAATAAATAATTATTATTATTTATTATTAAGCTCCCTGCTTAGTACCTTCTTACCTCAGTGTGTACAGTAAACACACTTCTGGAACCAAAAATCTTTCAGAGTATCAAACTATTATTGAAAATTAATAGATATGATTTTGTACCAGAAGTATATTATTTTGTAATGTAATATATGATCTGTTTTATGATATAATAAGATAGGTCATCTAAACTGACATTAGATGATAAAATATAGTGAAACATAGCAGAACACAATATAAACACAATATAACAAAATATTGATAATTTTTCAGACATAGCATGGCATAATGGGTAGAGAACTGAACTTAGTTTCAGGAAGATCTGGGATTGTCTTATTTCTGATACATTCAGCCTGTGTGATCCTAGGCACATCCCTAAGCCTCTCAGTGCTCCCAGGCAATGCCAATGAAATTATCCATGCAATCTAAAAATATGATGATAATAGGAAAAAGAATGTAATCTGTGATGTTGTCACAGGTCAATTAACTTGAGTAGGAAAAATGCTAGTACCATTCGACAAAATAAGATAAAGCCTTCTCCTTTATTGTGGTCATCTTGGCCTTCTTGTGGTCCTTTTACATAACATGGCAGACTGTTTGCTTTGACTCTAGCTATCCTCCAGGACTGGAACGTCCTCCCTACCTTACCTTCTTTGAATCCATAATAACCTTCAGGAATCAGATCCAGTGAGACCTTCAGTCTTTCTTGGTGGGTCACACCTCTACCCCAGACTTCAGCATAGATGAATGTTCTTGTGTCCTAAGGTTTCCTTACATCTGTCTTGTATGCATTTTGTCTGCAGTATACTTTGGTGTTGTCAAGAGGATATGGACACTGATGATGAATGCCTCCTGCTCAAAATAAAAATAACCAGAAATTCTGATATCACCACCGATTCTCAAACTGCTTTGATCATGTGGCTGACAGAGATTGAATTTTGATTGACAAGGCAAACACTCATTTTAAAGATTGCTGGGGACAGTTAAAGTCACATGGGAGAACAAGTGTGCTTGTATCATCAAGGCCTAAGTAAGAAGGACCAGAGGAGGCAGTACCAACCTTGAGACCTGTGGAATGGAGTTGTACAGGTGTAGCAGCAAGCACCCCAAGAGTCCTCAGGGTTTGCAGCTACCACAGGTTCTTGGATCTGCTTTGATAAAGGAAAGCAACTCAAAATGGGTTAACAAGCTTACTTTAATCAGTCAGACCATATATCGTTTACCTTGTTCAGGGCAAAAAGGTCAGCACCCCAACTTCAAAATATACAGACAGAATTATCAAGACAGAAACATCAAGTAGACAGATTTCCAAACTGTCCAACCATTACTTCCATACCCAGTCAACATCTGGGTTTCCACATTCTGGGTTTTTCAAAGCCGGGAGACTCTCAACAACGGCTTCCCAGAATTCAGATCAAATCACAGAACACTTCTCAAAGTGAGTCCCAAAACAAAGCTACACATCAGGGCTTATATAGCCTTCTCCTGGCTCAGAGAATGTAACAACCTTATTGACCCACTGGCCAATCAAAAAGTATCTACTGAAAAACAAGCCTCCCTCCCCAGGCTTCTGGTTCACTTTAGCCTAGGGGCAGGGAAGATCTTTAAAATTTACATTCGCATTACAACAGGTAAGCAGGAAATGCATTGGAAGGGAAGTTATGTTATTGATACCTCTTCACATTCTGCAACCTGGTCTGTAGACCCAATCCATGACTCCTGTATTATTAAAATATTTCTTTAGTTATACAAGTTGTGTGGAGAGAAAACACGGGGTAAGCACTTGATAGGAGAGAGAAATGAATTTTTCAACAATTTTTCTCTGGTTGGGCTGTTGAGCTGTAGAAATGTAGGCCTTGATTCGCATGTACAACTTCCTCCAGCAAAAAAAAAAAAACTTAGACCTGGCTCTTTCTAGACATGTGAGTCAATAGTTTGGCGGGAGGAGACTGTAATAAGTGGGTTGGCATGGGGAAGGGGGTCCCTAGGAACTTTCTTCCCTACTGTTTCCCAGTGACTGGTTAGATAGTCAAGTGACCCCTTGAAAGAGGAGGGTCCAAGGAAATTATTAGAGAATCACTGCACCAGGAGTGACTAGAATGAAATGTGCTGGACAGTGGGAGAGTGACTAAGAGGCTTAGGTCACCTGCACAAAATAGGGCCACACTCCTGGGCTACTGCTAGAAGTATGAAGCAAGTTGTCTCTTCATTATGAATACAAGATCCTTGAAGGGCGGGGTTGTTTTACTTTGGGCTATGAATCACCAGCACCCAACACAGTGACTGTGCACAGTAAGTTTTTAATAAATCCCTGTTGGTTGATTAAAAGATGAAATTTCTTAAGGATAAAAATGAAGTCATACTAGGTTTCAAGAAGTCAATTTCATTAGTCCAATGTTGGGAAGGCATGATTAGATAGCAGTCTGCACAAATTTATTTAGTTTTACTATCATTTTGAGGATTTTTGTTTCAGTAATAATTTGAGACCACAGTGTGATATGGGAGAAAAAAAACCCCAAAACCAATGTAATACAGAGGTGATAATCTTTTATATCTCACTCTAAAGAGATACATCTGACATTTTATGTTCAGTTTCAGGCATTGCATTTCAGAAAGCTCATTGGTAAAACAAAGAATGCCCAGAGGAGATCAACCAGGATAGTGAAGGGCCTTTATTCATCTGAAGGAACTTGGAATATTAATCTTGGAGAAAAGAAGGTTCAGGAGATCATTAATCAATCAATCAATGAAAAAAAGTTATCAAGCATCTACAATGTGCTAGGAACCATGGGAATAAAAAAATAGGCAAAAGATAGTCTCTACTCTCAAGAACCTCATAATCTAAAGAGGTAATTTAAAAATGTGCAATCAAGTTATACAGAATACATAGGAAATAATTAACCTGGGGAAGGCACTAGATCCAAGAGGGACTGGGAAAGGATTCTTTCAGGGGATGGGATTTTATTTGGGCTTTAAGGGAAGCCAGTAGGTGGAGATGAGAGAGAACTTTCCAGGCATGAGAGACAGAGAAATGTAGTGTCTCATTTGTGAAAGAGTAAGACCAGTGTTTATGAGTAGCTAGGTGGCACAGTGGATAGAGCACTAGGCCTGGAGGCAGGAAGACATCTTCCTGTGTTGAAATCTAGCCTGAGACACTCACTAGGTGTGTGACCCTGGGCAAGTCACTTAATGTATTTTCCCTGAGTTTCTTCATCTGAAAAATGAGCTGGAGAAGGAAATGTTAAGCAAATCCAGTTTCTCAGGCAAGAAAACTCCAAATGGGGTCACTAAGAGTCAGACACGACTAAAAAACAACAAAAAGACACAACTAGTGTCACTGAATCAAAGAGTATGTGATAGGGAGTAAGGTGTAAAAAGATTAGAAAGGTAATAGAGTGATAGATTATGAAGGAGAGAGAAAATTGAGACGACATGAACTGATAAAGATACAAGTAAGCAGAATCAAAAGATCAGTTAAATTGATGTAATCAATAACTACAATATCACAAAAGAAAGCAATATTTTAAAAATCCAGAATTCCGGTCATTGCAGTAACCAGTTGTGAGATCATTGGACTTAATGGTAAAAGTTAGCACCTGTTGTCAGTGAAGTGGAAGACAATGGGCCCACAGCAAGGCTTAGTTATAGAAGGCATTTTCAGATATGGCCGATGTGCTCATTTCTTTTGCTTCACTGAGCTTTTTGTGTGTCTTTGTATTGCTTTTGCTTTTGTTTTTTCCTACAAGGAAGAATTCCATTTCAGGGTTCAGGGAATCCTTGGGAAGTGACAATGTTATTTCTAAAAGAGCATAAATAAAGGTTGTTTTGTTTTTTTTAAAGCATGTTGGGTTTAATTTTAAGATAATTAGGCTAATTACTCCCTATCACATACTCTTTGATTCAGTGACACTTGTTGCGTCTTTTTGTTGTTTTTTAGTCGTGTCTGACTCTTAGTGACCCCATTTGGAGTTTTCTTGCCTGAGAAACTGGATTTGCTTAACATTTCCTTCTCCAGCTCATTTTTCAGATGAAGAAACTCAGGGCAAACACATTAAGTGACTTGCCCAGGGTCACACACCTAGTGAGTGTCTCAGGCTAGATTTCAACACAGGAAGATGTCTTCCTGCCTCCAAAGCTTCCTTCTTATTTTCGGTAATATGGCCAGGTTGGGTTATAGCTATTCTATATTCTCAAATGTCTACCCTCCCCAAGAATCTATATTTCTAATTTCTAGAATTGTTACTATTTCCCCTCCTTTGTTCTAAATAAAGGCTTCTTAACTTAGAATCTATGAAGTTATTTTTAATTTAAAAATAGATATTTTGATAAATATATTTCAATGTAATTGGTTTCCTTTGTAATCCTATATATTTTGTTTTAGGCTTTTGCAAACATTCTCAGAGGGGTTCATAGGTTTCACCAGAATTTCAAAGAAGTCCATGATACACCCCAAATATGGTTAATTAATCAATAGACTTCAAGTGCCTACTCTTTGCAGGCAGTACAGTAATTCCTGGGGTTATGAATACAAATAAAAACAAATATAGTCCTTGCCCTCAAGGGGCATATAATGACTTATAACATTTCTTCAAAATTAAAAAAATATATATTCTCATTGGAAATCATTGGATTTTATCTCCCTGTCCTTTCTCTACTCTTGTAGCTCTCCTTCTAAAAAGAAAATTAAAACAAGTTATAAATACATGCTGCTTTTTAGGGTGGTGGAGTGTTGAGACAACTCTCATCTGAGTACAGACATATCTTCCTTTATCTAATTCTTCAAGGTCTCAAAAAATCATTGTTCTCTGGAAAATGGAAAAAAGAAGGTTGTGTTCCATACTTTCTGGAGATGGAATGTTGCTTATGAGGAATAGCTAAACACTCATTATTGATTATTGATCAGTACATTTATCCTGATCTGACATGTCAGTGGACAATAAGTTGGGCCCTGAATTTGAAAGGAGGATGAGAGCATGTATTGCATTTAGAAAATTTTGCAGTACTTCTAATGACCTCAAACAAATTTTTTCAATACCGATATTCTTACTGTGATGCTATATGATTATGAGTCATAACATATCAGTCTCTGGGATGGAGATGGAAAAGTCAAGAAAAGGCTATAAGCATTTATTAAGCATTTAGAATGTGCCAGGCACTGTCTAAACAACAGCAACCCAATTACCAGGAAAAAGGAAGTAAATGCCTGCCCTCAAGGAGATTATATTCTACTGGTAGAAAAGAAACTCAGAAGGAAACTGGAAAGGTGGTCAGGGGGGAAAGAGAAGAGGAAAGATCCTTGTGGGGTGGTGTGATGTTGAAGTTCAAAAATCAGAAGCACTGCCTAGAAAGAGATAAAGATTGACAGTCTTAGTCCTTCCCCAAAATCAAGGCCCTAGGAGGAATTCACCAGTCAGTAAAGGGGGCCAACTTGCACAGCATTGAGAACCATGAAGGTTGGGAATTAGACCAGTAATTCCTTTGCTATAAGAAACTCTTGATACAGGAGTAGTTTAACTATACCAAAATAAATCAGCACCTCCTTTTCCAAGTGATAATCTTAGAAAATTGCCTGGGGGCATTAAAATATCAATTGACTTGCACAGGTCCCACATCCAGAGAATCAGAGGTGGAAATTGAACCCAGATCTTTCTGAGACTAGCTCTCTATCCACTACTAAGGGGTCCTAGCCTGGGACCTATAAACTTTCAAAAAAAATTTAAACTGTATTTCTGTATAATGGGTTTCCTCTATGATCCTGTGTACTTTTTAATGCATTCAGAAACACCATTCTTAGGAGTCCACAGGTTTCACCAGCCTGCTAAAGAGATTTATTACACACAAACACACACACACACACACATATTAAAGGCCCCCTACACAATGCTCCTTTCTGTAAAGAATTAAAATTCCATCTCACGAGAGAGAGAAAGAGAGAAAGGTTTAGAGAGGCTGACAACCAAGGATGCATTGCATTTAGGAAGTGAGGTGAAAGATGTCATCAAAAAGGTAAGTGTTCACTCAAAGTGAGAAATTGGAAAGACCTTAGGTTAAAAAGGCCAAGGTCTCCCTCTGCATCCTGGGCCATCTCCAGTTTTCCTGATTGACATCTGGCGATTGGACCCAGATGGCTCTGGGGGAGAAAGTGAGGCTGGTGACTTTGTACAGCCCTCCCTCAGATCAAAGTCAACTGCAAATCATGTCATCATCTCCCTGATGTCATGATGCTCTTCAAGAATGAAAGACAAACCACACACTCACACACACACACACAGACACACACACACAGACACACACACACACACAGAACCAGTAATGTAACAATAACAAGGGATAACCTGCAGGTCTTTTTGCTACCCTCATAATATCAAGAAGCCTATAGGAAGGCCTCCATCTATTTGAGGACCCATTATAAAGAATTAATTAAATGCATCTACAAGAGCATCCCAGTCTAGGAGGGCCCAAATGGTCAGTCATTCATATACCACTGGAAGATGAACTAACATTGATGAAAATGCAACTCCATTATAATATAGAAATATTGATTGTTGACAGACCACTTCTACCTGCTTTATCCCAATTGATGTTCACAACAACCTTGAGAAGTAAGGACAGCAGTAATAATATCCCCCATTTCACACATCAGAAATCTGTGGTCCAGAAAGTTGGGTGAGTTTCAGAAGGCCACACATCTAGCGAGAGGCAGAGATAGGATTGGATTCTCAATCTTATGAGCCTGAGTCCATTGCTTTGGGGACTATATCCCATCACCCTCCTGCTTCCAAAAAGAATGTAAGATACAGCTTGCAAAATTAAATCATGTTGTATATAATTAGGACGACAATGAGTACGAAAAATCTCTAGTTAAAGGAAGTAGATGCAGTAGTTACCCAGGATACAAAAGGCATTTGGAATGAGTTCAGAGCTTCTTTGGAATCTAAGGAAAAAGGGAAACACATTTGGTTGGATAGTTCACATGCTCTAATAAAAGGAAGCTAACATGTTAATTTAGAGAGAATCTCACCTTTCTGGCACTGAATTTTAGGAGGAATTTTTCTTGTGAATGCTTCCTTGAACAACATGGATGAAATAATGGATGATATCTTCAACTACAGTTTTGCAAGAAATAGGAACTCAATTTCAGAGAAACTTCCCTGTTTCTGCCCTTCATTACTTCTCAGCTCTGAGCAGGAATGCTTGTGAGAAACCAAGATAGTATTCACTGGCTTTCTGATAATATAACTTAATAGAGGGATAGAGCTTAGAGAAAGCAAAGGAATTGATCATTAATAGCTCCTTTTACAGACACAGTAGGCCCACTTTCTCAACTAGGTTACTCAAGCTAGCTTTTGGCTTGGCCTGGATTACTAAATTTCTGTCTGAATTCTTTGGCAAATGCCTTAGGAGCTCTGAATATTGTGCTGTTAGTGGATGTAGATGCTGTAGAGGCCAGGTGTGCAAGAGAAAGATTTGATATTCTCTGATGAAAATTGTGGAGCCTCCTTTTCTCTCCCTGATAGGTTATCCCACCATGCCAGTGGTAAGCCTCAGCCATAGCCAAACTCTTTTTTTTAAGCAATTGGGGTTAAGTAACTTGCTCAAGGTTACACGGCCAGGTGTTTCTGGGTGGGTGCTAAGTATCTGAGCCCAGATTCGATCCCCAGGTCATCCCGACACTGGGGCCGGTGTATTACTCACTGTGCTACCTGGCTGCCCCCAAACTCTTTTCTTAAAATAAGAGTGCTAGACACTTGGACAAGTAATCAGTTGAGACCATGATAAAGTATAAAAAAAGATTATTTTGGTCTAAGCAATATTAACTTCAGTGATTACAGAGCCCTTGCCTTCCCTTCTGTTATGTCTGATTTTGAGGAGGACAGTGTCCTAATGACCTACCAGGATGTGACATCCAAAATATAACCCCAAATGGGTTTATGTATTAATTTATTAGATGGGATTAGTTAGTACTGTATATTTAAATGTTAAAAAAAATGTCTATACAATGCAGTGAGCTACATTTTTGTATTTTTCTTGCTTCTGGCTTTAATGCAAAATCAAAATTATGGTGGGACAATTTGAATATTGGCACAAGGTAGATTATTTAAAGATCATAGCTCCTTCCTTCCTTCTTTCCTTCTCTACTTCCTTCCTTCCCTACTTCCTTCTTTCCTTTCTTTCTTTGTTTTTCTTTTTTTCTTCCCCTCCTCTTTCTGTGATTAAGCCAACATAAAACCATAGCTTTCTACCTAAAGAGACCTTAAAGGTAACCTAATCCAACCCCTTCATTTTATAGATGTAGAAATTGAGGTTGTGAGTGGTCAAGTAATTTGCTCAAGATAGAATAGGTAGCAAGTGACAATGTGGGGATCTGAAGCTAGTATATACACATATACATGCATGTGTAAGTATATATATGCACACATGTATGTATATGTAAATACATATATAATCTATCTATCTATCTATCTATCTATCTATCTATCTATCTATCTATCTATCTATCTATCTATCTATCTATCTATCTATCGTATCTATCAGCAGATGGCACAATGGATAGAGCACTGGGCTTGGAATCAGAAAGTCTCATCATCATGAATTCAAATCCAGCTTCAGATATTTACTATCTGTGTGACCCTGGGCATGTAACTTTTTCCCTCCATTTCCTCATCTGTAAAAAGAGCTAGAGAAAAAAATGGCAACCCACTCCAGTATCTTTGCTAAGAAAACCCCAAAAGTACAAAAGAATTGGGCATGACTGAAATGATTCAATAATCTCTCTCTCTCTCTCTCTCTCTCTCTCTCTCTCTCTCTCTCTCTCTCTCTCTCTCTCTCTCTCTCTCTCTCTCTCTCT